>NC_083240.1:800705-1100705 GCF_032191835.1 Heteronotia binoei | reverse complement strand
CAACAGGGCTTCTCTTATGTTCTTATGTGACACAGAGTGTTGGACTGGAGGGGCCATTGGCCTGATCTAACATGGCTTCTCTTATGTTCTTATGTGACACAGAGTGTTGGACTAGATGGGCCTTTGGCCTGATCCAACAGGGCTTCTCTTATGTTCTTATGTGACACAGAGTGTTGGACTGGATGGGCCTTTGGCCTGATCCAACAGGGCTTCTCTTATGTTCTTATGTGACACAGAGTGTTGGACTGGATGGGCCTTTGGCCTGATCCAACAGGGCTTCTCTTATGTTCTTCTGTGACACAGAGTGTTGGACTGGAGGGGCCACTGGCCTGATCCAACAGGGCTTCTCTTATGTTCTTATGTGACACAGAGTGTTGGACTGGATGGGCCTTTGGCCTGATCCAACAGGGCTTCTCTTATGTTCTTCTGTGACACAGAGTGTTGGACTGGATGGGCCACTGGCCTGATCCAACAGGGCTTCTCTTATGTTCTTCTGTGACACAGAGTGTTGAACTGGAGGGGCCACTGGCCTGATCCAACAGGGCTTCTCTGATGTTCTCACTCACTCACCTGGTGATGTAGCTGCCGATGAGGATGCGCCCCAGGGGGTAATGCTGACCCCTGACAGTCACCGGAGGGCTGACCTCGAGGTTCCCAAAGGAGTCCAGCTGTGAGGCAACCTCATCCATTGCCGGCTCTCGTTTCACATAACCAAAATCTGGACCCTTCCATGGGTGCAAAGGAGAGATGAGTTAGAGCACCACAGGGTTAGCAAATAGAAAACTGCGCACAGTCATGTTGGCCACAGCTGGCCTTTGCGGGGCAGATTTACGGCCATCGATGGCTGTTAGCAAAGAGCACTAAAATGCAGCCTTTGAGTTTGGCAGCATTTTAGAGGAGTAAACAACTGACATTAATGATCAATGTCAAGCCTTGCAGGTGGGCATCAGAGGAGCACCTGCTGGGTGCAGAACGCTGAGCCAGAGGGACACACCTTGGCGTGATTCAACAAACCGATCATCTTTGCATCCTGTGTCTGCCTCAAGGAGTGGCACAAATTATACCCCAGCCGTGTGGAGGGATTCCTCTGGCTTGCGCTCAAGAAGGAGGCAAAACTGCTCTGGGAAAAGGTCCCAGAGGGAGGGAGAGAGGCAGGGAAGGAGGGGATAGGGGGAGGAAGAGGGCCTTCACCCACAGTGGAGAAAGGAACAAAGGAGCAGGCTTGCAGCATCAGTACCCAAGTGTCTTGCACTTGTCAGTGCCCAGGCAAGGTGCGCTGGGCCACCTCAAGGTCACCAGGTGGCTTTAATGGCCAGCCTGCCCTGGTTGCCACACCCAAGGCACCAAGAGCCAAGAAGTTCAAGCACATACCAAGAGTTCTTTACAGGGGAAATCCTTCAGCTCTCTGTTCCTAGGGGAGTCGAAGACCACTGGGAACCCTTTGTGGGGCGCTTGCACGTAACCGATCTCCATCTCATCCTGTTTTGGCAGATGAAGCACAACAGAGAGGCTCCTGACTTCCTTGTGCCCAGAGGCGAGCGCAGCAGCCGCAGTCTCCAGGACCCCGCCCTTGAAACGACTGGGGCAAGTCTGTCCTGAAACATCCTGCACCTTAACTCCACCTGGGAGCCTCCAGACACCCGTTCGCTTTCTCTAGCGATGATGACTCCCAGGGCACTTGAACCTTTCGTTACAAGGCAATAATCGAAGCATGGGAAATTCTTGTATCTTGTATAATGTGTTTGCGTGTGCGTGCAAAATGCAGGGAAGCTTGGAAAACCAGCTCCCATCTCCACTCAACACTGCAAGGAATGTTTTCATATCTCTCCACAAACTGGCTGCTGGGGGGCGGGGGGTGGGGAGACCTGCCCTCAGTCCTTGGGGCTGCACCTTCTCTCACATGACTCAGCCTAGCTGCAGGTCTGCCTTCGCTCCCGCAATCACCTGGATCCAGCGGTCCCCGTGGTTTTTCTCTCCTTCGCAGACAACCAGAGCGCAGCCAGCCTTGCGCGCCAGTTCTTTCACGGCACTCACGAAGTCTGTGTTCTTGCTCTCCCTGGCCAGCTTGCTCACCGCCACCACAAAGTCCCTGTCATTGGTCTTCCTGACCAATCTGCACACGTCGGCCACGACGCTGGGATTCTCGCGCTCCCTGTGCTGTTCTTCCACAGCTGCCACCAAGCAGTTGTAGCCTCTGCTTTCGGCAAGCCTCACCACGTCATCCACAAATTCATCACTGTCGCTAATGCTGCGTATCAGAATGGGAGGAAACTGAAAGCAGGCCACACACACACAGACATATCCCCAGGCAGGGGAAGGGTTTGCAGCTTCTACGAACCCAATGAATTCTGGCCTCAGAATTTGGGCCTGGTGCATGAAATGCCAGCACACCGACTGAAACTTGTTTGTAGGCAATCTCTTACCTGCAGACATACACGTTTCTCGGTGTCAGGGTATTGGGGGTCATTATCCATGGAGCAATGCGGAAAACCACAGAATCGCTGAAAATGGGAGTTGCAGGGAATTTCTGTCACGGGGAGGAGGAAAAAAACGTTAGCAAGCATTTCTCCCTTGTTCCCCAAAGGATTGGATCAGAAGCCAGGAAAGAAGGTTCAAGGCCAGTGCACAGAATTAAGTGGTAACGGTTCCCTGACTTGTCCCAGCAGGGGGTGAGGGAATTGTATTAACATTCCCCCATGGAAGAACTCTTTGCCCAGAGAAAAGCAGCACATTTATTTATGTGTTTATTTCTGCACATTTATATCCCACTCTACCCCAAACAGCTCAGAGTGGCTTCCAACAACATCAGAGCCTTTTTGATACAGGAGCGTTTTCCAAAATGGAATGCTTATCCTCCCTTTCTCCCTCCCCCTCTCTTTGTCTGCCCAGTAACTGCTTGACCTTTTGATTCTGCCAGTGATTGAAATCCTTCTTCGTGAGAGCACCTGTTGCAGTCCACCTCCCACAGGTATTACAGGGCATAGGGAGTTTCACCCATAGCTTGGGCAGAAGGCAACCCTAAACTTTAGTATGACTTCCTTGTGTAACCACCCTCCGTAAGAAGAAGGGTCTGCGTTCCACTTACTCTGGTCTTGCTCTACCCATAGACCCAACTTTTAGCTACCAACCTTGGCTGGGTTTCTCCGCCAACTTGCATTTCAGTCAGTGCCCATGTGGGACTGGTGACTCAGCCAGTGGACCCTGTTTCTTCTGCACCGCACCATCGCATGCCCCGGCTTTGCATGATGCTGTCAGAATTAGCACTGGCACACCCCCTCATGGGTGATGCAGAAGGGCCCTGCCAGAATTCTCCCTCCTGTGCCCCTTCTCTAAGCTTTACGTGTGTGGATCTCCCCCTGTAAGGCTCCTTGGCGTATGTCTCCGTACCTCTGACGGGTTCTCCAGCAGCGTGACGTGGAAGGAGACCAGTCCTGAGAAGTTGACATCTGGGAAGGCCAGCCCCTCCACGTAGAAAACAGCCTCCTGGTCTCTGCAGCCCTTCACCTCGTAGGAGGCCTGCCTGGGCCCCAGCACTGCCTTGCAGTGGCTCACCTCCCTTCCCTCTGGAAAGCAAACGCAGAGGGACAGTGGCTCAGTGGTAGAGCATCTGCTTGGGAAGCAGAAGGTCCCAGGTTCAATCCCTGGCATCTCCAAAAAAGGGTCCAGGCAAATAGGTGTGAAAAACCTCAGCTTGAGACCCTGGAGAACCATGAATGGGGCTGTGGCTCAGTGGTAGAGCATCTGCTTGAGAAGCAGAAGGTCCCAGGTTCAATCCCCGGCATCTCCAAAAAAGGGTCCAGGCAAATAGGTGTGGAAAACCTCTGCTTGAGACCCTGGAGAGCCACTGCCAGTCTGAGAAGACAGTACTGACTTTGATGAACCGAGGGTCTGATTCAGTAGAAGGCAGCTTCATATGTTCAACAACCTCTCCACCTGGTCTGAACTGGGGGGGGGGGGGGGGAGTATTCGTTTTTGCTAACACAGGCATCTTTCGTTCTCATATGTACACTTAACTGAAGGAATTCAATGCCAGAAAATACAGCCACTAATTTAGATGGCTTTTTAAAAAAAAGACTTAAAAGGAAAGATTTGTCAACAAGCAGTAGCTACGAAGACTTTACACAACTTCCATCAGTACACCTCTGGAAGCCAGACCCTGGGGAAGGGAGAAAGGGGAGACCCTGCCTTCAGGCCCTGTGGGTGGATGGAAGTGCCGTCATGTCACAAATGCCTTAGGGAGACCCCGGGGGGGGGGGCGGGGGGAGGTTTCAAGGTGAGAGACTTTGAGAGGTGGTTTTCCATGGTCTGCCACCATGTTGAGACCCTGCTATTCCTTGGAGGCTCGGAGGTCTCATGAGGCTGTGCTACCTGGACTATCCAGGCTCCAACCAGAAATAATATGGCAAACTAGATGGGCCTGATCCATCACTAGGTTGGCCTGATCCAGCAAGGTGGGAGGAAATGTGGCACGCTAGCCAGGCACACTGAGGAGGATCTTCATTGCTGTACATTTGTGATGCTGTTGCTTCTGGAAGGAAACCCCCATGCCCACATCGATCGTGCCCCCTTGGAGAAAGGGAGTGAGGCTGAGCCACGGCTCCTCTTGCACTGTCCACCCAGCACTCTCTCCTTATGCAGGGCTAGGCCATTTCTCTGAAAAGCAGAGAGGCAGGATGGTCATGCAAGAGGGCAGCCCGGCCGACGCTTACCCTGGGCATGGAAGACTCTCACTTTGTCATTCTCGGATGCTGAGACATGAAGAACCAGCTGGTACTTCTTGAAGATCTCCGCAGGTCCTCGAGTTGTCAAAATCATAACGGACATATCTTTGAGGTCTGAAGAGGGAATCAGAGATCAGCTGCAGCAGGAGGCAACAGGAAATCATCCCACCCGAGACTTTTCCCCGCACCGCAAGAAGGTCAAGGGGAGGAGTCGTTTGCATGGCAGGCCTGTTGTGCAAATGAGGCCAGTATTTGGGTGGCTGCTTGAGGCCCTCGCCCACTGGAGGGCGGGGGTGGGGCCTTGCTGGGGGGGGGGGAGCAAAAGCCCCAGCACCGGTCCTGCACAGATTCAAGGTGTTTTGTTAAGAAGGAAGACACAGTGCTGGGTGGGTGCTCCGGGCCCTCCCAGACCAGAGTGGGGGCAGCCAGTAGAGGCCCTCCTGGGTCCCCTGCCGAGTGCCAACTACAGGAAATCAGAAAAGCTGCAGCCGGCGGTGAATGATTTGCGATAAACCATAAGAAGGGGCCACTTTTCCTGCCAGCAAATCTCAAGGGCCGTTCCACAAAATGCTTTGTGTCATTTTGTAGAATGTGGCAAAACTAATGTTCAAATGGCCATTTTTTTTAAAGGAGATTAGAACAGCAGAAGATGGAACCGATCCAGCTGGGCATATTTATAATGGAACCGGACTGTAGTCCCCCTCTGAGAGTATTGTAGCGTTGTCAGGCTCTTACTGAATGATCTTTACCTGTAATCTACTTTTTACATTCTTTACAGTACACCTTAACTTAGATAGATTTGTTGTTTGCATTGTTTTCTAATTCTGTAATCTTAGCCCTATTGCATCGTTGTTTTATAGCTAGATTGAAATTCAGTCTCGCTTCAGAGACCAACAGGATTTTCAGGGTATGATCTTTCCAGAGAAAGTTTTGGGAGGGGGATTGTTAAAAAAAATGTATTCATATGTGCATGTGTGTTTGCATGTACACCTGAAAGTCATGGCAACCTCTGGTGACTGACTCCTAGCAGAGGCCTGGGGGATATCCAGGAAAGGGGCTGAATAAAGGCTGCCCCTGTCCTCCTGACTGCTGGTATTCCAAGGAGGTCTCCCATCCAAGTACTTGCCAGAGTCAACCTTGCTTGACTTAAAAGATCGGGCTGAGCTATCCAGGAGTTTTGTTGATCTCAAAGGTGCACAAAAGGCTCCGTGGTCTCAGGTGGCCACTGACCTTCTTCCGATTCCACTTTTTCATCCTGATAGTCCAACCCCTTTGTCCAGGGCCTTTCTCGGTCGCAGTTCACCAAGAGGACAGCTCCTTGGCCTTCCGGGCCCCAGGTCCACGTTCTCTGCAGAGGCAAAAACGGGTGGCAGGTCTTGCCAGCACAAAGACACGGAGCCCCATGCCTGCCCCCAGGGCTTCCACACAGCCTCTGCCATCACTTTTGTGCCCCCCTCACTCTCATAGTGGCTAATGATGACGAGGCTGGTTTCCGCTGCTGGAAATATTTTTTAAAATCTGCGTAAATCTATCTAGCTGAGCTCCCACAAGCTTGTTGACAGGGACATGCCACCACTAGGGGCCTTCGCACGATAAAATTGAGCAACAACCCCAGGGAATCCCACCACCAAAAATGAATGTCGTGGTTCCTGTGGTATAAAGCAAACTGAGAAGGGCTCCTCAGGCCCTCCAGCCTGCTTTGCCCGGGTCCTGACGTGCCCGGGAGGGGGGGGGGCGGGGAGGCTTCTACCAAGGACTCAGCTCCAGCCTCTGAGTGGTGCTGAAGAAGATCAACAGACTCACCCTTGGACTGACACCCCCCCGGAGGTCCCAGAACAGATCGGATTCAGGAGTCCCATGCCTAAGGGTCACCCTCGTACATCAGCAGGACCTGGGGCCCACAGCAAAGGGAATCCGTGCAGCTCCAGGAGCAGGGAATGAGCTCTGACTACAAGACTCTGTCTTCTCTACCTTATTGGCAACTCTCTTTGTCACAGTTCCCGAGCGGCTTGAATCTGCATCCAGGGAAATCTCTGCAGAAGGGCAAGAGAAAGCTCTGTGGGGCAAAGAAACAAACTGGGCAGGTAGGCAACATCTGTTGGTCACTCACATTTTAGTGTTAATGGGGGGACCCATCCTTTCCCCCTTCACTCAGCTGTCAGCCCAACCCCTGCCTACCCATCACCAACGGCTGCCCAGCTAATGCACCAGATGCCCAGCTGATGCAGTAATGAACTAGATCCACCCTTGATCTCACCCCGCTGGGCTCTGGCCAGTTTGGTGTAGCGGTTAAGTGAGCGGACTCTTATGTGGGAGAACCGGGTTTGATTCCCCACTCCTCCACTTGCAGCTGCTGGAATGGCCTTGGGGCAGCCATAGTGGTTAAGTGTGCAGACTCTTATCTGGGAGAACCGGGTTTGATTCCCCACTCCTCCACTTGCAGCTGCTGGAATGGCCTTGGGTCAGCCATAGTGGTTAAGTGTGCAGACTCTTATCTGGGAGAACCGGGTTTGATTCCCCCCTCCTCCACTTGCAGCTGCTGGAATGGCCTTGGATCAGCCAGAGCTCTGGCAGAGGTTGTCCTTGAAAGGGCAGCTGCTGTGAGAGCCCTCTCCAGCCCCACCAACCTCACAGGGTGTCTGTTGTGGGGAAGGAAGGTAAAGGAGATTGTGAGCCACTCTGAGACTCTTCGGAGTGGAGAGCAGGATATAAATCCAATATCTTCTTCTGAAATCTGACCCAGTGACCACCCCCCAGAAGCCCCCTCTTACTGGGCACCTCCGTGTGCTTTTCTGCTTGTGTCCATCAGCTGCAGACTTACCTACACAGGTGAGCTGGAGCACAGCTGTGGCCAGGGGTGTCTCCTCATTGGCCTTGGAATATGAAACTGTGACCTGCCAAGAGACCACAAAGAAGTCATCCATTTCTTCAGACTAGCAGCTGCTAAATGCAAACCCCTAACAGCATCAACAGAGACTGGTTTCAATCAAACATGGCTGCTGAACAGCCGAGGCCCCTGCCATGGGGGGGGGGGGGAGCAAGTATGCCCACTGCTCCATCTTTATCTCCCTCTTCCCCTCAGGGTGCCATCTCCCTCTTCAATGTCTTCATCAGCAAGGAGGCAGATGCCAAAATCACACACTGAGTTTCACGGCTGAGTGAGGATTCAAACCTCAGTCTCCCAGGTCTAAGACTAACGCTTCTCTCTCCACAGGTTCCCTGTCCAGAATTATTTGCACCCTTCCAGAACTATAATTCCCAGGGTTCCCAGTGGGGGAACACTTAAATCAGGTAATGCTCTTAATGTAGAAGCACGCTTTGTGTCTTCACTGGGCACTGATTCTGTTTAGCAAAAGGCACAGATGAAAACTTTTTTTAAAAAATTCCCAGTCCTGTGCAAATCTCTCGATCTGGGGTCTGTTGATATTCTGCTATTTTTTTTTTTTGTTAGGGTTTACGGTTTCTTAATATCAGGACATTCTATTTTTCTGTGATGGGCAGCTGTCACACCCTTGTGCCAATTGTGTTCTCAGGCGGCTTCTTCCTTGTCATCTCCTCCCACAAAGGGATCTGAAAGGAGGGCAAGGCAAGCCAGGTGGAGCCCTCAGGGGCAAAACCATCTGAAATATGCACCTGCTTTCCCAAACTGTCTAGCAATTAGGAAAAGGGCATTCAGATCAAAGCAACTAGGGCAGAAGGGGCAGCAGAGACCTGCCAGGCTCAGCTCCTTGCTGCTGGTCTCCTCCACAGTAAAAAAGCAAAGTAATTAAAAACAGCAACAACATTTATTTACAAAACTTGTGTTCTGCTTTCCTGCCCTGCAGGGGCCACCAAGGCAGCCAACAACGTTAAACACAGGGGATAAAACGGCCGTAGAAAAACCATCGAAATCAACCCTCCACCCAACATAGATCATTGAAACAATTTTTTTAAAAAAGTTTTAAAAAGTGTTGAAATGCATACAAAATAGTTTTGAAATATGCAAAATATTAAAACATTGGTTAGGAAAGAGCGATCATTGAGGGAATGCAAAAATCTTCAATTGCTGGCAAAAGGTGGCAACAGGAGGGGCCAAACTAATCTCCCTGGGGGGGAGGAAATTCCAGAGTTTGGTGCTACAACCAAAAAGGCCCTTTCCCAGGGTTGTCACCTGCCTAATTTCAGAAGAACCCAATGCAGGACCTCTGGATGTAGAGGGGCACTGCTGTACAACAGGGTACCATCACCATCTGACTAAAACTACTATGACTCAGGCTATTTACCACTGCCTGCAAAATGCTGATGGAGATTTGGGTTATTTAGTGTCATCTTATCATCCCACCTCAGCCCGTTTGTGGGATAGGGTGGGATGATGGATGGATGGATGGATGGATGGATGGATGGATGGATGGATGGATGGATGGATGGATGGAATGGCCCAGCGGCTTTGTAGTCCAGGGCTTGCAGACTGTCAATGCCCTCACCCCATCAATTTTAGCCTTTTTGCTGCTTGTCTTTCTGGACCTCTGCCACCTCCCTCCCTTCACTCAAGCTGGAGGGTTCCCCCCCCCCCCCCACAACACATACATATACATTCTTCTTAAAGGCACAGGCTCTTATCTGGGCCAAAGCCCACAGTTGCCCAATGCGAAACTATAGAAAGAGGGTGAGGCACAGTAAAATGAGGGAAGATTGACAGGCTGGGTCAATGGCATCTTATGGAATTTGTCAACCAATCAGCAACTCACAAGGGTAGCAGAACCCGCTACCCAGTGTCCAGTACCCAACATTCCCTCTAGGCCATGGAGCCTTGTGAGCAAAAATTCTACTTGGTGAGCTACTGCCATTAAAATTGTGAATTAGTTTGCTTTGGGGCTATTTTTCCTGAGCTAAGGCAAAAATGTGTGAGCTAGCTCACACTAACTCAGCTTAGAGGGAACAGTGCCAGTACCTGAAGGGGGCTGCGCCTTCACTGGGCTGTCTGGTAAGGAATAGGGCAGAAACAGGAGTTTGCTGCTGTTGATGATGAACCATGAAGCTGGCTGTTTCCTGACTCACTTGGCCTGACCTGGAGAGAAGGAGGGTGTTGGGTGACTGGGGGCTTGGGGAGGAGCCATGGCTCAGAGGTAGAGCCTCTGCTTGGCATGCAGAAGGTCCCAGGTTCAATCCCTGGCATCTCCAGTTAAAAAAGAGCAGGCAAGAGTTGCTAGGTAGGCAAGACCTCTGCCTGAGACCCTAGAAAAGCTGCTAGCTGTCTGAATAGACAAGACTGACTTTAAGGGACCAAGGGCCTGATTCAGTATAAGGGGGGAGGGGATATGTAAAAAACCAACAAGCAATCCATGACGATTTACATGGGTCTTTTACTTTGTTTACTTGTTTACTCGACAAACAAAGTGGTAAAGCAGCAGTACTGCAGTACTGTGATCTGAACTCTCTTGCTCACAACCTGAGTTCTATCCCAGCGGAAGCTGCTTCAGGTAGCCGGCTCCAGGTTGACTCAGCCTTCCGTCCTTCCGAGGTCGGTCAAATGAGTCCCCAGCTTGCTGGGGGGGAAGCGTAGATGACTGGGGAAGGCAATGGCAAACCACCCTGTAAAAAGTCTGCCGTGAAAACGTTGTGAAAGCAACATCACCCCAGAGTCGGAAACGGCTGGTACTTGCACAGGGGACCTTTCCTTTCCTTTTACTTTTTAAAGGAAGAATGTTTTATCTTCTAGAATGATGGTGAAGGAAGGTTTTTTGTGTTGTTTTTCTTCTGGAATCGAGGATGTGTCTCCAGCCCCATGGAGGGCCAGCCCCTCCTGCAGCCAAGCATGGCAAATGTCAAAGGGGCACGGTCTCATCCTTTCTGGCCGTGGCTCTGCGCTGTCTGCCCCCCCCCCCACCTGCCATTTTCAAGAACAGCCACTGATTGCTTTGCAGCCTCAGAGAAAATCTGAAATGGAGATGGTTAAGATCGTTCAGAAGAAATGGTGTCGCTCTAAACAGTGAGGCAAGATGTCGCCATAACACAAAGTCTGACCCAATAATATCAATCAGACTTCATGGAAAGCCTATCAACAAAACCATCACTCAAGTTTACGCCCCAGCGATAGTTGCTGATGAGGAAAAAAGGAAAGCTTTCGTGCAAGAGTGCCACAGGGATCTGTCCTGGGACCTGTTTTGCTTAACACCTTTATCAATGATTTGGATGAAGGAATAGAGGGAATGCTTATTCAATTTGCAGATGATGCTAAATTGGGAGGAGCTGCAAACACAGAAGAAGACAGGGTACAGGATGACCTTGACAGGCTGAAAAACTGGGCTAAAACCAATACAATGAATTTTAATGGGGATAAATGTAAAGTTCTGCATTTAGGTAGGAAAAATCCCATGCATGGTTATAGGATGAGGGAGACTTGTCTTAGCAGTAGTATGTGCGAAAAGGATCTAGGGATCTTAGTGGATCATGCGCTGAACATGAGTCAACAATGTGATGTGATAGCTAAAAAGGCAAATGCAATTTTGGGCTGTATCAACAGAAGTATAGTGTCCAGATCACGTGATGTGATGGTATCGCTTTACTCTGCTCTGGTAAGACCTCATCTGGAGTATTGTGTTCAGTTTTGGGCACCACAATTAAAGAAGGATATAGACAAGCTGGAACGGGTCCAGAGGAGGGCAACAAAGATGGTGAGGGGTCTGGAGACCGAGTCCTATGAGGAAAGGTTGAAGGAGCTGGGCATGTTTAGCCTGGAGAGGAGGCAGCTGAGAGGTGATAAGACCCCCAACTTCAAGTACTTGAAGGGCTGTCATGTAGAGGAGGGTGCAGAATTGTTTTCTGTGGCCCCAGAAGGTAGGACCAGAACCAGTGGGTTGAAATTAAATCAAGAGTTTCCAGCTCAACATTAGGACCGTTCAACTTCCTGACCGTTACAGCAATTCCTCAATGGAACAGGCTTTCTCAGGAGGTGGTGGGCTCTCCTTCCTTGGAGGTTTTTAAACAGAGGCTAGATGGCCACCTGACAGCGATGAAGATCCTGTGAATTTAGGGGGAGGTGTTTGTGAGTTCCCTGCATTGTGCAGGGGGTTGGGCTAGATGACCCTGGAGGTCCCTTCCAACTCTATGATTCTAAGAAGAAATGGAAGAAATGTGCTGGTGGTCAGAGGTGGCTGGAATGTAAAAGCAGGAAATGAAGCAGAATCAAAGCAAAACCACACCCATCGACCCCGCCTTCTCTTTCTTTCCATGACTGCAATTGGACCCTAACCAGGCTGCGGGTTCTGCTCTCCTTGTCAGTCTCCAATTGCTCAACAAATTCCTTAAGCCTCCATTGGCTCCACTGTCAATCTTCCCTTCTTTCACTGTGCCTCACCCTCTTTCTGTAGCTTGGCATGTGGGGCTTGTGTGGCCCAGAAAAGATCCTGCAGGGAAGAAAACTCTCCGGCTTGTGTGCAGAGAGGAGATTGGCAGAGGCCCAGAAAGACAAGCCAGCAAGAAGACGAACACTGACGAAGAAGGCATCTGACAGGCTGCAAGCCCCGGCCTGGCCCGGCCCTACGTTCACAAATGCTTTCGATGTACTTCGCTTTCACTGTGAGGGAGGCAAAGAGCTGAGCCTGGTGGGCAGTGCCCCTTTGGCCCCGATAGACCAGCCCACCCCCTTCCCAGCGCTTGGTCGGTTCAATCTGAAGGTCTAGACATGCTCCCTCTTCCTGGGGACAGATGGTGCATCATCCACAGATTTTCTCCTGCCCCCTCAACTTCCAGACCAGTTGCCCTTCCTCCAGCTCTGCCTAGCCTGCTCTTGCCCCTGGGAGCCACCCTGGAGTCTTGGGGGGGAAGGCAGAGTAGGAAGAGTCTGACAAACAAAACGAAGAAATATAAACCTGCTTCAAGAATCTCAGGCTAGCAGGTGAGCTGGAAGCATTTCAACTCAAGGGATAAGACTGAATCATTTCCAAGGCATCTCGCAGTAAGCAAAGAGGAAGATAAATTCCATTCAAAGTAACTATTAGGAACTAAATTTTTAAAAAGCCAAAACGTCTTTTTAAGAAATCCTGTCAAATATGAACAGAGGGGAATTAAAAAAGAAGCTCATCCAGTCCTTCCAAAAGGTGAATAAAGGAAGATTCCATCTTGTCTCTAAGGGGAGATCTTTTCCCTGCCTTGGGGCTGCAGCAATAAAGGCCCTGCATCTAGGAGTAGCGCTCATGTCCTCCTGCTGCTTCCCCCCCCCCAAAAAAAAACCCCATGAATGCCACCAACCTTCCCATCGTTCACTCTCCAGCTGGATTTATTCATGGTCACCATCACCTCCACCCTGACATCCAGGGGCCACCTGGGGACCTGAGAAGAGATCTTTGAAATGTTGGCATCGTGGACAACATAGTTGACTCCAAGTGTCTTGTGCACATGGAAAGCATCAGCACCTGCAGGGGCCGACCTGTGAGAGAAGCACAGAATCCACTTTGTAGTTCGGAACACCTGAATGCTGCCTGGAGGAGGGGAAGCTGAATGGCACCAAAAATACAGACACTGCAAAGGGAGGCAAGACGTTGGGGTCTGACCTGAGATCAGCTCCCCATGGAGATTCGGGCTCTACCAGATTTACTACCTCTCTCTAGGGCCTGTAAAACGGACATCTTCTGCCAGGCTTTTGGCTGAGGCAAGCGGGCGCCCTCATTTTATTTTATTGATTAAACCATCTAATTGGCCTTCCTGCACTGATTTACCATCCTGACTGATAGAGATTTGGGAGGGACGGTGGCTCAGTGGTAGAGCATCTGCTTGGTAACCAGGAGGTCCCAGGTTCAATCCCCAGCATCTCCCACTAAAACGGGTCCAGGCAAAGAGGCATGAAAAACCTCCGCTTGAGACCCTGGAGAGTGGCTGCCAGTCTGAGTAGACAATACTGACTTTGATGGACCAAAGAGGGTCTGATTCAGTAGACGGCAGCTTCATCTATTCAGATTGGGCTGACATTTTCGGCATCTCTGACATCTGGGACACCGATGACATCTGTGTCCTAATCTGCAAAGTGTGCTTACACCATCCTCGCTGCTTTATCTGCTTGTTTTAATTGTTTTGTTGTTGGATTTTTAATTGTTCTGTTATGTTGTAATCCACCCTGAGCCCATTATGGGAAAGGGTGGGCTATAAATCCTCAGAATAAATAAAATAAAGAGACCCTCTTGGCGTTTCAGTGAATAACGCAGTTGATAGAAATGCTGACCCAGGAAGTGGCAGCCTTGGGAAAGGGACTGAAAGCACTGATTGGTTGTGCTGTTACCTTAGGAAGATTCAGTATTCCTGGTTTTACCACATCCCCCTCAAGACCCAGCAGCAATATGAGAAAAGGGCCAGCAGAGCAGCCAAGGGGTTGGAGCACCTTCGCAACAAGAAGAAAA
The DNA here is from genome assembly GCF_032191835.1 of Heteronotia binoei. Taxonomy (NCBI): domain Eukaryota; kingdom Metazoa; phylum Chordata; class Lepidosauria; order Squamata; family Gekkonidae; genus Heteronotia; species Heteronotia binoei. Next base: position 1,086,613 of record NC_083240.1, on the reverse strand, counting down.
TCTCTTTGTCTACTCTGACCACCCCTGGACATGGATTTTATTGAAGCTCCAGCATAGAATCATAGAGTTGGAAAGGACCTCCAGGGTCATCCAGTTCAACCCCCTGCACAATGCAGGAAACCCACAAATACCTATTCCAAATTCACAGGATCTTCATTGCTGTCAGATCACCATCTAGCCTCTGTTTAAAAACCTCCAAGGAAGGAGAGCTCCTGAGGAAGCTTGTTCCACTGAGGAACCGTTCTAACAGTCAGGAAATTCTTCCTAATGTTGAGCCGGAAACTCTGTTTGATTTAATTTCAACCCGCTGGTTCTGGTCCTACCTTCTGGGGCCACAGAAAACAATTCCATACCATCCTCTATAGGACAGCCCTTCAAGGACTTGAAGATGGTGATCCTGCCACCTCTCAGCCGCCTCCTCAGCAGCATGTCCTCAGTATTTTTAAGTTGGTTTCTTTTTAACAAAAAGGCTCCAGACTCTGTAGTCATTTTCCTGCACTAAAATGAAAAGCTCCAAGTAGCTTAGGCATTTGAAACTTTGTAGTTTAGAAAAGTATGACTTAAAAATTACTGATTTCAATGAAATTATACTAGGTGTGGTCAAAGCAAACAAAGAGGACCCTACCCCATTGCACGAGAACTTACAGCTATCACGTAAAATCAAGGGACATTTGGGGTTTCTGACCTACATCTTCTGCTGCTGCGCCTGAGCAGGTGTAGACGGAGCTCCTGCTGAAGCACCCAACATCCGCCCCCCAACTGCATGTTAGCAACAGTACAGCCCTGATGTTGGCATGAAATAAGTATTGGTAGTCGCTCCTTTAAATGTACTTTTTTTCCCTTTCAAAGATGTAGGAGATCTAGAACTGGTTCTTCAGGAAATGTGTTATTTCAGAGACAGACAGCTTCTGTAAAATGTAAGTTAATACCAAAAAGTCTCTCTGAGTGTGTGCAAAGTATCCACCCATGCAGAGACAGCCAGCTCCTGTACAATGTAAGTTAATACCAAAAGGTCTCTCTGGGCATGTGCAAAGTACCCAGCCATACAGAGACAGCCAGCTCCTGTAAAATGTAAGTTAATACCAAAAGGTCTCTCTGGGCATGTGCAAAGTACCCAGCCATACAGAGACAGCCAGCTCCTGTAAAATGTAAGTTAATACCAAAAGGTCTCTCTGGGCATGTGCAAAGTACCCAGCCATACAGAGACAGCCAGCTCCTGTAAAATGTAAGTTAATACCAAAAGGTCTCTCTGAGTGTGTGCAAAGTATCCACCTATACAAAGACAGCCAGCTCCTGTAAAATGTAAGTTAATACCAAAAGGTCTCTCTGGGCATGTGCAAAGTACCCACCCATACAGAGACAACCAGCTCCTGTAAAATGTAAGTTAATCCCAAAAGGTCTCTCTGGGCATGTGCAAAGTACCCACCCATACAGAGACAGCCAGCTCCTGTACAATGTAAGTTAATCCCAAAAGGTCTCTCTGGGCATGTGCAAAGTACCCACCCATACAGAGACAGCCAGCTCCTGTACAATGTAAGTTAATACCAAAAGGTCTCTCTGGGCATGTGCAAAGTACCCAGCCATACAGAGACAGCCAGCTCCTGTACAATGTAAGTTAATACCAAAAGGTCTCTCTGGGCATGTGCAAAGTACCCAGCCATACAGAGACAGCCAGCTCCTGTACAATGTAAGTTAATCCCAAAAGGTCTCTCTGGGCATGTGCAAAGTACCCAGCCATACAGAGACAGCCAGCTCCTGTACAATGTAAGTTAATCCCAAAAGGTCTCTCTGGGCATGTGCAAAGTACCCAGCCATACAGAGACAGCCAGCTCCTGTACAATGTAAGTTAATCCCAAAAGGTCTCTCTGGGCATGTGCAAAGTACCCAGCCATACAGAGACAGCCAGCTCCTGTACAATGTAAGTTAATCCCAAAAGGTCTCTCTGAGTGTGTGCAAAGTATCCACCTATACAAAGACAGCCAGCTCCTGTACAATGTAAGTTAATACCAAAAAGTTTCTCTGGGCATGTGCAAAGTATCCACCCATACAGAGACAGCCAGCTCCTGTAAAATGTAAGTTAATACCAAAAGGTCTCTCTGGGCATGTGCAAAGTATCCACCCATACAGAGACAGCCAGCTCCTGTAAAATGTAAGTTAATACCAAAAAGTTTCTCTGGGCATGTGCAAAGTATCCACCCATACAGAGACAGCCAGCTCCTGTAAAATGTAAGTTAATACCAAAGGTCTCTCTGGGCATGTGCAAAGTACCCACCCGACATCAGAAGAGCCCCACAGTCTCACTCTCTTGTGCCACGTGAGGAAAGAACTCCTAACTCACAGACTGCACTTGAGTCTAGGCAGAGTCAAGCTGCACCACCAGACTCAAACTCCCCAGGGTGTTGTATCCCTGCTGCTCTCTTTCAGCACCAAACAATCCTCATGAGACAACTTCTTACCCACAGACATCCAGGGAGAGTTCTGTGCCCAGCACATAAACGGTGCTCGTTGGCTTCTCTGTGGAAAGCCGGACCCATCTTTGCTGAGGCATGTCGGGGCCTTTGTCTGCCCCTCAGGCAGCCTCCCGCACAAGACGTCCCAGGCAGGGGCAGGGAACACACTGGGTACCACCTGAGCAGAGCGTCTCTCTCCTCCGAAGCGGCTGATAGGTTCAGCCCCACCCCTGGATCTCCGCCTCTGAGATGGAGCTTGGGTGATGGGAGGGCTGTCAGTCTGCACACCTGAGTGCCATGAAGAGAGAGAGGGATCAGCTTGCAGCCGAAGGAAGGGTGTGGTGTGGGTAGACTTCCTTGCCCTGGAGTGGCAGTCCAGCTCAGCGAGGGATGGACTGCTCCCTCTCTGGTGCCAAAGCGTCTTGTCCAGTCAGGGCTTTTGTTATCTGCGCTGGCAAACAGATTCCCCTGCTGCTGCTGCAAGACAGCGGGAGAGTTTTCCCTGGACTGACTCTTTTCACACCTGACGACTTTCGCTGACTTAAACGGAGGTGATGTGATCTTCCTAGGCAACAGTCTCTTCTAAGAGATTCTCATTGCTGAGAACAAAAGAGAGAATATATTTGTCTGCAGGAAAGCATTTCAGATCTTGGGGTCAGCTTCCCTCTAAACAGAAGATGTCTGGTGTTACCCTTGCCTGCTACTTTCACTCTGGAGAGCCAGTTTGGTGTAGTGGTTAAGTGTGCGGACTCTTATCTGGGAGAACCGGGTTTGATTCCCCACTCCTGCACTTGCACCTGCTGGCATGGCCTTGGGTCAGCCACAGCTCTGGCAGAGGTTGTCCTTAAAAGGGCAGCTGCTGTGAGAACCCTCTCAGCCCCACCCACCTCACAGGGTGTCTGTTGTTGGGGAGGAAGGTAAAGGAGATTGTGAGCCGCTCTGAGACTCTTCGGAGTGGAGGGCGGGATATAAATCCAATATCTTCTTCTTCTCTGCCAAGACCATTCAATCCCAGAAGTTGTTTTCTGTGTAGAGTTCAGATGTGGGGTATGAAATCTGAATGCTACACAGAAAACGGGTATGAGATGCAAACATAGAAAAGAGATGGAATTTAGGAAACTGAACATAGAATTAACATCTTAAAAGGCTCCCAGTGTCCTGACCTCACAGGTGCTGAGGAAAATTCTAGCCTTTCAGTACATGAATAACACCTCTTATGTGGTCAGCCAGACTTCTAAAGAACCTGTGTCCCACCAAGACTGTCCCTGCTTTTGTTGCAGGTCTCCAAGAAGATGGTCCTTTGGCCAGGCTGGGCCTTTGGGGGGGAGTCACATCCAGTCCCCCTCACCATGCAACCCTTCCAGCCAGATGGAGTTTGCCATAACTGCCTTCCATAGTGTGTGTGTGGGGGGGGGTGGAGTTATGACCATCCCAGCCTCTGCCTGCCTGTCTCTCTGGGGTGCAAAGAAAGTCAACTGTGTTTCTTGGCTTCTGCTGTGGGGAAGAGGAGATGGCAGCACAGAGTGGACATCGCTTGCATAGGCAAGCAAGGAGAGGCATCTCCCCCCCACCCCCCGACCAGGGCAGACATTTTCAATCAGTCTGGGAGTCTTTTTGGGACAGGCAGAGCTCAGAATATAGAGCTCCTTCCTCTGGAAGCCGCTCTGGTGGTGGAGACGTCTGAAGCTGGTTCTTGGTTCCATATTCACGGTTCCTTCTACACAAATCCAGCCACAACAGTAGTGATACTCAGAAGGCTCTGTGCCACAATTCCTAGGTCCCCAGGGAGCTGTGATGTTCCCTGATCCAACACTAGATGTCAGTATTAACTGCAGCAAATCAGGCAGAAATTAAGACCAATTACCTGTAGATGTCCCAAAACAACCTTTGGACCAACCCCAATCATACATCGCCGGGATCTGGGGACTGGGCCCTCTAAAGAGGCTTAGCACTGGAACCAGGTTTGGGGCGCTGGATTTGTGATGGCCCCAAGCTTGTTTGGGGAGTGCAGAGCTTTTTATGTCCCGTCGGTATTTGTGGTTAAATTCACAAAGGAGGAACTAGGAACTGCAAATAAGGAACTGGCAGCCGACTTCCATCTGATAAACTGTAGCTGAAGCAGCTAAAACAGGAGACAACCTGCAGCACCACCAACTGATTGCAAATTAAATTTGCAAATTAGGAGCTGGCAAGGGTTGCTCCCAATCAGCTGTGTGCTGAAATGACATTTCACCCAGACAGCATCTCTCTGCAGTTCCAGTCTGCAAGAGCAGCAGGTTCATCAGATGTCAACAGGGGCAGCCTAGAAAACAAAAGACAGATGCATGCAGAACCTTCAAGTAAGCAATAGAGGCTTGATTGTGTTTCTTCCTTCTGGGGGAGGAGGATTGTGAATGACCCCAGAGGTCACTCCTGAGGGAAGATGATATTCATTCTCAGGACAAAAGAAGAATAAAATCTCTCATCTTTTGGCCAGGGAGGGTCAAGCCCTAAAGGACTAAATTTTACAAAAGTGCTCCTTCTTGACCAGGTGAAGAACAAAGGAGAGAAGTTCTAATTCTGGTAGCACCTTTGACTGGACTCCTACTTTGTTCTATGGCTTCAGACCAACACAGCTGCCCACCTGGATCTGATAATGAAGGTTATGAAGGATTCTGAACAGCTTCAAGTCTAATTTAACATCTGTCCTAATTCAACATCTATTAGAACAAGTGTAGGCTTCGGACGAGATAATGCAGTTTCACCTTTTCTTTGTCTCCTTGCTCATCCTGATGCTCTACAGGCCATGGGTGTGATTTTTATTCATTTCTTAAACATCCTTATAATTTGAATGCCCGAAGCGTGATCTCTGAACTACACTAACATATTCAGTCCCACTTTCCAAACAGTGGTAAAGGGGGAGCAGTTGAGCTGCCATCCCTGGAACACAGGGCATGAAATTGGGAAGGCGCGATAGACAGTCTTCACGCTAGCTAGTAGGAGTGACGCAGGAGATAATGCCGCAAGGAGTAATGCAGATACAGAGTGCCAGGTGTTCAAATCCATCGAGTGGGAGGGAGATAACTCCGATTTGTTGGTGGCAGCAGGTAGGTGACAACAACCCCTAGGAGTAGGGGGAAGCGTTACTTCACTGGGGGGGGGGGAGGGCCACTGGATGGCAGTGAGGGCTTTCTGGAACAGCTGGGAGCGGGACCTGAGAGAACAGGGCTTGCAAGTCTGTTCCTTGACTCAGCCAAAGGATCTTATCCCAGTGTTGTAATTATGCCCCCCCCCTCACCCACACACACATACATTCATCCTATTCTCTTTTTCTCTCCCCCGCGCCCCCCCCCCAAAAAAATAGATATTGAAGTACAGGGTGGGATTGTATAGACTGGTCAAACACTCACGGATGTATATGAGCTGCTTTGCTGGATGTGTTTAATAAACTGCTGGTTATACCAGCTTAATGTACGAGAAGCTGTTCCCAAGTCACTCTCTGCCGCTGGCCATGGCAGCCTCTTAAGGCAATCGAACTGGGAAAGCACCAATATACATATCTCTTCCCTGAGGCCACATTTGAGCATGTTTTCCCAACATGGGACAGGTGGCTGAAAACACAGCATTTGGTAGAAAACTCCTAATTTCAGTTGTGTAAGTGACAGGATCAAATACTTCTGTACTCAGGACTGAAGAATATACTTGATGAACACAAGAAGGCACCTTCTCTTGAGTCAGGCCCTCTTTGGTCCCTCATGATCAGTCTGGTCTCCTCTGATGAGCAGCCAGTGTGATGCAGCGACAAAACAGGCTAATGCAATCTTGGAGCGTATCAGCAGAGGCATAACATCCAAATCGCAAGATGTCCTGGTCCTGCTGCACACTGCATTGGTCAGGCCGCACCTGAAGTCTCGTGTGCCGTTCTGGAGGCCTCCCTTCAAGAAGGAGGTGGACAGAACGGAGCAGGTGCAGAGGAGAGGGACAAGAGTGATCAGGGGCCTGGAGACCAAGAAGGCCCAGGAGGAAAGGCTGAGAGGAACTTGGGAAGGTTCAGTCGGGAGAAGAGGAGGTTGGAGGGGGCATGATGGCTCTCTTTCAATATTTGAAGGGCTGTCCCTTAGAGGAGGGCAGGAAGCTGTTCCTGTAGGCAGCGGAGGAGAAGACTCGCAATCATGGGTTTAAATGAAGAGTGGGACGGTACCAGCTGGCTATTAGGGGAAACATTTTGACAGAGTTGTTCCAGAGTGGAATCAGCTCCTGAGGGCAGTCTTTAAGCAGCGGCTGGACAAACATTTGTCAGAGATCCTCTGGAGCAGCTGATCCTGCGCTGAGCAGGGGGGTGGACTGGATGGCCCCCTCCAACTCTTTGATTCCATGATTGGCAGTGGCAACAGGTCCCATCCCTGCCTCCCTACCTGATCCTCTAAGCTTCAGATGCTGGTGGCATGGTGCATGCCAAGCAGAGGCTCAGTCCCTGTGCCATACTCCCTCCCTTGACCCCGGTTCCCAAATGTCAGGGTCACCTGTTGGATTGTTCAGTGTCCTCAGGAACAGCCCGGAAAAGCATTGCCCCCTCTTAGGGGGGTCCCAGCCCCTTCCTCTGCAGCACCCACTTCTCCTCACACCAGAAAACACTCTCTGAAAGGACCAGCTGGTGTGAATCGATTTCCCCCCTCCACACCATTAACCAGGACTCAAGATTTCTTCAGACCTTTAATCAGACAGCTTGAAAAAACAATTGAGGGAGGGGAGAATTTGTCAGCAAAAATATGGATTTAAAAAAAACAAGAGGTACAGAATTCAAAATCACCTGTTGTTTTTTTAAGGATATGCACAATTTTCACCTGTGGCACTCAGAGATCTTGCGTCATACCCTTTAGGGGCAGGCGGGGGGGGGGGGGCAGGCAAGCCTCACCTCTGTGCTTGGATTCCTAGACTGGCCCCTTCAGGGCACCTGATTTGGCCCTAGGCCTTGGTCTTTGGAGATTGGTGGTGTGTGGATGAAAAGTGAAAGATTCTGAGTGTCAGACTTTCATCTCTCAGACTGCCAAGGGGTGAGCTAACCACCTCAATAGCCCCGGTCACAACCCAGCCTCTGTATCCTGAGGCAGTGGCCAGCAATCTGCACCTGACTGAGGCAGGGAGTAGAACCGTACCCCACAAGCCCCCAGAGTCTGGGCCTGGTCCTCCCAGCTGGCCTCGCTGCAGAATAAAGAGCTCTTCAAAGAGGCCCACAGAACAGCGACTGCCAACTCTGGGAAGGTGAATGGCTTTAAAGCCTGGGAAACTATCGGGGCATGAAATGTGTTTGTGGACCTCCCTTATCGGTTCTTAGGGGAATGTGAAAGAAGGTGGGATGTGCCCTTTAAAATGGCCAGAGTTGGGTGGGGTGGGAGGAGACGAGGGCCTCAGAACCACCTTTGGAACTCTGGGTCTGGTTTCTCCCCAGCAGGCCACACTGAGCCGGTAACACAGCCATTGAACTGAAATAAATGAAAACTCCATCCTGTCCTGTTCCTTGGAGAAAGAAGGTGAACTTCAGAGAGGTAGCTGTGCTAATTGTTTTAGCAGCGCAGGAGCTCAGGGGCACCTTAAAGAGGAATAATAATAGCATTTATTCTGGCATGAGCTTTCGTGAGTCTGAGCATCTGAAGACATGTTCTTCTGACTCATTGTGAAAGCTTGTGGTGGCATAAATGTTGTAAGTCTTGAAGGTGCCACGAGACTCCTGTTTTATTGGGGGGAAACGTAGTGTAGAAAAGTTACCTCCAGCGGCCAGCCTCCACTGGCCCAAAAGACAAGGACAGAAGGTATGGCAAGTGGCTGTGGCCATGCCCTTCCTCCCCTTCCCCCTCCATTCTCATTCCCTCTTTCTCTGGAGCAGTTCTTTGGATCCATTTCCAGGCCAGTAAACTCAGAACTTGTTTTGGAATGTGGAAGGCTTTGGTTTTTAAGTAGACGGACTGGAAGCCAGAAGGGAGGCTGAATGATAAAGGGACAGAGCTGAACTTTATGGTCATGTAGCCGTTTGCTGGTTCAAGGGAAAGCGGCACGGTGGAGCCCAAACTCATCCCAGCTCAGAAGCTAAGCAGGGCCAGTCCTTGGAAGGGAGACCACCAAGGAAGACTCTGCAGACGGCCAACCACCTCTGCTTCTCTCTTGCCTTGGAAGTCTCTTGCAGGGGCTGTAAGCTGGCTACAATGTGATGGCACCTTCCACACACCCTTCTCTGCAGCACTCTCCCCCCATGAGTCCTACCCTATTTTGCTTGGATCGCCCCTCATCACTGATTCACTCAGTGGATGTTGTTCCTCAAACTGTTTCATTTCTGTGAGCTAAAGGGCTGAGTCTGTGCTTGTTTTTGATGGGTTCGGTGTGACCCATCAGGGCAAAAAGGGACCCAGATCAGCAACCTTCATGTACCACTAACGGGAGAGCCCCTGAGGCCCCTTAGCAAATACGCGAGAGAGCAGCAAGCTACACAGCAGCTACTTCAACGTCTGCAGCTCCCTTCCTGAGTCATGGGATGACATTCCACCACTTGAAGGTGAAGGGCTTCCGGCGGACGTTGGTGCCGCAGTGGATCTCGCCAAGGTTTTCATGGTAGGTCTCAAAATCATCTATGAAGGTGCAGGACAACCCCAGGGGCTCCAACAGGCGACGGACCTCCTCTTCCAGGCAGCACTGTTCATGAATCACGGGTCCAAATGGTTTTGGGATGCCCAGGTACTTCCCCAGAACAAGTATGTTCACCTGAAGGCAGGAAATGGGACACACGTCAGGAACAGATTTAGATAGGAACCTTTCCCTGAAGCCACCAACACATCCCAGGTGAGAATATCAGAATGGGGAGGGGGCAGCCTGAGCAGGGAGTCAATGGTGGGGAGGGCGGCACAATCCAGCCACCTGCAGAAATCAGGAGCTGCAGCTGTGTGCAAGCCGCTGGCCTCAACTGAGGCAAGCAGTTGGGCAAGTAAAGTACAGCTTATATAAGCAGCTTGGCAGACTCTGCTCAGTGGCTCTTGCACAGCTGAGAATCTCTGAGGCAAGGCAACACGTAGCCCAAAATCAGCCTGCACAGAATTCTAAAGCTGCAATACCAGAGAGCCCTTTTTTTGCTACCCAAAACTGCAGCTTCTCCTCTAGGGACACCTGGCATTAAGAAACCAGGTACACAGAGTGTTGGCAAATCTCCCCAGAGACAAGGGCCCCAGAATTGTTCTCTTTGGCTATTAAACACTGACCTCCCTCCCCCAACTGCAAATTTTTGTTCCCCTCCAGCATCCCACGCCCTCTTTTCTCTCCTCCTCCCACCAACTGCATTGCCTTTCTTTTTCACAGTTGTCCTCCCAGCCCCCCTTTCTTGTCATAGGCTGGGGGGGGGCTCTCTTGCCTCTATGCTCCATGCCCTGCCCTTTGACCTCTGACCTCACCAGCCTAGGAACCCATTTGCAGTACCAGGGATGAATTCTGGAACTTGGGGAGGAAAAAGCACCTTTGCTTCCCTCTGGCTACCCATTAGCTGCAGTGTTTAGTCACCACTTCCACCCTTAGACTTCAGGCCCGGGCAGCTTCTGAGCTCAGGGGAGGTGGGGAAAGGTGTGGGGAAAGGGGCTTGCACATCCTGTCCTCATGCAGGTCTCTGCTGACCGTGAGCCTTCACTCCAGAAGCATCCAGGCAAACGGGGTGGGGTTCTCGACCCCTCAGCTGTAGCCATCCCCCTCCCCAGCTGAACCGAAGCTGCACTGCATCTCAGCAGTGAGCCAAAAGGGCTGGAAAGAGCTGGGAGTGGGGGAGAACTGCAGAGCTTAGCCCTGCCCCCTCCCCACCCGCGGCCACCCCACAGTTCCTCCTCTGAGACAGACGAAAGGAGGGCAGGGTGGCTGCAGGATACAGAATCAAGAAAACGACACGTATGCTGCCGAAGATAATCTGGCAGGACGCGGCCAGATCTCCCGGAACAAACCATCAGATCTGTTCTCGAGCAACTCCAGTTGCTTTTTGCACCTTGAACAAAAACTCAGGAAAGGCCTTTTATGGGAGCGTTTAACCTCTGAAGCTACTGAGGCTCTCACAGCTCCCAAAACTTCTGCTCAGCCAATCAGCAGCAGGGCTGCAGCACTTTGAGAGTGGCTACCAGCTGCCTTCGACTTCTGCTTGGGACAAGGAGGGGATTCAGGAAAAACCTGTCCAGTTGCTCCTTGAACAGTTACAGAGGGAGCCCAGTCCTTCAGCCGCCCCATAATAAGGACCAGCAGCTGCTGGAGTGTTCTGGAGCAATCCAGCCCCCTTGTCCAGGCAGAAATGAGCAGAATCTGCCCTCAGCTGCTGGCAAAGGAGCTCTGGAGAAAGCAGCCTTAAGGGGAACAGGCTAGCCTGCTAGCCAGGCTGTGCCTTCAAGGGGCGTCCGCCCAGCACCCTTTGCTCGGCTCTCAGAGTCAGCCTCCGGGACTCACCAGGTCAGGGAAGTAGGCGACCGCTTTGCCAGAAAGAGAACTGCGCTTGAAGAGCTGGGGGATGTCTATGATGTCTTCCTCGGTCAGTCCCAGCTCCTCTTTGAGGATGTCTCGGTTCCAGTCGATGCATTTCTAGAGGAGAGAGAAAGCAAAGTGGGGAAATGTTTGTTCCATGGTTCCAAGTACAGGTGACAGGCTCGTGCCAGGCAATTAATTTGCCACCTGTGTCCGTCTTGGCCCATGACCCACCACCCTGAGGCTGGTTCCTTACTCAAGTCCCTGCATTGCCACAGATGACAGGGTCTTGTTCTGTTTCGATACAGCTGGATGGTCCCTGCATGTAAGACACATGAGAGCCAAGTTGTGCTCTACTCCGCCCCCCTTCCATGCCATCTTTTACTGCAGCTCCAGCCTGAAACTGAAGCTGGGAAAAGAGGCATCCATACATGTAAAAAAAAAAGAAAGGTAAAGGTAGTCCCCTGTGCAAGCACCAGTCGTTTCTGACTCTGGGGTGACATTTTCACGGCAGACTTTTTACGGGGTGGTTTGCCATTGCCTTCCCCAGTCTTTTACACTTCCCCCCCAGCAAGCTGGGGACTCATTTTACTGACCTCAGAAGGATGGAAGGCTGAATCAACCTCAAGCCAGCTACCTGAACCAGCTTTCACTGGGATCGAACTCAGGTCGTGAGCAGAGGGCTCCGACTGCAGTACTTCAGCTTTATTACTCGGTGCCACGGGGCTCTTACATGTAGCCAATCCAAATCCAGCAGCAGCATCCTTTTTGGTTGTCTGGACTTGCTCCCCCCCCCAATCTCTGTAGCCCCTGGGGGAGCTTGGAAAGCAGCACCCAGGCATCCATCTCTGCGTGGATGAAGGGGCATAGATGCTCCTAATGGGCGACGCTAACAGGCCTTTGCAAAGAGTACCTGGTAATAATTGTTGCTGTTTCTCAACGCTTGGTCAGAGAGAATCTTTTTGATTGAGATTTCTTTGCTTTTCCTCACTCCTGTAAGGAGAGACAGGTTGCTGCTTTTTTTCGGTTACAGGCTCTTTCTTACGTTGATGCTTCAAAGCTCCACAGCTCTGGAAAGGCAATTCCTGTCCCCTGCCCTTTTTATCCCACCCGTCCTTCCAGCAGCTGAGGGGGTGCCCAGCCCACCACGTTTCACCATCACAGCCGCCCTGGGAGGAGGGTTAGGCTGTGAGGAAGCAGCTGGCCCAAGGGCACTCCACGGATGAGCTGGCAGAGAAGGGATTTTGACCCAGGCCCTTGGGGCACGAGGGCACTAATGCGTAGGAACATGAAGCTGCTGCCTGAAACTGACTCAGCCCCTTGGCCCCACAGGGTCAGTACTGACTAGTCAGATGGGCGGGAGCTCAGCAGAGTCCTGGGCAGCAATCCCTCATGTCCCCTGACCCTTACTGGAGATGCCGGAGATGGAACACAGAACCTCCTGGGGGACAGGCAAATGCTCTGCCACTGAGCCACAGCCACGCCCTCCCCACGGCCACAACACCACTACAGAGACTTAGACTTCCTAGAAGATCCTATGTGCTTGGCTCACAAGGATGGTCTGGGGAGAATGAGCCAAGTTTGTGAGGGGTCTCAGAGTAATCACAGGACTGCATAGGACTCATGTAGAATGAAGCCAGCTCTCGCCAACCACCAGCCAGGGCCTTTCCCCAGTCTGGGACTGAAATGAACAGGTGGAACTGAGCCAGCATCCGGTCACAGCCCCGCTGCCCCCCATGCCCTTTTGTGATTCAGCCCCACTCCTGTTGGGCCTGGAAGGGCACTGCAAGAAAGCCTCTGGGGAAGGCGGGGCTCTCCTTCCTTTTAAGCAGAGGCTAGATGGCCACCTGACAGCACTGCTCATTCTGTGAACTAGGCAGATGATGAGAAGGAGGGCAGGAAGGGCTGCATCCGTGCATAGATCTTGCGGCCCCTTCTTACACTCCCAGGGAAATGCTGATCACCACTTTGGAATGAGGCAGCAGTTTTCCTCCTGGCTAGTTTGGGCAGGGATCCTGGAGGGCTTTGCCATCTTCTGGGCATGAAGCCTGCAGGGGTCGCTGGGGGGGGTGTCAGCAGGGGGAGGTATTTGTGAATTTCCTGCATTGTGCAGACTGCAGAGGGCTGGACTAAATGACACTGGGTGTCCCTTCCAACTCTACAATTCTAAGGGCAAAGGAAAATTCGATGGAGGTGGGCAATCTCTGTCCTGCATGTGTGAAACCCCAGGGAAATTGTGCTCTGGAGCAGAGGGAGAAATAGCTTTGTGGGGGAGGCAGCCCCCAAAACTCTGTGGATGATGGTGAAGCAGAATAAGAGAAAACAGAGGGGACCATCATGCAGTGAAAGGAAGAGAACCCCCAAAGAATATCTGATGTGTTAAATGAATTCACTTGTCATCCCAAAATAGCAATGTATACCCTGATAGCACGCCCCACGCTCTTCACTTGTCATGGCACAGTTTTTCACAAAGCCCAAGTGATAATCCCAACACAATTGTTGCATTCCCATCATGTCTACCTCAACTGGACTAAGAAAATGTCCTTTCTCGACAGCAGCCGCAGCTTGGTCCTAAGGTCCAGCACATGCTGAGGACAGACCAGCTGACCCTGCCTTGATGCTCCTGCAAAGTGATGCCAATGTAATAATGCTGTTACTGGACTATACCCTGATGACAAGCCCCACACTCTACGCTGCTGGACACCAGCTGGGACAATGAGAGGGGAGGAAGACGGCTTTGCAGGCATCTCTTGCCCCAGGATCCTGGCCCCCAGTAGAAGATGATGATATTGGATTTATATCCCGCCCTCCACTCCAAAGAGTCTCAGAGCAGTCACAATCTCCTTTATCTTCCTCCCCCACAACAGACACCCTGTGAGGTGGGTGGGGCTAAGAGAACTCTTACAGCAGCTGCTCTTTCAAGGACAACTCCTGCAAGAGCCATGGCTGCCCTAAGGCCATTCCAGCAGCTGGAAGTGAAGGAGTGGGGAATCAAACCCAGTTCTCCCAGGTAAGAGTCCGCACACTTAACCACTATGGCTGACTCAAGGCCTTTCTAGCAGCTGCAGGTGGAGGAGTGGGGAATCAAACCCGGTTCTCCCAGATAAGAGTCTGCTCACTTAACCACGATGGCTGACCCAAGGGCATTCTAGCAGCTGCAAGGGGAGGAGTGGGGAATCAAACCCAGTTCTCCCAGATAAGAGTCCGCTCACTTCACCACTAGGGCTGACCCAAGGCCATTCCAGCAGCTGCAAGGGGAGGAGTGGGGAATCAAACCCGGTTCTCCCAGATAAGAGTCTGCTCATTTCACCACTAGGGCTGACCCAAGGCCATTCCAGCAGCTGGAAGTGAAGGAGTGGGGAATCAAACCCAGTTCTCCCAGATAAGAGTCCGCACACCTAACTACTACACCAAACTGGTTCTTGACTTGCCATGTAATGTCACACTGGCAAAGAACCAGGGCCTCAGCCATAGCTGCAGTAGGCGTGTAGAACTCAGTGAAAAAGAACCAACCAGCCAAGCAAGCAATCAGTGGAGCTGGAAGAAAGAGGAGATTGGATTTATACCCCACCCTTCACTACACAAAGGGGTCTCAGAGCGGCTTCCAGTCTCCTTTCCCTTCACTGCCCTACAACAGACAGACACCCTGTGAGGCAGGTGGAGCTGAGAGACTCTGAAAGAAACTGCTCTTTTGAGAGAACAGCTCTGAGACAACTGTGACTGACCCAAGGTCACTCCAGTAACTGCAAGTGGAGGAAAAGTGGGAAATCAAACCCAGTTCTCCCCAATTAGAGTCCACGCACTTAACCTTTACACCAAACTGAAGGGGCAGTTTTCCCCACGAAAGACTGCTGGAAAACAGGTCAAGCTGGAGGATATGAAAGAATGCAAAAGGTTTTGCCACCTTTGGAGATTATACGGTAGAAAATAATCAAATGTACCCAGTTGAACTATCTGATCTGCAATTCCAGAGCAGTTCTTGTTGCTTTTCATAACTTGGGTATTACCTAGGAAGGTTTATTTTTGGGTTTTTTAAAACTCACAGCCTTCATCCTAAGGAACTACTGTGGTTGTCACTGCCACCAAAACACCAGCAGCCAGAGGAAGCCTGCGGCAACTTTCCCTCTCAGGCCGAAGAATCCCCTCGCCTACCTTCAAACATGGCAGCGTCTCCGTAGCCCTCCTGCTCCTTCTCCTTCAGCAGTTTGTAGCAGGCATCGGGGCTGGCCAGGAGCAGCCGGAAACCCTGGAAGCCAAAGAGGGCAGGCGGTGAGTGAGTGAGAAAACAGGGGGAAGGGTAGCAGGAAGGACCAGACGGGTCAGCTCTAGAAGGGGGGGTGGTCTCTGGAACCTCAGAGCATTAACCTAGAGAAGGAGAATCCCTCAGAGCTCCCCCGTGGACTAGGTGAAATGCCGCTTTGCATGTCCCACCTCCAAATCTCATTACATACTGAGAAATGTGGAACTGGCATATTAATTGGCTGAGATTTCATCAGTGCATCCCCCCCCCATTTTAATGCTTAGTGCCTTTTTAAAAAGGTAGAGGTCATCCCCTATGCAAGCACCAGTAGTTTTTTACTCTGGGGGGGACGTGGCATCACGACGTTTTCATGGCAGACTTTTTATGGGGTGGTTTGCCATTTACTTTCCCCAGTCATCTACACTCCGCCCCCCCCCCCCCGGCAACAAGCTGGGTACTCACTTTATCGACCTCAGGATGGAAGGCTGAGTCAACCTTGGGCTGGCTACCTGAACCCAGCTTCCGCCGGGATCGAACTCATGTCATGAGCAGAGTTTGGACTGCAGGACTGCAGCATACCATTCTGTGCCATAGGGCTCTTGCTTAGTGCCTGTCCCTAGCGATTTTCTCATTCTGTAGGAAACAGCTGTTCACCAAGCCTGAGGGGCTGAGGTACCCCAGACCTCCAGGCAGATTCCATGCTGCAATTTAATCCCAAGTTACCATGCTGAGTTCTCATTGTTTTTGTGAATGATCGAGGTCTAGGATTGCCAAGTCCAATTCAAGAAATATCTGGGGACTTCGGGGGTGGAGCCAGGAGCAAGGATGTGACAAGCATCATTAAACTCCAAAGGGAGTTCTGGCCATCACATTGAAAGGGACCGCGCACCTTTTCAATGCCTTCCTTGCATAGGAAATAATGAAGGTTAGGGGCACCTTCTTTTGGAGCAGATAGAATTAGACCCCCTGGTGCAATCTTTTTGAAACTTGGAGAGTATTTTGGGGAGAGGCACCATATGCTACGCTGCAAATTTGATGCCTCTACCTCAAAAAACACCCCCTCCCCGAGCCTCAGATACCCGCAGATCAATTCTCCATGATTTCCTATGGGAATACAGACATTTCCCTCTCCTCCCCCCGCTTTCTGATGAAGGCCTCCAAACCCTTGCCCCCACCTGGGGATTGGCAACCCTATAGGAGGTCACATCGCATCCCTATCAGCACTTTCTGTACTTTTTAAAACCTGATTTGTAGCACTTTGAAAATGTTTAATTCAACGGCAAGGCCTTGGCATTTGTTTGCATTTTAACACTTCCGGCCTCAGCGTTATCCTTTTCCTGGGCCGGCGGAAGAAGTAATTACTCCTTTTATCCAATTGTAGCCATGTGATTGTCTGTTAATTTTTCACTGTCTTAATCATACCACAAGCATATTACTATAATAAAAAATAAAAATGTTAATGAGCCCATTTTGCACTCCGGAGAATGGAAGCTAATTACATTTTCCCCTTCCTTTCCCTGCCCAGAAGAAGGAAGTGATGAGGAGCACTTTCAGACAGGCTGAAGCCTCAGGAGCGAACAGGAAATGCCTAATTAAGCACCAGAAAGGCTCAGTCTGCTCTTCACACCAGCAAAGGCTCAGCAAAAGGTGGCACGGAGCCTCCTCTATCAATCCCATCCACAGTGTAATGATGTCACAGGGCACAATGCAAAAGGATCAGGGGGTGGGGGGGAACCAGCTCTAGATAGCAGAGATACAGAAAGAGGAACAGGGCATCCAATCCCCCCAAGAAAAGGCCACACAGTTAACCCACTTTCCAACGAATTTAATGGTCACAGTTCTGACCAAGGGACCTCTGGAAGAAGACTAGCCGCTGTGGTCTGCTGGCCCTGATTCCACACAAGCACAGACTCTGGCAACGACCACAGAATCCAACTTCCTGAAAACCACCTCTTTCTTTTCTTCTTTTCTTTTTAAAGAAAAAATTTCTAGCCCTGATGATTGGGAAGATGTGCCTGAAGGTGTGTGAGCAACAGCTGCTTAAATCCCAGAGGCCCCAGAAGGGGAGGAATGAGGTTTCCCTCGGCTGAGGGTGGGACCGCAATAGCCTCGCTCCCCCACTTATCAACAAAACTACAACAAGCTATGCAAAGCAGAAAAACATGCAAGAAAAACCCCCTCGATAAGCATCATTTATGCAGGCCACAGAGTCAGCAAGAAGGCTGGGGTGATCCCTTCCTGCAGTGACACAGACCTTTCTATCAGGAGCCGGGACAAACGTCAGGAACTCATCCACGTGACCCACAACCAGCCAATCAGAGTACAGTTCCACGGGCAGCTGCACTTTCTGGGCATAAAGGAAGTCCCGGACGACCTTGACCATGTTGTTACCCTGAAAGCTAGAAAAGAAAGCAAAGCAGTGTTGGCTGAGGAGTCCCATCCAGAAATAAAAGGTGGTGCAGCTTGTCCTTTGCTGCCTCTGAGCACTCTGGGGAAGACCAGCAGACCCCACCGGGCCTCCCTTCAAGTAAAGCAGCTTAGTGGGAGAGTCCTGCTGGGTCGGAACCAAAGGTTGCAGTGGCATTCTGCTTCTCCTTGGCCCACAGTCTGGAGAGGGAGGGAATTACCCCCACACACACACACACACACACTTGCCCTCCCACCACTGGTATTCTGGGGCACAACTGCCTCTGAAGATGGAAGTGTCGTTTAGCTAAAGCAAGCTACGGACCTCTCCAGCATAAATGGACCCAGTCCCCTTTCCCAGCTCCCCCAAGCCTTTGGCCATCAGGGCTTCCAGCCACAACAAAAGCGTGACAAAGTGGGGATTCTAAGAGGACGTGGCAGATATCCAGGAACAAGCCTGTTGCCAGCAGACTCCAGGAACCTCAGCCAGGCGCCTTCTGCCTGCAGTGACCCAAATTCCATAAGCCAGGCTGGCACCCAGAGCAGCATAATGGTGTCGCGGTTCAGAGCTCCTCCTCCTCCTCATGAAGGCTGCCAGGTGACCTTGGGTCAGTCACGATTCTCTCAGAGCTCCCTCAGCCCCACCGTGTGAGAGGAAGGGGAGGGGATGGTAAGCCACTCTGAGATTCATTGTGGTAGAGAAAAGTGGGGTATAAAAACCCGCTGCTCTTCTTCTTACACCCCACAGTCCACCATTCCCTCAGGGCACAATCACTAGAGGGGATATCAGGTCATTTGGGCTCCGTCCATAAGTCTGGGGCCATCAGCGCCCCTAACTGCTTGTGTGACACCATTCGACCCTTGGGAGAACCACAGCCCATTGACAGGAAGCCCGTTCTGGCCACTTTGGATGCTGAGGCTCCATTCACCAGCACCCCCCTCCCCCAAGGAGGACCGAAGCGGCATCTCTGCCAAGGCCACAGCCTCCAGCTGCTGGTCGGAAAGCCCCTCTTCTCTGACAAAAGGACTTTGGAAGTGAAACTGCTGACTTAGACCATGACCACTCCTTACTCAGGCAGGACTGCATTGAACAGGGACCCGGGAGCTGCTCACATCCTGCCTCCGTCACTCTTCCCCGATGCTAATGAGGTCAGCCAGGCTTCTGCAACTTCCTCGTGCATCTGCTTATCCTACCCTGAGTCCTCTGTTAATTCAGCTTTGCCTCCCTGTCAGCACTTGTGAGCAGCCCACGCCCTCTCTGACTGGGCAGGCTGCGGCTGGGAGGGACGGTGGCTCAGTGGTAGAGCATCTGCTTGGTAAGCAGGAGGCCCCAGGTTCAATCCCTGGCATCTCCAACTCAAAAGGCTCCAGGCAAGTAGGCGTGAAAAACCTCAGCTGGAGACCCTGGAGAGCCATGAATGGGGCTGTGGCTCAGTGGCAGAGCATCTGCTTGGTAAGCAGGAGGCCCCAGGTTCAATCCCTGGCATCTCCAACTCAAAAGGCTCCAGGCAAGTAGGCATGAAAAACCTCAGCTGGAGACCCTGGAGAGCCCCTGCCAGTCTGAGGAGACAAGACTGACTTTGATGGACCGAGGGTCTGATTCATTATGCATGCACACACATATGAACATAAGAGAAGCCATGTTGGATCAGGCCAGTGGCCCATCCAGTCCAACACTCCATGTCACATAAGAACATAAGAGAAGCCATGCTGGATCAGGCCAGTGGTCCCTCCAGTCCAACACTTTGTGTCACATAAGAACATAAGAGAAGCCATGCTGGATCAGGCCAGTGGTCCCTCCAGTCCAACACTTTGTGTCACATAAGAGAAACCATGTTGGATCAGGCCAATGGCCCCTCCAGTCCAACACTCTGTGTCACACAGTGGCCAAAAAAAACAAACAAGTGTCATCAGGAGGTCCACCAGTGGGACCAGGACACTAGAAGCCCTCTCACTGTTGCCCCCCCAAGCACCAAGAATACAGAGCATCCCTGCCCCAGACAGAGAGTTCCAACAATACACTGTGGCTAACAGTCACTGATGGACCTCTGCTTCATACGTTTATCCAATCCCCTCTTGAAGCTGGCTATGCTTGTAGCAGCCAGCACCTCCTGTGGCAGTGAATTCCATGTGTTAATCACTCTTTGAGTGATTAACACATCACCCTGTGGGTGATTAACATATCCCTGGGATTTCTGTGATGAATATCAACATGAGAGTGTACAAATCATGCATCTGAGAAAACATATGAAGTTGCCCTATACTGAATCAGATCCTTGGTCCATTAAAGTCAGTATTGTCTACTCAGACTGGCAGCGGCTCTTTCTCCAGGGTCTCAAGCTGAGGTTTTTCACACCTATTTGCATGGACCCTTTTTTGGAGATGCCGGGATTGAACCTGGGACC
The DNA here is from genome assembly GCF_032191835.1 of Heteronotia binoei. NCBI lineage: Eukaryota > Metazoa > Chordata > Lepidosauria > Squamata > Gekkonidae > Heteronotia > Heteronotia binoei. Next base: position 1,066,661 of record NC_083240.1, on the reverse strand, counting down.
TTCTGCTTACCAACCAGATGCTCTACCACTGAGCCACCGTCCCTCCCCATATGTCCTGCCAGAAGCCCCCAAACATGGGGGACCAGAATGGAAAAACTCATTATGGGATGGCCCTGATCGTTGTGGCAAGGGCTGCTGCATCTTAAGGCTGCTTCTGCAGCAGGAAGCCAAGCTCTCTCCGCACCCCCCCCCCCGTTCTCACCTGGGGAAGTAGCTCCCGATGAGGATGCGCCCGAGGGGGTACTGCTTGCCCCTGACGGTCACCGGAGGGCTGACCTCGAGGTTCCCAAAGGAGTCCAAGCTGGAGACCGTCTTCTTATTTGCAGGCTCTCGTTTCACGTACCCAAAATCTGGGCCCTTGCGAGGTTGCAAAGGAGAGCAGAGTTAGATCATTCTCAGCACAGTGGAAACAGCAAATGACAGTGGAAGAAGAAGGAGAAGACGACGACAATGACTGCAGATTTATACCCCGCCCTTCTCTCTGAATCAGAGACTCAGAGTAGCTTACAATCTCCTATATCTTCTCCCCCCACAACAAAAACCCTGTGAGGTGGGTGGGGCTGAGAGGGCTCTCACAGCAACTGCCCTTTCAAGGACAACCTCTGCCAGAGCTACGGCTGACCCAAGGCCATGCTAGCAGGTGCAAGTGGAGGAGTGGGGAATCAAACCCGGTTCTCCCAGATAAGAGTCCGCTCACTTCACCACTACACCAAACTGGCTCTCCCCCCTCCCACTGGGTGAAGTTTGACCAATTCATATAAACAAAACTGCTAACTTATTAGTTTTAAGCTGGCTAACTCTTCAACATTGTCTTCAGTTGAATGGGATACATTTTATAGTTGTTTGTTCATATAGTTTTAACTTTACTGCGACCTGCTTAGAAGAGCCATATTCAGATGGAGGCGTGGGGCAGAAATGTTCTTAGTCAATATTAAGAATGATTAAAGGTTTGGAACATTTTCCCTATGAAGAAAGGTTAAAACACTTGGGGCTCTTTAGCTTGGAGAAACATCGACTGCGGGGTGACATCAGCCAGTATCATAATGCCCCTGTATAAATCGATGGTGTGGTCTCATTTGGAATCCTGTGTGCAGTTCTGGTCGCCACACCTCAAAAAGGATATTATAGCATTGGAAAAAGTCCAGAAAAGGGCAACTAGAATGATTAAAGGGCTGGAGCACTTTCCCTATGAAGTAAGGTTGAAACGCTTGGGACTCTTTAGCTTGGAGAAACGTCGACTGCGGGGTGACATGATAGAGGTTTACAAGATAATGCAGGGGATGGAGAAAGTAGAGAAAGAAGTACTTTTCTCCCTTTCTCACAATACAAGAACTCGTGGGCATTCAATGAAATTGCTGAGCAGACAGGTTAAAACGGATAAAAGGAAGTACTTCTTCACCCAAAGGGTGATTAACATGTGGAATTCACTGCCACAGGAGGTGGTGGCGGCCACAAGTATAGCCACCTTCAAGAGGGGTTTAGATAAAAATATGGAGCACAGGTCCATCAGTGGCTATTAGCCACAGTGTGTGTGTATATATAAAATTTTTTGCCACTGTGTGACACAGAGTGTTGGACGGGATGGCCGTTGGCCTGATCCAACATGGCTTCTCTTATGTTCTTATGTTCTTACATGATAGAGGTTTACAAGATAATGCGTGGGATGGAGAAAGAGAAAGAAGTACTTTTCTCCCTTTCTCACAATACAAGAACTCGTGGGCATTCAATGAAATTGCTCAGCAGTCAGGTTAAAACGGATAAAAGGAGGTACTTCTTCACCTAAAGGGTGATTAACATGTGGAATTCACTGCCACAGGAGGTGGTGGCAGCTGCAAGCATAGCCAGCTTTAAGAGGGGATTGGATAAAAATATGGAGCAGAGGTCCATCAGTGGCTATTAGCCACAGTATGTATGTATGTATATATATATATATATGTGTGTGTGTGTGTGCGCGCGCGCGCGCATATATATATACACACACACATATATTGGCCACAGAGGTTTGGACTGGAGGGGCCATTGGCTTGATCCAACATGGCTTCTCTTGATGTTCTTAATATTACCCACCACAGGTGGAAAGAAGCCTCCATGTTCAAATATACTCTACCTGTGATTAATAAATGCTAGGTGTAAACGATAGCCCACAGTTGCCTCCTTCACGAAATACTTGTGAGCATTTAGAGGCACCTCACAGAGCCAGGAGTGATGAGGGGGTTAATTGAGAGTCCTGGCCTCGGAACTGGCAGATCAGCTTCAAATCCCCCACTTGCCAGGGAGCTGTCTGGGTAAACGTAACCCTGCCCTCCCTCCCTCCCAGTGTTGTCGTGAGGGTAAAATGGGACTGCACAAATGGCATCTGTTCTCCTGAGCTCCTGGGTGGCATAAAAGTGTACTAGGCAGGTAGAATGCTGAGCTAGATGGACACACCTTGGCATGACCCAGCAGGGTGATCCTGGCATCCCTATGTCTCATCAAAGATAAGATAAGATAAATTTATTTTTATATCCCGCCCTCCCCCGCCAAAGGCGGGCTCAGGGCGGCTCACAGACATGGAAGACCATGATATAAATAAAATACAATATAGAACAAACAATTTTAAAATACTATTCAGTTGCGATGCAATTACATAGTTAATTAAATAGATAAAACAGGTGCTATAAAGTGCTATTGATCACAATCATGCACAAGATGGCTGGATGGCTACAGATCCATTTAGCCAGGTTCTGTCCCCAAAGCAAGCTGAAACAGAGAGGTTTTGCAAGCCCTGCGGAACTGGCTCAGGTCCCGCAGGGCTCGCACCGTCTCTGGAAGTTGATTCCACCATCGAGGGGCCATTGCTGAAAAGGCTTGCCCTCTGGTTGTCTTCAATCTAGCCTCTCTTGGCCCAGGGATTTTTAAAAGGTTTTGAGAGCTAGATCTCAGTGCTCTCTGGGGGACATATGGGGAGAGGCGGTCCCTAAGGTAGGCAGGTCCTCGGCCATATAGGGCTTTAAAGGTAATAACCAGCACCTTATAGCGAACACGGTATACAACTGGCAGCCAGTGCAGGTCCCGCAGCCCAGGCCGCACGTGTTCCCACTGAGGTAGTCCCACTAGCAGCCTGGCCGCCGCGTTCTGCACCACCTGGAGTTTCCGTGTTCGGTATAAGGGCAGCCCCATGTAGAGGGCATTGCAGTAGTCTAATCTCAAGGTGACCGTTGCGTGGATCACAGTTGCTAGGTCGCTGTGTTCCAAAGAGTGACGCTGCCAGTGGGGTTTCTCTGCATTTTGCTTCTTTCAGCTCACACACTGTCCTGGGTGGCTAGCCTGATCTCACCAGATGCAGGACCTAAGTAGGGTTGGCCCCAGTTGATCATAGAAAGGGAGGCCACCAACCAAGTCCGAGGTGGCAAGAGAGAGGCAGGCAGCGGCAAAACCACCTCTGAACGCCTCTCGCCTTCAGAACCCCCTGGGTTGCTCTAAGTCATCTGCAACTTGATGGTATCAAAACAATTTGCAAAACTGAGTTACTTAGTTCAAAGTTCCTGCAGTCACACAAGCCTAGCAGTGAAAAGGAAAACTGGTTAAATTGATCCCACCATTTTTCATCAGCAGGGAACAGTCATGGGAGAGGGGGGGACCGGCAAGCCTCTTATGCAAATATCCCCATTTCTTTAGCCATGAGGCACAAGACGCTCAGAAATAGGAAGTTTAACCACCTACCAAAACACCTTTAAATGGGAAATCCTTCAGCAGCCCGTTTCTAGGGGAGTCAAAGACCACTGGAAACCCTTTTTGGGGCGCTTGCACGTAGCCGATCTCCATCTCGTCCTGTTTTGGAAGATGAAGTAAAACAGAGAGGCTCCTGGCTTCCTCATGCCAGGAGGCGAGCGCAGCAGCAGCAGTCTCAGGTATGCACACCCTTAGAACGACTGGGGCAAGTCTGTCCTGAAATATCCTGAACCTCTTCCCCGTCTCAGAGCCTCAAGACACCCACTTTCTCTGCTGATGACCCTTTAATGCTTCAGATATTGTGCTTCTGTCACAAGGCTGTAATCTGAATGCAAAACTGTACATTACATTTATCTCTCCCCGGGGTCATCCCTGGGTTGGGTCACACAGAGAGGTGTCCTGGGAGCTAAGGCTCAGGGGAGAACAGTCAGTCTGACTTCTGTCCCAGGAGCATATTTTAAAGGGATCCACCTGTGAGCATCTAAAGGACAACTTGGTGGTCTGGGGAAGTCAGCATGGATTCATCTCCAACACTTCCTGCCACCCCAACCTCATTTCCTTCTTCGAGGAAAGGCTGAGGGACTTGCAGGACCGGCCCTCGGTAAGGCTGACTTCTGGTGCCTGCATAGATAACATCACTGAGTCACATGAGGGGCACCCTGTTTGGCACCCCCAGAAGGCCGGCGCCCTGGGCAATTGCCTAGTTTGCAAGGGGCAGGACCGGCCCTGGGGACTTGGGAATGTTCAGTGGAGAAGAGGAGGGGGAGGGGGACAGGACTGCTCTCTTGAAGTCTCTGAAGGGCCGTCCCTGAGAGGAGGGCGGGAGCTGTATCTGCTGGCAGCAGAAGAGAAGACTCGCAATTATAGGCTTAAATTAAGGACGGGAAGGTGCCAACTGGATATTAGGGACAGCTTTTTTACACAGTCTGAGTTGTTCCGCTACGGAGGGAGGTGGTGAGCTCCCCCTCTCTGGCAGTCTTGAAGCAGCAGCTGGACGAACCGTTGTCAGGGAGGCTCTAGGCTGATCCTGCACAAAGCAGGGGGTTGGACTAGACGGCCTCTGTGGCCCCACTCAACTCTGCGATTCTACTAGTCTAAGTCCAATTTTAATCAAGACGGTGGCACACAGCGAGTTCAGGACTTCCCCCCACAACATTTTCCCAACTTGACACAGCCGCCACAGAATTATGTGTTTTAACTATTTATTAATAACATATGGTTACAATATTTAATTATCTCTTTTCTATACTAACCCATATGATATTTCAACCCCCCTCCCTCCAATACTTGACTTCCCCGAAGTTATAAATTTAAGTTCAATTATTGAAGATGAAGAAGAAGATATTGGATTTATATCCCGCCCTCCACTCCGAAGAGTCTCAGAGCGGCTCACAATCTCCTTTACCTTCCTCCCCCACAACAGACACCCTGTGAGGTGGGTGGGGCTGAGAGGACTCTCACAGCAGCTGCCCTTTCAAGGACAACCTCTGCCAGAGCTAAGGCTGACCCAAGGCCATGCTAGCAGGTGCAAGTGGAGAAGTGGGGAATCAAACCCGGTTCTCCCAGGTAAGAGTCCACACACTTAACCACTACACCAAACTGGCTCTTATAAAGGTACCGCTAACCAATCAAAGTTCAATACTTTTATTTTCTCATTAATACTAAAAAATTGTCCAATGTCTTTTTACGTTCCACTCTTTCTCCATATATCCTTTAAATTTCTTCCACTCCTTTTTGAATATATCTAAGTCATAGTTCAGGACTCCCCCCCCACAACATTTTCCCAACTTGACACAGCCGCCACAGAATTGTGACTGTTAGTGCTATATGACTGCACAAAGCAGGCCCACGTCTTTATTTTAACTATTTCAACAAAGTTCTCACTGTCCCATCCTCGGCAAGACCAAGGAACAGCGGGGTTGCTATGCAGAGGGAGGCAATGGCAAACCACCAACAGAGTTGCCGTGCGTTGGCTGTGATTCGACGGCAAAGGAAAACGTGGTTAATGCATTTAGAAAATATGTCTGTTCATTTCTCACTTTGGCTCAGGGTTTTTCCCCTTATATAATACCTGGATCCAGCGGTCCCCACGATTTTCCTGTTCCGGACAGATGACCAGTTTGCAACCAGCCTTCACGGTGAGCTTGCTCACAGCCGCTACAAAGTCAGCATTGGACTTAATACTGGATATCAAAACAAGAAAGCCAGAGAACTGGAATCAAGCACACACAACAGGGATATCCACAGCTGAAGGAAGGGCTTACCGAACAAGAACACTCTAATCCAATTAGAGAAATGGAAGGTGCACAGAGAAAGAGAATACCTGACCGGAAATATCCTTGGACAAAGCTGTGAATGCAGAGGAGATGAAAGGCTCAGAGACGGAGATGACCGCTCATTCTAACCAGACCCCAGTGGGGTGGCAGGGCTTCTCATGACACTCACAGGTGGCCCCAGGGGGTAGCTTTTGGATCACACACTGCTCTATTGGCACACCTGACACAAAACTGGCCCTGCCCTCAGAATGCACCCTGCAAGAAGATGCTGGGCCCAGAATCTGAGGGCTGCTGCTACGAACTGTAAGCACAACTACTGGCACACAACCCCTTACCTGCAGATGTAAACTGTTATTGGCTGCAGGGTATTGGGGGTCATTATCCACGGAGCCATCCGGAAGACCACGGAGTCATTGGAAATGGGAACAGCCGGCAGCCCCTGCGACAGGAAGGAAAGGCAAACGAGGTCTGAGAAGGCGGCTGGCCATCCAAGCCCTCGGAAGGCAGCTTCTGTCCTGAGACGGTCAATGGAAGGGACTCGTTAGCCTCATGGCCACAGCGCCAGGCTTCTCGGCTAACTTTCTTGTGAGTCACTGCCCAGCTGAGATTGTTTCAAACTGGGCTGCAGTAGAACAGCTAGATTCAAGTCTAAGGGCACCTCAGGAGACCAACAAGTCAATGACCCAGCTGGGATTGGTGGGCTCAGCCAGTGGACACCATTTAATCTGTCTTTGCACTATCCTGTCTCCATCTCTTTTCTCCACCAGAATTAGCACTGAGAAGCCCAAGCACACCCCCTGGCTGGCGATGCAGAAGGGCCCTGCCAGAACTCTCCTTCCTGTGCCCCTTCTCAGCATAGGGATAGTACAGAAACACCTAGTTTCTTTAAATGAAACTAAGTCTTCAGGGCCAGATGAACTGCATCCAAGGGTTTTAAAAGAGCTTGCGGACGTAATTTCTGAGCCTCTGGCTATTCTTTTTGAGAATTCTTGGAGAACAGGGGAGGTGCCGGAAGATTGGAGGCATGCGAATGTTGTCCCCATCTTAAAGAAGGGGAAAAAAGATGATCCGGGTAACTACCGACCCGCCAGCTTGACGTCTATGCCTGGAAAAGTTTTAGAACAAATCATCAAATAGTCGGTCCTGGAACATTTAGAAAGAATGAATGAGATTACTAAGAGCCAGCATGGTTTTCTCAAGAACAAGTCAGGTCAGACTAACCTGATCTCTTTTTTTGATAAAGTGACTACCTTGCTGGATCAGGGGAATGCTGTAGACATCGTGTATCTTGATTTCAGTAAGGTTTTTTATAAGGTTGCACATACTATCCTTTTTGGCAAGTTGGTAAAATGTGGTTGGATCCAGTTACCATTAGGTAGATCTGTAACTGATTGACAGATCGCACCCAAAGAGTGCTTGTGAATGGTTTCTCATCCTCATGGAGAGGAGTGACAAGTGGAGTGCCTCAAGGATCTGTCCTGGGACCTGTTTTGTTCAACATCTTTATCAATTATTTGGATGAAGGATTAGCAGGAATGCTTATTAAATTTACAGATGATACCAAATTGGGAGGGGTTGCAAACACAGAAGAAGACAGAAACAGGATACAGGATGACCCTGACAGGCTGGATAACTGGGCTAAAATCAATAAAATAAATTTTAACAGGGATAAATGTAAAGTTCTGCATTTAGGTAGGAAAAATCTAATGCATGATTATAGTTTCAGGTGTGTGGACCTGGCCCCACACGGCCCCTATGCTCCTCGGCATGGGCCTTCATACCTCAGACATGTTCTCCAGCAGCGTGACATGGAAGGACACGAACCCTGAGAAGTCGACATCCGGAAAGGCCAGCCCCTCCACGTAGAACGTTTTCTCTTGGAACCCGTCATGTTCTACCAAGTAGGAGAGCTTTCCTGATCCCAGAATATGCTTGTATTGGCACAGCTTCTTCCCCCCTGTAAACCAAACAGATGGGTTCTCCCAAAAGACCTATTCCAGATCTATTCAGACCTGGGCTTTTCCCTTTTGTTTGATGAAAGCAAACCATCAGCTGCACCAGCTCAGAGGTTCTTATATGTATCATCGACTTACAAATGTCACAATCACAGACTGTGGAGATGGCCACAAGCTTAGATTTAATTCAATTTATACCCTGCCATACCCCACAAGCGCGCTCTGGGCGGCTCAGATGACTTTAAAAAACAGGGTCAGGCAAATTCTTTAGGCAAGTCTACCCATAGGTCTCAGCAACAATGGCCACTCAGAGCTTCCGTGTTCAGAAGCAGTCTACCTCTGAGTGGCAGACACTAAGAGAGGGGAGGGAAACAGAGGAAGGCCACCTCCTTCATGCCCGGCTTCCAGGGGCCTCTGATTGGCTGTAATTGGTGTGATAGACAAGAGATGGCCCTGATTTATCAGTTGACAGGCCAGATGCAGCAAGGCACTTCCCATGCACAGAATCCAAACATGCAGATGAGAATCCTCTTCCCCACAGACTTTGAATGCTGTTGTTTGGAGTAACAAGAGGGGGAAAGTCAGTGCCCAGGTGGCTTTCACCTGGGGAAAGGGAGCCAGGTGTAGCGACTCCTCCCCCTGCACTAGCCCCCTCCTCCCCTTCAGCAGGTCAACCCTCAGGAGAGTGGTTGTGGGGCAGAGCTCAGGGTGTGGGGCAGGGAGAGCTCTCCCCCCCGGCCAGGCAGCTCGCTGGATGCCCCCTCTCATCCTGCCCTACCCGAGAGCGTTGTTGTGAGGATGGAAATGGGGGCAGAGTATAGAAGCTTGGAAGAAGGAGGCAATAAAAACAAAGAACTAACTATACAATACACAACTTTAAAAGACACCAGTGTGGTGCAGTGATCTAAAACCCAGGTTTGAATCCCGACTCGGGCCCTGGAAGTCTGCTGGGTGACCCTGGGCCAGTCACTCCCTCAGCCTCACCCCCTCCAGGCTGCTGTGAGAAGAAACAGAGAAGAGGAAAGCAACGGAAGCCTCTTTGTGTCCCCACGGGGGAGAAAAGTGGGATGTAAAACAAACAAAGAAATTAACTGGACTAGCTGACCCCGGAGATCCCTTCCAACTCTATGACTCTAGGCCTGGCAACTCAAGAAGGCAGGAGCAGAAGCTTACCCTTGGCGTGAAAGACGCCCACTTTGTCATGGTCAGAGGCTGAAACATGAAGGACCAGCTGGTAGTCGTCAAAAATGTCTTCCGGCCCGCAAGTGGTCAGGATCATCATCGACATGTCCCTGAGGTCTGACAAGGGCAGTGGAGACAGAATGCAGAGGAAGGAAAGGACAGTTTGGGTAAGGAGAACAGCAAGTGCTGGGATGAACGCACCGGTGCTCCACTGAAGCAGGCAGGGGGTGGGGGTCCAGGTCTCCCTCGCCAGGAAGCAGCCCCTGGCCCCAGCCACTCACCCACCTGCATACGACTCCACTTTCTTGTCCTGGTTATCCATGTCCTTTGCTCCAAGGTTATCTTTGTCACAGTTCACCAAGAGGACGGCTCCTTTGCCTTCCGGGCCCCAGGTCCACCTTCTCTGCAGAGGCAAAAATGGCTGGCAGGTCTTGCCAGCACCAAGACTCAGAGCCCCAGGCTTCCATGCAGCCTCCACCCATCGCTTTTGGAGGGGGGGCGGCCATGAAAAACTGTGCCCCTCTCACTCGCACAGTGGCTGATGACAAAGAGGCTGGTTTCTGCTCTTGGGAAGAATGATGCAGATTTTTTAAACACCTGCCTCAATCTACCTAGCTGAGCTCACACAAGAATATGTACAGGGAAGCGCCACCACCAGATGACATTTCCCTGTTAGTCACCCGCCCTTGTCAACATGCCTTCACATGAGGAAACTGAGCAACAACCTCAGGGAATTCCACCACCGAAAATGGACACTGCTCTTCCTGCAGTCATAAAGTGAGCAGAGAAGGGCTCCTCGGAGGCCTTCAAGCACTCCGTCCTGCTTTGCCCAACCACTATATATAAAAAATTTTGCCACTGTGTGACACAGAGTGTTGGACTGGATGGGCCATTGGCCTGATCCAACATGGCTTCTCTTATGTGACACAGACTGTTGGACTAGAGGGGCCATTGGCCTGATCCAACAGGGCTTCTCTTATGTTCTTATGTGACACAGAGTGTTGGACTGGATGGGCCATTGGCCTGATCCAACATGGCTTCTCTTATGTTCTTATGGGACACAGAGTGTTGGACTGGAGGTGCCATTGGCCTGATCCAACAGGGCTTCTCTTATGTTCTTATGTGACACAGAGTGTTGGACTGGAGGGGCCATTGGCCTGATCCAACATGGCTTCTCTTATGTTCATATGTGACACACAGTGTTGGACTGGATGGGCCATTGGCCTGATCCAACAGGGCTTCTCTTATGTTCTTATGTGACACAGAGTGTTGGACTGGATGGGCCATTGGCCTGATCCAACAGGGCTTCTCTTATGTTCTTATGTGAAACAGAGTGTTGGACTGGAGGGGCCACTGGCCTGATCCAACAGGGCTTCTCTTATGTTCATATGTGACACACAGTGTTGGACTGGATGGGCCATTGGCCTGATCCAACAGGGCTTCTCTTATGTTCTTATGTGACACAGAGTGTTGGACTGGATGGGCCATTGGCCTGATCCAACAGGGCTTCTCTTATGTTCTTATGTGAAACAGAGTGTTGGACTGGAGGGGCCACTGGCCTGATCCAACAGGGCTTCTCTTATGTTCTTATGTGACACAGAGTGTTGGACTGAAGGGGCCATTGGCCTGATCCAACAGGGCTTCTCTTATGTTCTTATAAGAACATAAGAACATAAGAGAAGCCATGTTAGATCAGGCCAATGGCCCATCCAGTCCAACATTCTGTGTCACACAGCGGCCATATATATATATATATATATATATATATATATATATACACACACACACACACACACTGTGGCTAATAGCCACTGATGGACCTCTGCTCCATATTTTTATCTAACCCCTTCTTGAAGGTGGCTATGCTTGTGGACGCCACCACCTCCTGTGGCAGTGAATTCCACATGTTAATCACCCTTTGGGTGAAGAAGTACTTCCTTTTATCCGTTTTAACCTGTCTGCTCAGCAATTTCATCGAATGCCCACGAGTTCTCGTATTGTGAGAAAGGGAGAAAAGTACTTCTTTCTCTACTTTCTCCATCCCATGCATTATCTTGTAAACTTCTATCATGTCACCCCTCAGTCGACGTTTCTCCAAGCTAAAGAGCCCTAAGCGTTTCAACCTTTCTTCATAGGGAAGGTGTTCCAGCCCTTTAATCATTTTAGTCGCCCTTTTCTGAACTTTCTCCAATGCTATAATATCCTTTTTGAGGTGCGGCGACCAGAACTGCACACAGTACTCCAAATGAGACCGCACCATCGATTTATACAGAGGCATTATGATACTGGCTGATTTGTTTTCAATTCCCTTCCTAATAATTCCCAGCATGGCGTTGGCCTTTTTTATTGCAAACGCACACTGTCTTGACATTTTCAGTGAATTATCTACCATGACCCCAAGATCTCTCTCTTGGTCTGTCTCTGCCAGTTCACACCCAATCAACTTGTATTTGTAGCTGGGATTCTTGGCCCCAATGTGCATTACTTTGCACTTGGCCACATTGAACCGCATCTGCCACGTTGACGCCCACTCACCCAGCCTCAACAGATCCCTTTGGAGTTCCTCACAATCCTCTCTGGTTCTCACCACCCTGAACAATTTAGTGTCATCCGCAAATTTGGCCACTTCACTGCTCACTCCCAACTCTAAATCATTTATGAACAAGTTAAAGAGGATGGGACCCAGTACCGAGCCCTGCGGCACCCCACTGCTTACCGTCCTCCACTGCGAAGACTGCCCATTTATACTCACTCTCTGCTTCCTATTACTCAGCCAGTTTTTGATCCACAAGAGGACCTGTCCTTTTACTCCATGACTCTCAAGCTTTCTAAGGAGCCTTTGATGAGGAACTTTATCAAAAGCTTTCTGGAAGTCAAGGTAAACAACATCTATCGGGTCTCCTTTGTCCACATGTTTGTTCACCCCCTCAAAGAAATGTAACAGGTTAGTGAGGCAAGATCTTCCCTTGCAGAACCCATGCTGAGTCTTCCTCAATAACCCGTGTTCATCAATGTGCCTACTCATTCTGTCCTTGATAATGGTTTCTACCAACTTTCCCGGTATTGAAGTCAGACTGACTGGCCTGTAATTTCCCGGATCTCCTCTGGAACCCTTTTTAAAGATGGGGGTGACATTTGCTACCTTCCAGTCCTCAGGAACGGAGGCAGATTTCAATGAAAGATTACAGATTTTTGTTAGAAGATCCACAAGTTCAACTTTGAGTTCTTTCAGAACTCTCGGATGTATGCCATCCGGACCCGGTGACTTATTAGTTTTTAATTTGTCTATCAGTTGTAGGACCTCCTCTTTTGTCACCTCAATCTGACTCAGGTCTTTCAACACCCCTTCCAATATTAGTGGTTCTGGGGCGGGCAAACACTTCTCATCTTCCACGGTGAAGACGGAGGCAAAAAATGCATTCAGCTTCTCAGCCATTTCCCCATCCTCCTTCAGTAATCCTTTTACCCCATGGTCATCCAAGGGCCCCACTGCTTCCCTGGCTGGTTTCCTACTTCTAATATATTTGAAGAAATTTTTATTGTTGGTCTTTATGTTTTTTGCAATATGCTCCTCATAGTCCCTTTTTGCCTGCCTGATCACAGTCTTGCATTTGATTTGCCACTGCCTGTGTTCCCTTTTATTAATCTCACTTGGACTGGTTTTCCACCGCTTAAAGGAGTCCTTCTTACCTTTTACAGCTTCCATTACTTTGTTTGTTAACCATGCTGGCCTCTTCTTATACCTGTTTGTGCCTTTCCTAACTTGTGGTATGTATTTTATCTGAGCTTCTAGGATTATAGTTTTAAATAGTCTCCAAGCTTCCCCAAGGGTTTTGACCGTATTTACCTTTCCTTTCAGTTTCCTCCTCACATGCCTCCTCATCTCAGAGAATTTACCCCTTTTAAAGTTAAGTGTGGTTGTGGCGGTCTTTTTGGGCAACTCCCTATTTATACAAACGGTGAAATCAATAACATTATGGTCACTGTTCCCAAGCGGCGCAGTCACTTTTACGTCTCTCACCAAGTCTTGGGCATTACTTAGGACCAGATCCAGGATCGCCCCACCCCTGGTAGGTTCTGAGACCATCTGCTCCATAGCACAGTCATTGAGAGCATCAAGAAACTCAATCTCTTTCTCTCGACCAGAACACATATTGACCCAATCAATCTGCGGGTAGTTAAAATCACCTATTACGACACAGTTTTTACGTTTAGCCGCTATCTTTAATCCCTCCATCATATTATAATCGTCCTCTCTCTTTTGATTTGGTGGGCGATAACAAACTCCCATAGTTAAATTTCCTTTTGGGCCCTCTATTTCAACCCAAAGCATTTCTAGAAGGGAATCTAATTCTCTGACCTCAGTCTTACTGGACCGTATATCCTCTCTGACATACAGAGCCACCCCACCTCCAACCCTTCCCTCCCTATCCTTCCGATATAACTTATATCCAGGAATCACCGTGTCCCACTGATTCTCCTCATTCCACCAAGTTTCTGAAATTCCCACAATGTCTATGTTTTCTCCCAACACTAAACATTCCAATTCACCAATTTTACTTCGGACACTTCTAGCATTTGCATACAAACATTTATAATTTCCCAAGCAAGCTAGGCCCGCCACCTCTCTCCTGCCGCCTCGAGACTCTAGCAGACAGTCCATACTGTTTGTCACCATCACAGTGGACAACTCTGATCCGTTACTCGGTAGAAAAATAGAAGCCAACCCTTCATCTCTTTGAGACGAGTCCTCCCGAACCAGAGACATTCCATCTCCTGTCAGCTTTCCCCCAAGATTTAGTTTAAAAACTGCTGTGCCACCTTTTTGATTTTAAGCGCCAGCAGCCTGGTTCCATCCGGAGACAAGTGGAGACCGTCTCTTTTGTACAGCTCCGGCTTGTTCCAGAAAGCATCCCAGTGCCTAACAAACTTAAACCCTTCCTCCTTACACCATCGTCTCATCCACACATTGAGACTTCTAATTTGCGCCTGTCTCTCCTGCCCTGCACGTGGAACAGGTAGCACTTCCGAGAAGGCCACCTTGGAGGTCCTGGCCTTAACTCTCCCACCTAGCAGCCTAAATTTCTCCTCCAGGACCTCACGACTGCATTTCCCCACATCGTTGGTGCCAACATGCACCACGACCACAGGCTCCTCCCCAGCACTGTCTATCAGCCTATCTACTACACGCGTAATGTCCGCTACCTTCGCACCAGGCAGGCAAGTCACCATACGGTCAATACGCGGTTTTGCCACCCAGCTGTCTACTTGCCTAAGGATCGAATCACCAACTACCAAGACCCCCCCTCTCCCCCTGCCCAGGGATGGTTCCTTGGCGCGAAAGGATACCCGCTCACCAACCGAAGAAGAGGTCCCTTCTGAGGGCGCATTCCCCTTATCCTCAGCAAGGTGCCCTGTTCCCTCTAGACCCTCACGCTCTCTGGCAGCAACGGGGCTGCCACATTCAGAGTGGGGCTCATCTAATACGCCCCCAAGAGTCTTCCCCAATTGCCTAACTGACCGTCTCTGCTTCTCCAGGGCAGTCACCTCGGCCTCAAGGGTACGAACTCGTTCCCTGAGGACCAGGAGCTCCTTGCATCGAGCACACACCCAAGACTTCTGTCCAGATCATTATGTGACACACAGTGTTGGACTGGATGGGCCATTGGCCTGATCCAACAGGGCTTCTCTTGTGTTCTTATGTGACACAGAGTGTTGGACTGGAGGGGCCATTGGCCTGATCCAACATGGCTTCTCTTATGTTCTTCTGTGACACAGAGTGTTGGACTGGATGGGCCGTTGGCCTGATCCAACAGGGCTTCTCTTATGTTCTTATGTTCTTGGAGCCACTGCTGCCCTTCCTGTCCTGCCAGGGGAGGTTTTCAGAGCTACTCGACTCCAGCCTTGATGTGGTGCTGAACAGACTGACCCCTCTGAATCTGCTTGCCTGAAGGTCCCACAACAAATCAGACTGAGGGGCCTCATGCATATGGGTCACGCCTGGAGTCTTGTAGGTCCAGAGTCCTTCTAAGCTCAACGCCCAAATTCTAGGCCTACATTAGCCAAAAAGCAGATCATTTCTGACATGCCTCCTCTCTCTGAAACCATGTGGGAGACGGGGCAAACAGGGCTTCCATGATGAAATGCTGTCTCCTCAGACAGTCCACTGCCGCTGACACCAGCTGAAGGCATCCATGTAATCCCAGGCTTCCTGTTCAGTATCTCTGCTTTCTTTAAAGCCCTGATCTGGAAAACCCAAGCGAGCCTGATCTCCTGACCTCAGAAGCTCAGCAGGGTCGACTCTGGCAAGGATTTGGATGGGAGACCTCCTGGGAATACCAGCAGTCAGGAGGTGGAGCAGGCTTTATTCAGCCACCTCCTTGAATATCCTCCGGACCCTCAGTAGGGGTCAGTCATCAGAGGTCACCATGACTTCCAGGTGTACACACACACTCCATAGAATGGTTTTAAAATGGTTTTAAAGCAGCGCCATAGAATGGTTTTAAAACTGATATAAGTAAATTATGGTTTTATGTGTTTTATTGGATTGATTATATTTTATGATGTTGTAAGCCGCCCTGAGTCCGCTTGCGGAGAGGGCGGGATATAAATTGAAAGTAATAAATGAAATAATCAATAAATAAATACTCACACAAACATTAAAAGATACCAAAAAAATACCCCCCCAAAAAACCTGTTTTTTAAAAAAAATAGGAATTTAACATTTTGTATCTATAGACAGATATCTTAGCCACCCTGAGTGCCTTTGGTGGAGAAAATAGTGACAGAAATTATCACGACAGAGTCCATAAATAAATGTTTTTTACCTTGTTTTTAGCTTTCCTGTTCACAGTTCCTGAACGGCTTGTGTCAACATCCAAGGAGATCTCTGCAGGACAACAAGGAAAAGGAAAACCCCCTGCATTGGGCACAATTTTGGACCAGGTGCATTCCTCATTAGGCACCTCAATCTGCATCAAATGTTTCCTTTCTGCTTGATTGCAGCGGCCTTACCTACACAGGTGAGGTGGAGGAGTGCTTGGGCCATGGCGCCTTTCCCGTTGTCCTTGTAGTACGAAATTCTGACCTGCCAAGAAACCACCCAGCAGAGGTCAGTTCCAGTCATCAACGGACACAGAACCCAGCCCTGCTACACCACATTTAAGCAGATCCACATGGAACAGGTTTAAAACCATGTTTAAGTTGGGAGCGCTTTCATTGCTATACCCCATGAAGTAACACAATCTGGGCTGTTATTGCTGTTGTTTCATGGCAGTGAGAATCCTGATACAACTTCAGAGGGAATCATATTACATTCTTAAACTCCAGTGCTCAGGACACTGTATATGGTTCCTCCTAATTCATCTTGACATAGGAAATAATAAGAGTCCAGTGGTATCAGAGCAGGGGTCCATCTAGTCCAGGACTCCCTTCCACACAGTGGCCAATCAGTTGCTCCAGAGGGCCAACCAAACGGGCACAATGTTAGCCACCTGCTGTCATGGCAGAGCCAGGAACTGGAAGCCCAGCAGCTTAGGCTGAAAGGGAGGGACTAGCAAAGCTGTGGCTTGCAGTGAGCTTCACCACAGAGAAATGCTTTGGATCTAGGCCTCTGCAACTGAAGGCCAGCATTCATTCCTTTATTCGCTACACTCACCAGCATTATATTTACTCATAATGAGGCCACCCTTCTTAGTGCTTTGGGTAGAGGGAAGCTTTGGATGTTAAAGCGCCTGGTGTTTGTATTGCATAGATGTCTTTTCAAGCTTACAGCCTACAATGTCTCTTGACAGCGTGGTGTATTGGTTAAGAGGGGTGGACTCTAATCTGGAGAACTGGGCTTGATCCCCCACTCCTCCTCCCCATGCAGCCAGCTGGGTGACCTTGGGCCAGTCACGGTTCTCTCAGAGCTCTCTCAGCACCCCCCCCCTCCGCACCTCACAGGGTGTCTGTTGTGGGGAGAGGAAGGGAAGGCAATTGTAAGCTGCCTGGGGACTCCTTTGGGTAGTGAAGGGTGGGGTGTAAAACCAAGTCTTCTTTTTCTTCCTCGCACCCTTCCACCTGCAGTTTTGCTCACCTTGTCACTATTGACTCTGATGCTTGGGGTATCCATGGTTATTACTGCCTCTATGTTGGCCTCTAAGGGCCACCTGGGCACACAAGAAGGTATCTTCAAATTTTCTCCATTGTGGACAATATAGAGGTTGACTCCTGCTGTCCCCCAGATGTCGAAGGCTGTGGCACCCACAGGGGCTGACCTGCACAAGAGAGAGAAAGCAGATTTCAGCTCTGCCATCTTCAGAAAGAATCTTGACTCAAAAGCCGCCTTCTGCTGATCCCTTCTGGTACTGTATTATGCCAGAGGTTTGCAGTGCCAGTCAAGGTGGAGTTACGCTCTTCAATGTAACAGACTCAGAAAGGAATAATTGTGGTTAGGACAGCACTGTTGAGTGGATTTTCCTCCAAGGAAGCGTGCGAAGGATTACCCTGTATTGCCCTCCTTTGCCACAAACTCCTAGTGTGAACCTGTGTTCCCTCGAAGCTGCAGAGTTCTGTGAGCAGAAATTCTACTTTGTGAGCTCCTGCATCAATTACTGTGCTCTGGGGCCATTTTTCCTGAGCTGAGACAAAACTGTGAGAGCTGGAGGTTAAACATTTGTGAGCTAGCTGTGTTGTGTTGTTTGCTTTTAATTGTATTTTATTGGTTTTATTGTATTTGACTGGTTTTATTTGGGTGTAATCCGCCCAGAGCTCATTTGGGAAAGGGTGGAATATAAATTTACCAAAATAAATAAATAATAATTCAGCTTAGAGGGAACAATAGGGTGAACTGATCTGTCTGAGCACATCTGCTACAAAATGTTGACCAAAATGTTTTCTTCCCATGGCTCACAGGCAAACGACAGCTACAATTCCTTGGGGAGGGGTGCTCCAGATTTTCAGCATCTTCCCAGAACTCTAATTCCGGGGGGGGGGGGGGGGGGGACCTAGTTTATGACAGCTGCCTGTTCCGGAGAGACAACATAAATAAATGCTGCCACTGATTTATTGTTATGCCTGGACTCCTCCTCCCTCGAAGGACTAGTCTGGTACCCTGGACAAGGTGACGCAGGCAACCTTCTTTCTCAACATCTCACAGGGTCATTCCTCTAGACTGTTTGCAGGTCTGCAAATAGGATCAAAATAGGTCCTACAATCACATGGAAGGCGCGTCAGTAAATACTGGCCAGAGGCTTGTCTGGGAAAAGTGATCCTAAAGGTGCAAAGGTCTGGCTTTTGGCAGTTCTACTGAGAGGCAGTGTGTGTATTATCTAGATAACACTAAGTAAAGAATAAATGTGGACAGGAGTACTCCAGACACAAAGATCACAAAAGACTCTGTGCATCAAGTGTTTGTTGGGATTTAACGGTGTTACATAGGTGAGCAAATGCGAAGTAAATTTCCTTTGCTACTAGCTGACCAGAGACAGGGATTCACAGTTGATATTGATTAAAAGAGCAAGCCTAAACTGATTAATCACTTGTTCACATCGACTGGTGAAAAGCCCTTTGGTCACTTATGAGTCCTGCCTCCCATTAATCTAGCAACACATTTTTAATAAAAGTACTCATAAAAACCACAGGTGGCCAGCGCCATCTTGGAAGAGGTTTGCCTTCACACTCATGCCAGAAGCCCTCTTCTCCTGATGGCAGCTCTGCTACGGCAGACAACAGCAAAAGTACCAATTTTTTAATATTGCAAAGTTGTACTGATGTAATTGATCAACTCGGCTTCCTGCCCTCAAGGGGCAGCCCTGGTGCTCAAAGAGGGGACGTTTGCCTTCCAGTTCAACTAGAGCCCCCCTTTTACTATGGATTTGATTTGATTTTTATCCCGCCCTCCCCAGCGAGCAGGGTTCAGGTACAACATACAAATATAAAAAGTTTCAACATTTCAAAACATAATAAAATTCAAGATAATACCACCGTAGCATAAATTACAAGATGGCTGGAATGTGGTTCAAGTGCTCTCAAGGAGTTTCCATTGCACGAGTACTCAGCTGCTTCAGAGTTTAACAAGTGGTTTTTCTTACACAATAAGCCATGAACAGAATGTGTCATTGGCTTATCTGAGAGGGATGTCTGGGACTGCCCCCCCCCCCCCAGCACCCTCTACAGGAGCTGGCACACTGAGGTTTGGCTTAGAGGGTCTGGTCTTGGAGGGGCTGCTGTGGGGGGAAGTGTTCCACCACACACCTGGGATTTTGAACTGACCGGGTCCACTGTAGCGTCCCCACCATATCTACAACCCGTAAGGCTGTTTTTAGAAGGTCTCTGATTAAGCAAGACTCTGGCACCGATTTTGTGTTTTAGGGCTGGGGCGCAGAAGTGCTTCCTTCAGAATCAATTCCACAACAGGACACCCGGCGTGGCATTTCCCTCCGGGCGGGAGCTCTCAGAAACTGACCCAGGGAGCCAAAAGCTGCCAAACAAGCAGAGCTGAAACATTTTGTCCCCCCCTTTCTATGAATAGAGAGAGAAACAGAGGGCCTTTGAAAACACTGTTGACAAAAGGGGGATTGTCTTGCTGGCTGACGGGGCAGGACAATGCCTCCACCGCCTGGCAGCCAAACAGGGAAAGAGCGAATGATATGTAGGTAACAGGTTTGCACAATGCAAGCCCGGGCACTCCTCCCTTTGGAGCCTGGCCTCTGCTGTTTCAGCCATTCATGCCCCTGCAGTCCTGGAACAACAGAGTGGCTCATAGCTGTGACTTTAACAGTGGCTTCATCAGCACAAAAACCAGCAGGTGACACTGGGGTCCATTCACACAACCATTTACCTGCCAGCCATCCGTTTTGTCCTGCCAAATAACAAGAGAAATCTTTCCCTTTTCTCTTTCTCCCTGGATATTTGATCTGGTGCAGATCCATGGTACAGTTCCCCCATCACAAGACAGGACTAAGGCTTATGAAGAACTTCCATCATATGCATGGGATGCGCTTCCATTCAGCAAACGCCTGTTCTCCCAGGTTGTGGCTTGGGCACCAGTGCTGGTGGTCACCAAGACTCTGTGGAGGCCCCGAGGCAGTCAAAATCTTGGGGCCCCCTGGCAAATGATCTCAGTTGGAGCACCCACCCTGCCACCTGCAGGCACCTTCTCAAAAGCCCCTTTAACAAAGCTGCAGGGGAGAGGCAGAGAGAGGAAACTTGGAGACAACGCCAGTAGCTGCACCAGACAAATTGGGCAAAGAAAAGCTCAGTTGCTGGCTGCACATGCAGGCTGGGAGGGATGCAAGCAGGGGGGAAATGAGAGGAAAAGCTGGCCGGGGGCCCCTAAAGGCATGGGGGCTCATAGGCCACTGCCTACTTTGCCTAATTGTTAATCCGGCTCTGTTGGTCACCTTGCTCATTTCAGCTTCTCCTGCTAACGATGTAGAGTCCTGCTAGGCCCTGCTTCCCTGGAGCCAAGCTACAGCGGCAGAAGGAGTCAGTGCTCCAGTTTAACAGACCACTTCATTGCAATTGACGTCCTGCTCTTTTCCACACTGTATGAGGAAGGTTAGGCGCTTATCTTTAAAAGAACCGTTTGCTCCTGTGAGCCTGCCTACCACAGAGGAGGACAACTCCTCATCCACAAATCCAAACAGAATGGACCGCAACATGTCTCTGCAGTGCTATCCTGATGTCTGGACATGACTTTACTCTGACCAGTGCATCAGCTTCCCTGAGCCACGCCCCTTGGTCAGGTGGGCCCCGGCTTAGGCTACAATCCGTTCACTCATCTCCATCTTTGTTATCTCAGCTGCAGCAACACACCTTGGCTTTGTCATGACAGTATCCTGAGAAGTCGCCGCCTCAGTGACTATCTTGACATGCCTTCCTCACACCCTCTCTGTGGGGACAAGGAAGGGATTTCTCCTTCATACAAAAGAGACGTTGTTCCAGGGTCTTGTTCCCCAGCCCTAATTCAGCAAGAGCCAGCCCCATCCTACTCCTGTGACTCTGACTAAAAACCAGCTGGTATTAACACATACACACACCCCAGCCTCTTTCAACCACACCAGTTGTGCAGTTGATCTTTCTCTTTAAATACTTCTGAATAGCACCTTGTACTGGTCACATGGAGTCTCCATTTTGGAACTGGACCACTGAACTAGCCAGGGTGATACAAACTGCCTCCACAACCTTGCATCTGCTCAGAATAATGCCACATCTTCAGTACTGAATTGATCTCCAGCAGTGTTATGATGTTTTTCTTCTTCTGTCAGCCTTTTAAGTGCCTTGTGTTTTCCACCAGGTGTTAGAGAGACATTTGATTAATGATGGGCTTTTATATTCAAGTGTCTTCTGTGCTCTCTCTCTTGCTGGTTTAGAAAGAGATTAGAAAAATGTATGGCCTTTATTTTCTCTGAGGAGCATAATTGATTCATTGCCTCTTACCCCAAAGAGCTATTAACTCGAACCCAGCAGCGGCTCTGCACCTAAGACAGCAGGACCAAACGTCCTGTCCAGAGACATTTCCTTTCCCTAGAACTCACTTCTTCTTCTCCTTTTGGAATCTTAACGCCAGAGGAAGAGTTCTGGAGAACTCATTTGGTCGATCCTATTCAAAGGCATTGTGTGGGTTGTGTTTGGAGCTTCTGGATTTCACTTTTGGCCTGGCAAAGCTGCTACTGCTAAGTCATTCCCACACAGCCAGAGGTGTCTGAGTGAGACCCCAGCTGCTTCTGCACCCAAACCTCCTTGAAGCACACCAGCAGGCAATTCCAATCATGGAAGCATACATCTCATCTTCTTCCCTTTCACCATTTCTGATTGTCTGTGTGTGTGTTAAGATCCAGCCTGCTGCTGCTGGAGAGTTCTGCAGAACCTGACACACAGCGTTGGGTCATTTTGGTTGGTCCTACCAAACAGCATTACATGGATTTTGGTTTTCAGTAGCACATCAGTCACTCCTCTTATTTTCTAAAACCGCTACGCATTAGGACTGGGCAAGCTGCAACAGCGACAAGCGCTCAGTGAGGTCCACAGGGTGGCCCGATCATGCCAGTCTGTACTATGCAGAAAGCAGGCTGGCTAAGCTGCCCTCTGTGCAGATCTGAGCAGGCTCGCATGGCACCTAAGCTCCAGGTAGAAGGAAAGTCCCACCAGCAGCCCCAGACTTGTCCACCTTCTGGTTTCCTGGCAATTAAGGGATGTTGAGTCAGTGGCTTCATCATGTATTATGATGAAGGAGGAGGACAGTGAAGTCCCTGCGCTTTGGTCATGGCCTTAAGCTTTTAATTTGGAGGCCAGGCCAGTCAAGGTCAACAAGCCCTCTGCAAGGTCTTCCAGGGCAAAGGGGAGTTCAGCCGCAACTGGGCAGCCTCCCAGAAGAGCAGCAAAGGGTTTCACTTCTGCCCACACTGCGGCTTGCATGGGGGGGGGGGGTCGGCATGCAATAATATGGATGAAAATGAATAAATGCGTTCTCCAGAACAGTCCTTTGCACTGAGCTCAGAAGACTTCCAGACTCCTGCTTCTGCCTTACACAGACACCAAACCACCTTTGCTTTCCAAGCAGTCTATGGAACCACATGGGATGCCTCAGCCCAAAATGATAAGACAGCCTCCTCCATCCTGATGCAGACACACGCTCACATACACCAACCCCTACGTCTCTTCAGGAAGCAGGAAAACACCTTCAGGTTGCATTTAAAGTTACAGTTGCTTTCTTTCTACCTCCCCCTCCCCCCCCCAGCTATTTTCCTGCCTGCTCTCAAACATCTGACATTCATGTCTTGCAGCTCTCAAACATCTGATGTTTATCCTATGTGGCTCTTACATTAAGCCAGTTTGGCCATCCCTGGTTTAGCCTTTCTGTGCCTTTTCTTAGGCAAGCGTGGTACAGCCGGACGCCCCAGGTGAAAGCAGGGGCCATGCATTTTCTCCGGAAAGGGTCTGCAGGGTGGGGGATTGAGGTGGAGAGAATCCCCTTGAGCACCCCCACCCACCCACCCACCGGCCATCCTTATGGCCAGATCTTCCAGCGGGGTGGACTCGAGGGCTCTTCCCCTTCCGAATTCAGAGTCCTTTCTTGGAGAAGAGGTGCCTCCGCCCGCCTCAATCCCTCCCGCAGCGTTTCGGGCGATGTCTTCGCGCAGCACAGCAGGTGCCCGGGCCGGCCGGCCGGCCGGGAGGGCGAAGCGAAGACCGCGTCTCCTGTCCAAGCGCCTGCCCGAGGGAGTTTGCAGAGGGGCCTGCGGGGGCTCTGGGAGGTCCGAGGGCGCTTCAGAAACGGCTCGAGAGGCGTGGCTGGCTCTTTCCTCAAGCGGCGCGAACATTGCAAAAGCCGCTCCGGACGAGCTGGCAAGTGCCGCCGCCCCCCCCCCCCCCCCGTGGCCCGCTGTGCAGAAAACAGAGCCCCCCGCCCCCCCCCCCGATCTGGCGGCGGCAGCAGCAGCAGAGGAGGCCCGCTGTGGGAGGGGCGGCAGGGGCGCGGCGCCTTACCCGGAGACGTCGAGGGAGAGCTCGGTGCCCAGCACGCACACGGTGCTGCTCGCCTTCTCGGCCGAGAGGCGCACCCAGCGCTGCTGAGCCATCGTCCTCCTCCTGCCGCCGCCGCCGCCCGCCAGCCTGGCCGAGAGGCGCTTAAGAAGAGCCCAGGTGGCCCCGCCCCTCCCCGCCCCTCCCCTCCCCGGCGGCTCTGCTGGGGCGGGCTCCGGTGGCCCCCGGGAGGGCAGCAGCCCCAGACACTTCCTGCCTGCCTTCCTTGCCTGGGGCAGCAGCAGCAGCAGCCAGCCGGCCGGCCTCTCTGGGGCGCGGGTTTTGGAAGTCCGGGGGCTCCTCCCCATCCCCTGCGGGGGGCCTGCCGCTTCTCAGAAGCTTCCTGGGGGGGGGGGGCAAAGCTGGAGGCTCCGAATGCGGCCACGTGGAGGCGGGAAACCCTCGCACTTTGGAATGAAGCCGGGGCTGCCCCTCGCGTGCTGGCAGACCTCCCTTCCCTTCCCTTCCCTCCCCCTCTCCCGCCCGGGCCCTCTGCCCCCAGCGGCTCTATTCATCCCCCCCCCGCCCATTCCACGGGGCGTCCTCTGCCTCCCTCCTCTCCACCGGTTGCTTTTGCTGCCACCGTGAACGGGGCCCTGCTCAGCTCTCCTGGCCCTGGCTGCCGCTGATGACGCTTGGCCGACTCAGCCATGGCAAAAAGGAAATGAAAAAGGCAGACTGCATGCTGGAGGTGGGGGGGGGGGTGGCAGTGCCCCCACAGGCCCCCCTGCAGCTACAGGCCTGCCCAGCCACAGCCCCCGGGGTGCCTCCTGCATCAGCAAGCAGGTTGCCAGCTGCAAGCAGCACCCACTTGGCCCGGGGAAGATCGCCGCCCGCTCACCTGCACGAGGCACAGAGCTGCCCAGGAAACAGGGCCTCGTGATGAGAGGGACAGGCAGAGTGGGGGCCCCTATCCCCCCCCCGCATGCTGCCCTGGGACTGTGCCGGGACCTTTGTGCCAGACTAGAGGTCTGTTCGGGGACTTGGGAGAAGACAAGAGGTGGGCACGTGGCGGCCCAATCGCAGTCCCTCAGGCAGGCAGCTTCTCAGCTGCAGGACCCACAGCAGACGCTCCTGGAATTGTGGCACCAGAGGATGCAGTAAGGAAACAGATCAACGAAGCCAGAAGGACACCAAGGGATCACCTGATACAGCCGCTCTGAGCCTGCTTCAGCAGGGAGCCTGGGATGGAAATAAATAGATCAGATAGGCCCAAACAAAACAAGAACAGAAAGCCACTGGGGACCAGATACAGCTCTCAACTTGAACCAGTTCAACACATCATTTATGCCCTGCAACTTATGGGAGACAATGATGCCCTTCTCTCACAGGCATTGGGAGGCAAATCTTTTCTTGCCCACTGACAGCCCCCAAACCTTCATGATCTTGGTCTTTTTGATGTTTACGGAGAGACCAGTTTGGTGCAGTGATTAAGTCCACAGATTCTTATCTGAGAGAACTGGGTTTGATTCCCCATTCCCCCACTTGCAGCTGCTAGAATGGCCTTGGGTCAGCCAGAGCTCTAATAGAGAGCCAATTTGGTGTAGTGGTTAAATGTGCGGACTCTTATATGGGAGAACCAGGTATGATTCCCCACTCCTCCACTTGCAGCTGCTGGAATGGCCTTGGGTCAGCCATAGCTCTAATAGAGAGCCAGTTCAGTGTAGTGATTAAGTGTGCGGACTCTTATCTGGGAGAACCAGGTTTGATTCCCCACTCCTCCACTTGCAGCTGCTGGGATGGTCTTGGGTCAGCCATAGCTCTAGCAGACCTGTCCTTGAAAGGGCAGCTGCTGTGAGAGTCCTCTCAGTCCCACCCACCTCCCAGGGTGTCTGTTGTGAGCGGTGGGGGGAGATAAAAGAGATTGTGAGCCGTTCTGAGATTCGGAGCAGAGGGTGGGATATAAATCCAATATCTTCTTCTTCTTTGATCCAACATTCCAGGCCTTCTTTAGTTTCCGAGAGAAGGGTTGTGTCGTCACATCAGCATATCGAAGATTCACTCCATACTACAGATGCTAATTTTCTGCTCAGCAGCATTTCCACCCTGCTGTAATCAAGCTGATTACGATGGCATCCTACCTCTGCATCCCTTACAAGCATTCCTTGCAGCACCCCTCCTACCTTCAGGCTAAGATAAAAGGACTCGGAGGTTGCTATTCTGCTTGTGTCTTCTGAGGAAGGGAACTTCAGCTCCCAGAAGCTCATACTCAGAACTTCTCATTGGTCTCTAAGGTGCTATAGGGCTTGAATCGGACAGTTCTACTGTAGACCAGCCGGGCTACTCTCTGAAACTATCAAATGAAGGCAAGTTTAGTTAGAGGAAATTTTAGAAGCACTTCCTATTTCTCTCCATTATCCCCTTCCTTTCTAAATGAGTTGGGAACCTGCCTTGTGGAAGGAAAAACTAAGGAAATTAAAGCAGAGGTACACTTTCTCTTTTTCCTTTTTTTGCCTTTACAAATATTTGCCTCTAGATAGCAGCAAACTACAGCTAGAAGTAAGCTCTGACATTATCTGAGAGTATATCTGCATATCTGGAAGTAAACGGGCGTGCCCTGCTGCTTACCCCCCCCCCCAGTGCTGAATGAGCCCCCACAACTGCCACAAAGGCACAAATGGCCCCAATCCAGCTGAAGCTCATTGCCCCTAACACTGCAGTCATGTGTACATGTACTTGATAACAAACCCCCTCAAACTCAGTGGAAAATAGTTCTGAATAAAACTGCTATGGTAAATCCACCAACCTGGAAAGTTAGACAAGTTTAGCACAAGTCCTGTAGCTTTCAAAGTCAGGACGGACTTTAGCTGAATCATTGTTGAGGTTTGCAACCAGCTGCTGGACATGTTCTTGCAAATTTTAACTGATGTTGCTTTAAGCTTTGTTCACTGGCTTCTTAACAAACTTGGCTTGAGAATTGTTTATCACTGGAATCCACAAAGGCAGAAGGAACTTGGTTTTGGGCATCCAGTGGGAAAATATATTTCTATTAAGTTTTCAATTTGTAACAGTTTTAAAAGTGGGAGGGGAGCAGAAAATATATTAATAGTCATTAATTTCTTATCAATACAAAAAGGTGTGATACAATCAAATGATTATGTGATGATGATATGTACCACAAAGGATGTGGATTTCCAACAGACCCTGACCTCATCCACTCCACCTCAAAAACTTTCCCTATATAAATTAGCATCAGTGACAGGGAGGCAGCTGACACCAGCACTTAAGGATTGCTTCATCCCACATTATGAGCGCTGGCAAGTGGACCTGAGCCACACAGACAAAACACCCTGCCCTGGAGGGTTTACCATTCAATTAAGACCAGAGCCACAAGACCAGTCCAAGCCAACAGAATAGGAATAGCAACAACACCCAGTTCCACCAGAAGTGACTGCAAGAAATCTGTCTCTCCCTCCCTCTTTCTCATGAGTGGGTGTTAAAGGTGTGTGTGGACATAAGAAAAGGGCTGCTGGATTACCAACCAGCCGTCAGTCTAACTTGGCATCCGTTGCCCACAGTAGGCAACCAGAAGGCCAAGAAACAGGGATGAGAACATACCCAGACCTCCCATGCAGCCACCTGAAGAGCAGCTTATGTGGCTGAACAGCATAGCTAGGTTAGCTAATGCATTTCCTGCATCCGTCTTAAAAAATAAATTGTGATCTTTATTTGCATTAAATACATATTCTGTAACTGCAGATTTGAACTGTTCATTGCATACTTATGCTTTTTTTCATTTTATAAGCTGAAAATCAAGCTAAATAATCTAGAGAACAACATGTAGCTTTAAAAAGTCCAGTTCCCAAGAATAATTTGGATATAGAGAAGATTTCCCATCCATCTCGTTCAGGAACATTGCAGAGCATTTAGGCAGGGGCTACGACTGCCAATCCCCAGGTTGGGGCAGGTGATCCCTGGGTTTGGAGTCCTTCCCCCCTCTTCAGGATCATCAGAAAGGTGGGGGGGGGTGGAGAGGAATGCCTGCTGCACACACCATTATTCCCTATGGAGTCGGATTCCCATAGGGTATAATGGAGAATTGATCTGTGGGTATCTGGGGCTCTTGGGGGGCTGTTTTTTTAGGTAGAGGCACCAATTTTTCAGCATAGCATCTGGTGCCTCTCCTGAAAACACCCTCCAAGTTTCAAAAAGGTTGGACCAGGGGGTCCAATTCTATGAGCCCCAGGTGCCCTTATCCATTATTTCCAATGGAGAGAAGGCATTTAAAAGGGGTGCGGTCCCTTTGAATGTGATGGCCAGAACTCCCTTTGGAGTTTAATTATGCTTGTCACAACCTTGCTCCTGGCTCCACCCCCAAAGCCTCCTGGCTCCACCCCCAAAGTCTCCAGATATTTCTTGAATTGGACCTGGCAACCCTACTGCAGTGGACACATCAGAGGCAAAGGAGAACCACGGACACTGAAGTCCCAAGAACTGAGGAGCCTTTGACGTGGCACAAACGACATGCCTACGACCTCCCTCTGGGACAAAGAAATCCAAGCAAGGCCTCCAATGAGGACCCAGCCAGCTCGACATGGAACTCTGGTATGTTTTGCATCAACCGGACAGTCAGATGGTGACACCAAAGAGTTTGCTGTCTGTGGATATCACACCTGTGCCTTTATTCATGATGGCAGGTTCTGAGGAATGGCTCCCCCCCCCCCTTTCTTGGCCTGTGTGGGAGAGGCAGGGAGCAGACGGGATGTATGCTTATGTGGCATAGGGTTTAATTTTCTGCTTCAAAATGCAAATCCGATTTTAAGAGTGCCTCTTGCCATTGTGTATTGTTCTCAAGGAAAAAGTAGCTCCATGTATATCACACCTCTTCTCAATTTCCTATCATCAAAAATTCGCTCATAAACATTGGTTTTGTATTCCAAATCTTTTACTAGTAGCAAAACGTTTAATAAATGAGTCTGGATTTGCATAATGTATGCAGAAGATACTTTAATACAATTTCAAGTACCAGCTTACAAGCATAACCAGTCTATATACTCCTGTTTTGCAATATTGCTTTATCCAAGCCACAGTTTAAACCAATACTTTGCTTGTACTCCTCACACTTCTATGTCGTTCTCATTAAATTCACTCCAACCGTCACTATTTACATTTACTTTTTCTTTCCTGTATGTATTGTTCTGTCTGCTTGACAAGTTGCATTGTGCAGTCACAGACCTATTTGGCTAAATTAGATGCTCAGGCTCTTTTTGCACCTTGGGCCAAGTTGCAGTCAAGCTGCCGCAGCAGAGAAGTTTTGAAGAAATGTCCTCATTCTGCAAAATCTTAGTCATCAAAATCTGGGATGTCACCCTGACCTGGATAGCCCAGACAAGTCCAGTCTCATCAGATCACAGAAGCTGAGCAGGGCCACCCTGGCAAGTACCTAGATGGGAGACCTTGGAATACCAGGGCTGGGATGCAGAGGCAGGCGATAAAATGTCCAAGCCCCACTAAAGGTTGGAAGAAGCCAACCATGACTTCCAGGTATGTGCACACATGCACACACACAAATTCTTACCTACCTCCCCCCCAAAAAAAACCCCAAAAAATCTGGAATGTCATCATAGCAATAGCCTCTGTAGCCTTTGGAAGCAAAATATGCTGAGTGTAAATGATAGAAACCTGGAATGAAAACCAGGATCCCAATAATCAAGACAGGGATAGCTCCGTTTATTTTCCCCTTGCTAATGTCTCCTGTGAGGAGGAGGGCTTCAATGATAAATTAACGATAAATTAATGATTAATTAGTTAACCCTTCCTCCAAAGAAAACCAAGACTTTCTTGGATGCCTCTATTTCATGTCTGAAAACCAAATATTGAGACAGAACTCAAGGACCCAAGTTTATATAGACAATCACTAGTCAACAAACATGAAGTTCTTACCAATACAGTGTGAAAATGGTAAACTTGATCAAAGCCAGCTCAATCAACACATGTGTTTCTGAAATCTTATGTGCCGTGATGGATTCTGAGTGTGTACACTTACTACTTCACACAGAAGTCTGTTGGCTGTCAAGGGGTTGTGTTCTGCAGAGACTCCTCGAGTTAAGAGAGCAGCCCAAGCATTCATTTTGAACAAGAAGTCTGAACTTACAAATCATTTGGTCAAGACAAACCGACTAGCAAAATTAGCACACCTCATTGACACCTCATTGAATTTAAGCTTACAAGATGGAGACAAAAATATCTTCCATGGCTTCGCTCCATCCCCAAAAGTGCTAAAATCTACAATTTCGAAACCTTCCTTTATATTTAATGCAGTGTTAGACTGGCCTTTGTCTGTTCTTGAACAAGGCCTTAAAACTGCTGTGCAGGGGGTTTTATTGCTGTTCATATTAAAGTTGTTTTAAGCCATTTCACATTCTGGTAAACCTGCAAGCATAGTTTGGTTGGAGGATTTTAAATTTGGGGGCTTCTTGCCCTGACAAAGGAAAGACAACTGTAATTCCCACGCACTTCTATCTAATGATTTGTCACATATATAAGAACTTGCCAGCTTCATTCAGTTTTGCTTTATCTAAAGATATTGTAATATTTTAATGATAAATTTAACAAAGCCAGCTGTTTTAAACATTTTATTGAATAAGCTGCTATAAAGATTTCAGTGGTGGTACTGTGGTTCAGTTACTAGGCAGATGAATCTGGGGGTCCTGTGTTCAAGTTCTACCTCTGTGTGACCAACTGGGCAAGAGTCTCTTGGTCATTGTTGCACATGTGTAAAACGGGTATGAACTGCCTCCCTTTCAGAGAGAACACACATACACAAAGATAGTAAAACTGTCCATAAAGTAGCCCATGGTAAATTAGTACTAAACAACAACACTGAGGGTAACCATAAAGGACTCCCCTTTCTTAGGAACTGCATAAAGCTAACGCAGCCCTCAAGAAGGAAGTCAGTTTAGCTCAGTAGGGGAGGAGCGGAATCCATGGAGCTGAGCAGAGAGGAAGAGGCTGGTAGCTGGGGAGGCTGATAAGCGCTTAATAAGATTTTCTGTGCCCAAGAAGGGCTGTGTCTTTCAAGCTGCAGATTGCAGCATTATCCAGCTTGTTGGAAGTGCGAATCCTCTTGAAAGAGAAGTGGCCCAGAGGATCCTGCACCTTGGTGGCCTTGAGAAACAGGATGTAACTCACCACGCAGTTTTCAAAGCATGAACCAGAGACACTGTCTGCAGCGTTACCTGTTCACTGCTACATTTCTGTGTTAGCTACATCAGCTTCGTTGCATCGTTGTGTATGGTGAAATGGCTGTTGGAGATTTTAACATTTTAAATCAATTTGTCTTGCCAGTTCTGTTCCTGAATTAGCCCACACAGAAATAACTTATATTAACACCCTCAGTTTTGCTACTGCAAAACATCACAATAACTACACATCTTTTAGACAGAAATCCATAAAAACTCTTCTCATGAGATGGCGCAACCAAATGGCTGCCACCCACCTCAGAGCTTTCTCTAAGGGCCAGACGAGACATAAAGGCATCTTTGGAGCTGCTATGAGAATAAACTCCGTTTTAAAGTGGAGGCACTCCTGTTTCTGCCCCGCCCCCATCCTTATCAAGCACCAAAATGGTCACCCCACCCCCCTCCCATCTTGCGGCTGCATCACTAATTGTTTTGTGTAGCTAGTTCTGAGTAAAAAGTAGCTCATCATTCAATGGAATAAACTAGTCAGTTGAACTAGTCAGTTGAACCAGATCTTCCCTTTTCTGACTACCATGTAAGACACTGTCACTGTGTAATGTTAAGACCGTCTTTTTCGTCACTGCAAAACATCCCAATAATTACTCATCTCTTCCAAAAAAGAGGCTGTGGTTTCTGGACAAATATTCCTTTTCAAAAATTAAAAATTTTCAACCCTTTCCAGAATGCTTTGGAAATATATTTATTTTTGGAACATCCCTGTCCTCTAGAACAAACTGCTCATTGCATAAAATTTGTGGGAAAGTTTCATTTTTATTCTGTTAATATGCTTTATATTGTGCTCCACAATTGATGTTGCAAAAAAAAAAGTGGCATTAAAAATAAAATTCTAAAGCACGCATCATTCTGCTACTCCTAAGTGAGACTTACTGAAAAGTAAGTGTAATTGAAAAATAAATGAACATATCACTGTAAATATAAAGATTACTATCCTCCATTCTTCCAAAGCTCTTGTGTCTCCCAAAAACTCTTTTCATTGTTTTTTAAATAAAGTTTGGTGCCCTGCTCCTGTCAAGGGAGTTTAATCCCAAATTGTTTCTCCTTTAAAAAAAATCAAAGGAATGAGTTCTGGGGTGTTCCCCCCTCTTTCCTTCCTCTGCTTCTCCTACTCTTTTCACAAAATCTTTTACACCAGTCATCCTCTCTTCTCCACACGAAGTGCAGGAAAAAGGTTAGGGCTCCAGGACCCCCTGATTCAGGGGACTAAATTCCACCAGTGGAAGGCGAAGGGTTCCCGCCGGACGTTGGTGCCACAGTGGACGTCTCCTTTATTCAAATGGTAGGAGAAAAAGTCATCGATAAAGGTGCAGGTTAGGCCCAGTGGTTCCAGGAGGGAGCGGATCTCTGCTTCCAGGCAACACTGCCCGCCAATGACTGGGCCAAATGGTTTGGGGATGCCCACGTGTTTCCCCAGCACAAGCATGTTGACCTGCAAGGATGAGAAGAAGAGCAGGGGTGAGTGCTGGCTTCAGCCAAGAACTTCCCTCCGGTGGCTTCCCGGCACCTGAACCTGAATATTCCCAGGATGCATTGGCAAAAGTGTGTCAGTCAAGCCGGTATAAAGCCAATTCCAATTTTGTTGTCATGTAGACAGCATATTTTGACATGATTGTGTTGTTAAAGCAGCACAACGGATGCTTCAGTGCTGAAGAACAAAACATTTATTGGCCAAGGAAACAAATGATGAAGCATGTCCTGATTTGTGGCTTAGCTCCTCCTGAGTCTCATCAGTGAGTGACAGATCAGTGGCGAAGCTGCCAGAAAGCAACTGCGGAAAATGCAGCAAGATCCTCCCCTCCCAGACCCCCTCCCTCCACAGCCCCCAGCCACAGTCTGTGCCAGCTCTTTTTAAAAGGCACACAGGAAGGTGGAGAGGAAGGGTGACTGAATGAGACTTGATCTGGCCCATCGGATCAGCATTTTTGTTCAAAGAGATAGCATGCATTTGGGGGATTCATCAGCAAGACAAGAATGTGACAGCTGCCCCCTGTCCCCTCTTTGTCAATCTCTGGCAGGTGTCATTTTGTAGAAAAATAGGTGGTGGAGCTCATTAGCATATGCCACCACCACTCCCACCAGCCAAAAGCAACCCAACACAAGAAAGGAGAGCCCCGGGCAAGCAAGGCCTGCTTGGGCTGGCTAGAGATCCAGCCAGCCCAAGCAGGCCTCACTCGCCCGGGGCTCTCCTGGGTTGCCCCCCCGCCCCAGTCAAAAGGCCAGCAAGCCACCCGCTGCCCAAAATCACATCAGAAGTGGAGAAAGGGTGGTGCGGGCTTCTCCAGGGGTTAATAAGGGCTGCTGGGGGTGTGGCAAAGCCCCTGGCTGGCTGCTCTCCTAATCCAGGGATTGTTATGCAGCTGCACCTACTATTCAATGGACAAGGTAGAACCACCAGAAAGGTTCAGGAGCTGTGCTCCTGTGAGCTCCTGCTGAATTCAAAACCTGGTCTCTGGTATTCAGACCATGGGAGGTTTCATTTAGACAAAGTACTTGTCTCCCTCAAGAAGGCAGTGCTGTATATTCACAACAAATGACCAGGGAGCTGCCATGGGCAGAAGGAAAATGAGAACCACCCTTATGAGCAGCAGGCTAGGCAAGTCAAGTCCCCCAGGGGAAGCCTCACCATGTTGGGGAAGAGGGCCTCTGCACCGAACTTTTGTACAGTGAAGAGCTGGGGGATGTCGATGATGTCTGCTTCGCTCAGGCCCAGCTTCTGCTTGAGGATGCTGCGGTTCCAGTCGATGCAGCTCTGGAAGGGAAAGGAGAGGGCTGGGTCTGCTGCAAATGGCCTGCCTCAGAGGGGCTTCTCCAAAAGCATCCAGAGATGAGACTACAGATCTCCACATAGGGTCAGCATCAGCAGCACCCACCTCAGGGTTGGTCAAGATTTCAGCTCGGGAGAATTTTTTACCTTGGGTTATGTGTTGTTTTTTTAATTGACTAAACTCTTGACACCCTGCCTCTCTTCCTGGCTCAAGGCAGCCTCATCTCAGTGAAGTGTAGGATATTCTAAAGAAAGATAAGCCTGCCTAATGAATGGCAAAATGTACGTGAATTCATGAAGTACTTTTATCTTACCATCTCAGAAATGTTCACTTTTTGTCATAATCAGCTATGCTCCACGTCCAACTCTGAACTAAAGTGGAGGGTTTTTAAAAATTGCCAGTGTGTTACAGTTTAGCTCAGGGGTGGCCAAACTGTGGCTCAGGAGTCACATGTGGCTCTTTCACACGTATCCTGGCTCTTGAAGCCTCCACTGCCCTGTCCGCTGACGTGGAGAAGGCATTTCTCTCTATAAATCATTTCTCCAAGCCAAGCCAGCCAGTAGCTTGGGGAACGCATTTAAAGTTGCTTTCTTTCTACCTCCCTCCCTCCTCCCCCATCTCTTTGCCTTCTTTACGGCTCTCAAACATCTGACATTCATATCTTGAGACTCTCAAACATCTGATGTTTATTCTGTGTGGCTCTTACATTAAGCAAGTTTGGCCATCCCTGGTTTAGCTCAAGCCATTGTTAGAATTCACTCACAATTACATTGAGATGGCCTCTCCAATGAGGCTTTAAGAAAATGGCAATGCCTCTCCAATGCCACATTTACCTGGAAATATTTTTGCCTCAGAGTAAAAAGCCAGTTATTTTTTGCCTCTACATTAGAGATACCAAATGTTAAAATTTGAACCTGTTTATGTTTGAACTCTATCAGTGGAGACGGTATGTTAAATACCAGAAGTCATTACAGAAAAGACAAGGTGGGACTTTTCTTGAAAAGGCACATCACTTTAAAATACTTTCCCCCCACAATAAACAGGAATGCCTTTCATTCATGTCCGGTATGATATACACAAAGGAGAATCACAGACAGAAGGGAACGATACCGTGATGAAACATCTACCACCTAGTTGCTTCCTGGTTGTTAGGTGGTAGTTGTTTCATCCCAGTATCAATATTGATGTTTTCATTCATGTCCAACAAAGCAACTGTTCACTAGCAGTTTGTGCTCATCCTTCTGTGTCAGAATTCCAAAGGTGCCCCCAGGCTCAAAATGGTTGGGGAACCCTGCAATGCAGCCTCCGCTTATTTGCAGTTGGAGATCCAGAAAACTTCAGCACTTCAATAAAATATTACCTGCGCAAACTTGTTGTCACTGTGATACGTTTTGTTCATTAGGATCTCATCAATCGTTTTTCTCCTCTTGTCCCCCAGGCCTACAGGGGAAATCAATGGAATCAGTAAGCCCTGGTGACCAGGGTGGGGGACTGTCCAGGAGGAAAACAAACTCTTGGCTCACCTTGAAAAAGGGCAATGTCTCCATAACCTTCTCTTTGCTTCTCTTTGAGCAGCTTATAACAGGCAGAGGGACTGGCTAGAAGCAATCGGAAACCCTGCATGCACAAAAACAAAGCAGGTAAACTGGCCAGGATCCAACTAAACTTTCTAATCTCATACAATTGCCTGCCTAGTATACGCTGTTGCCTTCCATAAGTAAATGGCTAGGTTGCCGTGATGTCACAGAATGTTCATAAACATCCTTGCTTCCTCAGCAAAACCCCACAGAATGTTCACAGCCAGGGCAGTTTTTGTTTATGGAAGTAAGAAAATGGAATGGAATACTTTTTTGGCATTAAAAGCCCTCTTCCATGAATTAGGCAATTTCACCAAGGATAAGGCTGATCAGGGGAATCTCTCAGTCCAGAGGCAATGGATCTTTGAGAACTGAACTCAAGGAACTGGCCACAGGGCAGGGGTGCTGCCTTCACGCCCTGCTCGTGGGCTTGTTAGTGACTGGCAGGTCAGACTGGCTTCAGAATGCTGGACTAGATGGACCTTTGGTTGGATCCAGCAGCACAGCTTTTCTTGTGATTCTAGGTCAAAACTTCACACCGTCTCTGAGAACAGGACTGGTGGCCATTGGCTATTGGTGACCAGGGAATCTGGGAGCCCAAAGAAGTGGTGGGATGGGTTGGTAAAAGTTGTCTCAGGCTAGGATGAATGGAGAACTGAAGCATCATAAGAATGAAACCATCTTCTTGTAGATCAGTACCTTTCTGTCAGGAGCTTGGACAAAGGTCAAGAATTCATCCACATGGCCCACCGTGAGCCAGTCCGAGAAGAGTTCCACAGGAGACTGGACCTTCTGGGCGTAGAGAAAGTCCCTGACAACTTTGGCCATTTTCTTGTGACCAGTTCTAGGAGACAGGGAGGAATGAAAAGACACACAGAGTATATGGAAAGTGGAATTAGAACACAGGAACCTGAACAGGGCTTGTAACTACAAGCGTCCTGTTGAAAGCAGCTATTTTATTATAATTGACACATTTGCCTCTAAACTCATCATGACTGATCATGGGATGCTTCTGGCCTCTGGGCCACAAAAGTTGGTGGTCCCTGGTTGTCCCACTCCCTGCAGTGCTGAGTTCCCCACAGACATGCAAAGTCGAAACCACTGGCAGCCTAGAAGCCCCTGGATTCTCTGGATGTTGACGATGCCAAGGGCCTCTTTCCTACTCTTTAGAAGCTGCTGGGAAACACCCCTCACCTGGGGAAACTGCTCCCAATGAGGATTCTCCCCAGTGGATAGTCCTTCCCTTTGACTGTCACAGGAGGGCTAGCGTCCAGATTTCCAAAGGAGTCCAGGGTGGAGACAACTTCATTCTTAGGCTCTCGCGTCACATACCCAAAATCAGGTCCCTCAGAACAGAATAAGACATTAAAAAGTAGTGGGTATGCACGAATTAAAAGGACTTCTTTCCACAGAAAGCTGGATCTGTAATCTTTTGCTCATCTTTTTCAGTGCCATTGAGGGGGGGGGCAGGAATTCCACTACCCAGCCACAGAACTGGTGTGGTCTGGAAGCTGGACTTGGAATGGGAAGCCTGAAGATTCCTATTCCTTCTCAGCAGTGGAGTCCTCCGAAGGTCCATCAGTGGCTATTAGCTGCAGGGTATTGATGGAACGCTCTGTCTGGGGCAGTGATGCTCTGTCTTCTTGGTGCAGTGGGGGGCACAGTGGGAGGGCTTCTAGCCCCACTGGTGGACCTCCTGATGGCACCTGGGTTGTTTGGCCACTGTGTGACACAGAATGTTGGACTGGATGGACCACTGGCCTAATCCAACATGGCTTCTCTTATGTTCTTATGTTCTCTCTGCTCAGCCTGCTGTAAACAGCCAACTGGCATGATACTGTGTTTAGAAGAACAGGGGAGATTATCCAAATTCAAATCCCCTCTGAGTCCCAAACTGGATGAGACCTTTGTCCAAGAGTTGGGCCAGGTTTCTACCAACTCAGTGTGCCTTCTAGTGATGCCAGCCTCCAGGTGGCACCTGGGGATCTCCCAAAATTCCAGCTCATCTCCAGACTATAGAGATCATTTTCCCTGAGGAAATGGATGCTTTGGGGGGTGGTCTCTATGGAGTTGTACTCCACTGAGGTGCCTTCCCAGGTTCCACTTCTAAATCTCCAGGAGCTACCCAACCTGAGTCTGGCAACTCTACCCACCCCCCACACACCCCGCTGAAGGCAACCCGGGAACTGATTTCCCCGAATGCTGCAGGACCGATACAGACTGGGACTGTGCTGCGGGGGGCTGAGGGGCCTATGCCTTTCCCCTGCACTGCTTTTCTGAGCCAAAACATCCCTTGATGGGATGCATGCGCACTATTCAGCACACGTGTAGCTCAAGCCTCAGTCACATTCATTTTTAGGGTTGCCACGTCAGACTCAAGATTTCTGGGGACTTTGGGGGTGGAGCCAGGAGACATTGGGGGTGGAGCCAGGAGCAAAGCTGTGACAAGCATGACTGAACTTTGAAGGGAGTTCTGGCCCTCACATTTAAAGGGACCACACTCCTTTGAAATGCCTTCCCTCCATTTGGAAATAATGGAGGACAGGGGCACCTTCTTTTGGGGCTCATAGAATTGGACCCCCTGTTCCAATCATTTTGAAACTGGGGGGGGGGGGTGTTTTGAGGAGTGGCATTAAACCCTATGCTGAAAATCTGGGGTCTCTAATTCTAAAAACAGCCCCCCGGAGCCCCCAATACCCACAGATTGATTCTTTATGATACCCTCTGGGAACAAGTCTCCCTAGTGTATAATGGAATGCCCAGCAGACATTTCCCTCCCCCTCCCCCTCTGTCTGATGACCCTGAAATGGGGGAGGGCCCCCAAACTCGAGGCTCTCCTGCCTGCCCCCGACTGGGGATTGTCAACCCTATAGAGTCCTTTTCTTGCTCCAGTTTACCTCATAGGATTGTCATAAGGATAAAAAGGAGGGCCGCCCCCAAGATCCACCCCACAAGCTCTTTGAAGGAAGGATGGAGTAATAATGTGGTCTCAGCGTTTCTTTTCTAGGCATGATGAGAGAGGGAAGGACCACTCCCCAGTAATGGAAGCAGCATGCTGAGGAGCCCCCGTCTTACCAGAATGCTCTTAAAAGGATACTCCTTCAGGCCTCTGTTTCTAGGGGAGTCAAAGACCACAGGAAATAACTTATGTGGAGCTTCCACGTAACCAAACTCAATCTCATCCTGAAGGCAGAAAAAATTAGGATCAATGTATCTATCTGTCTGTCAGTCTGCCTGTCTACCTCTATGCCTGTTTGCATGTATATAGATAGATATAGATAATAAATACACAGAATGTTGGGAAAAGTTGACTCATTCCACTTCCCAGGTTGGCACTCAGGTAACTATCCCTGCGTAGCCGCCTTCCTGGGTTTGCTTCCTTGTATTGAGAGCACTGATGTCTTTTGTAATTCTAAATACTTGCAAAATATACAAGCAGGATCTATTGGGATCTTCGTGCAGACTGAGAATCCTAAACTGAGCAACACAACTGCTAATCCTGCAATTCCCCAAAGAGCCATTTGTCCCTCCCTTCCCCCGAATCACACCAAAATCTGTGTTAAGTCCAGCCAAAATTCATAGCTCATTGTCTGTTTCTTTCTGAACTCAAATTCAGACTGTCAAAACTGCTGCTTTTCCAGCCTGGGGAAAGAATTCTGGTTCTACAATCAGACTGCCAAGTAAAAAAACAGTCTCCATTCCCTTTGGGAAAATATCAGCCAAACATCCCTGGCTGTTAGCAATTATTATTTCAACAAAATTATGTAACGATCTTATATATTACAAGTATGAGGCTTAACTAGTCTGCTTGGATCAACTGGACTTAGTGGACTTTCACTGTCCCCCTGGACTTTTTGTAGCACCCCTATATTGAAGAAAAAGAAGAAGAAGTGGTTTTATACCATGCCCTTCACGACCTGAAGGAGTCTCAGAACAGCTTACAATCACGTTCCCTTCCTCTCCCCACAAGAGATACCCTGTGAGGCAGGTGGAGCTGAGAGAACAGCTCTGAGAGAGCTGTGACTGACTCAAAGTCACCCAGGTTGCTTCATGTGAGGAATCAAACCCAGTTCTTCAGATTAGCCACTTACACCAAACTGGTTCTACACCAAACTAGCTTGCGCAGTGTCAAGGACAATACCTGGATCCAGCGGTCACCCATATTTTCTTTGAATGGGCAAACTGTCAACTTGCAATTGGCTTCTTTGGTCAGAGTTCTCACAGCCTCCAAAAAGTCCTCGTTATCCTTAACGCTGGAAAGAAAAGGAAGCGTCAACAAAGAGGGCACTTCCCTTCCAGACAATTGAGCCTCGACAGCAAATTTAAGCCTATTTCAGATTAGTTTGGCAACCGCGGTTCCACCCATTTCCCAGGGCTTGTTTCTTGTGTTGTCACAACAGATCCTAGAAATCTATGAAAGGATTGCAGTTGTTGGACACAATATCCAGTCTAGCAAAACAACTGAACAAGCTTCATTTTAAAATTTGACTTTAACATCCTAAGCAATTCCAGCACCTCCAGAACTGAGCACTGTTCCCCACCCCCACCCCCCTTACCTGCAAACAAAGACCTCCAAGGGCTTCCTTGTATTGGGTGTCATTATCCAAGGAGCGACTCGGAAAACCACCGTGTCTGAGAAAACAGGTGTGTCTGTGGAATACTGTGGAAAGCAAACCGGGAGAGATCAGTTGAAAAAACAACAGGGAAGAGGCCTGTGGACTACACTGGTGGGCAAAGGAAGTTGTCTTCTGAGTCATCATAAGAACATGAGAGAAGCCATGTTAGATCAGGCCAGTGGCCCATCCAATCTAACACTCTGTGTCACACAGTAGCCAAAAACCCCAGGAGCCATCAGGAGGTCCACCAGTGGAGCCAGGACACTAGAAGCCCCCCCATTGTGCTCCCCAAGCACCAAGAATACAGAGCATCACTGCCCCAGACATAAGAACATGAGAGAAGCCATGTTGGATCAGGCCAATGGCCCCTCCAGTCCGACACTCTGTGTCACACAGTGACCAAAAAACTCAGGCACCATCAGGAGGTCCATCAGTGAGGCCAGGACATTAGAAGCCCTCCCACTGTGTTCCCCCCCCCCCCAAAGTACCAAGAACATAAGGGAAGCCATGTTGGATCAGGCCAATGGTCCATCCTGTCCAACACTCTGTGTCACACAGTGGCAAAAAAAAAAAAACACCAGGTGCCATCAGGAGGTCCATAAGTGGGGCCAGGACACTAGAAGCCCTCCCACTAGAAGCCTTCCCACATCTGCTCCAGTAGTGTCCACCTTGAATGTTGTCTTTCCAGCATCTTCATGACCTGACTGGGACCCAAATATGTGAAGCACCATCTCCTTCTCTGGTTGTCAGGCTATTGCACCACTTATTGTCAGGCTATTGTATCACAGTCTGTCTGGTATTGCCCAGAGCCCCCGGGGCCTTTTCTATCATGGCTCCAGCTTTGTGGGAGGGGCTCCCTAAAGAGGAGAGGGAAGAACCCTCCTTGGAGATCTTCAGGAGGTGCTGTAAGGCCGGCCTGTTTACCAGGGTGGTATTGGGGTAGGTTGGGGGGTCAAATGCCATTTGGGGTTTCCTATTTTCTCTTTAGTTTTAGCTGAGGATGCTTTAACTATTATCGTTAGCCACCTTGAACCAAGAGAGGAGGCAGGATATAGATGTTTTAATAAACAAATAAGTAAAATATCAAGCAGAAGAATTTTCCAGTGAGATCACTGGAGACTGAACACACAGCCTTCAGAAAGCTCTGCCACTGTACCACATCGTGCACCACAATGCTGTGGCCACTCCTATATTATTCAACAGGGGCTGTGACCAGCATTCCCTCTAAGCTGAGTTAGCGTGAGCTAGCTCACAGATTTTTAGCCTCCAGCTCACACATTTTTGTCTTAGCTCAGGAAGGATGACTTCAGAACACACTAATTTGTGCAGGAGCTCACGACTTTAGTGCCAGCAGCTCACAAAGTAGAAGTTTTGCTCACAAGACTCTCCAGCTTAGAGGAAACAGCCTCCTCTGCTCCACCGCAGGCCACGTGCCCATTTCCCCTGCCACCTGCTTCAGCACCGTACCTCAGTAGAGGCCTCCAAAAGGGTGGCGTGCAAGTAAACCAGTCCTTCGAAACCAGCGTCTGGGAAGGCCAGGCCCTCCACGAAGAAGGAAGTCTGCTGCTTTCCATCAGAGCATTCCACGATGTAGGAGAGCTTATCTGACCCCAACACGTGCTTGTAGCTGGAGATGGAAGTGTTGCCTGCAGCAAAATGGAGCACAGGGCATAGCACCAAAAGCATTTTCCGAAGGCTGGAGAAGCTGAGAGGAAGGAAGTCATACAGACATGCAATGCCAGACTCTCTCTTCCTCCTGAGCAGTTTGAAAAATCTGGAATGTTCCTTGAAAAAAATCAGAGAGTGGTTTTAAATTGGTTTAAATGGTCTGGGTGGACACTCTCTTAGGCACTTGCAATACAAAAGCAGAGGGGAAAGCACCAACAGCTGATGCTTCATCTAGGGTCCGAATGATACCCTCCCCCTCTTCATCCAACCCACCCAAAGCCTCTGTCTCTGGCCCTTTCAACAGACCACAGAGCAGGCACTAGAACAGAGCATGATAACTCACCACCATCATGGAAGACTCTCAGTTTGGGTGCATCAAACATGGAGACCTGAAGAAGTAGCTTATGGTTCTCAAAGATGCCGGCCGGACCTTCAGTGGTCAGGATCACGAGTGACATGTCTTCTAGGTCTTGTGAAGGAAAGAGGTAATGCAACAGCTGTTCTCCAAAGGACTCCATATCAGCCCCAAGTCTGGAGGTTCCAGCTGTCTCTCTGCCCAGAGGAAAGTCTACTGCAAGTGAGGGTGACTCTTTGGGATACCTCTTGGGAACAGTGTTAGGAAATAACCACTGAAGTCTGTGAAGTGAAGGTGAATACAGGAGACTTCTCCTGAAGCCATGAGGGGTAGCCGCTGCAATGACTCCAGGGTCTGGGGTGTATTCTCACCATTCTGATTAGCGTGTGAGGTGAGAACAAATGAAGAGGGCAGGCTAGTAAAGGGC
Organism: Heteronotia binoei; assembly: GCF_032191835.1. Taxonomy (NCBI): domain Eukaryota; kingdom Metazoa; phylum Chordata; class Lepidosauria; order Squamata; family Gekkonidae; genus Heteronotia; species Heteronotia binoei. The sequence continues at coordinate 1,024,422 of NC_083240.1, read as the reverse complement.
CAAGGTCTGTTCTCTGGTTATGCATTTATATCTATTCATAAGACCACCTTTCTCCCAACACTTGGAACTCACAGCAGAGAATGACAAGGTTAAAAACGAAAAACAAGAGCACATCTAGCCACACACACCCCCCCCGCAAAAGCCAGCAAAGAATAAAAACTGTCTCTTTTGAGTTCTAGACCTCTGTCCCTCCAAAACACAGCCTCCCTTGAACACTACCCAGGTGGCGTAGGATTGCCAGCCTCCAGGGAGGGCCTGGAGATCGGCCACTTTTAAAGAAGAGGAAGAAGAGGAGGAAGAGGAGACCGCAGATTTATACCCCACTCTTCTCTCTGAATCAGAGTGGCTTACGATCTCCTTTATCTCTTTTCCCCACAACAGACACCCTGTGAGGTGGGTGGGGCTGAGAGAGCTCTCCCAGAAGCTGCCCTTTCAAGGACAACTCCTATGAGAGCTATGGCTGACCCAAGGCTATTCCAGCAGCTGATCTCCAGCTGGCAAAGATCAGTTCCCCTGCTTTGAAGGGTGGGCTCTATGGCATTGTACCCTGCTGAGGCCCCTCCAGGTATTTTCCAGCACATATCTGGCAACCCTGAGGTGGGGCTTTCCTTACACTTTCCAGAAGGAATCTCCAAAGCATGGAAGCTGGGAAAGAAAGACCCAAGAGGCAATTCTTCAAGAATGTGGCTCCCAGATGGGGACAGACTTCCAAGGTCAGCACCAGCACCTTGAGCTAAATCTGGAAACCTACCAGCAGCCAATTTGGAACCAGAGCGATTTGAGCACAACAATTCACCACTGATTAAAAACGGGCTGCTGCTTTTAGAACCCACTGGTTCAAGTTTCCAAATGGATGCCAAGGGCAGCCCCACGCAGAGCATAGAGCACATTGCAGCAGTTCCAAGCTGGCTGCTTTGTGAATCAGGCGGCCAGACTGAGGTCACGCATGCATATTTCTAAGCACAATGGTGGGTTCTTAGACAAAAAGGAGGCCGTTAGTATCCACTGCCTCCCTCCCTTTTCCCAAAGGTTGGGCAAATAGTAAATCCATCTAGCCCAAGGATGTTAACGCTGAAGCCTGGCTGTGAGGTGCCTCTCCTCCACATTCACACAGACAGTTCTTATCAGGTTTGGAAGAAGTGTGAGAAACGGAGATCTTTTAATAATCTACATTCCTTAGTAGTAAACTAGATACTATGTACTAACCTTTGAACCCGTGACTCAAAATGCATCTGTTTGTTATCCTTTGAACTAAACCTATATAGTAACACTATACTCGTGTATACATCATTACTTCCAAGGATTCTGTCCTTGGTAAAGCTTCAGAGTTTCTACAATAAAGCAACTTTTGATTTTACAACAAAAGACTGATTATTGAGAAATATCGATGCTTGACAACTGGCTGAGCCCAGAAGGGAGATAGAGCTGCATCATGTAGCAGACAAGAGACCCAGCTCATTCTCCTGACTGCTGTGGGTCATCTGCTCAGGACTGGCTGGGAGACCCACAAGACAACTAAACAATAGCTTTTCCTGCGGCTGCCGACAAACTGTCCCCCACCCCCCAGCTGCTTAGTGTAACCCTTGGCCCCAGTGAATACCTGCATGGGATCGGACGTATGAGTCAGCACTGTCCATGTCCGCAGAGCCTGGGTCATCCCTGTCACAATTCACCAACAAAATCGCTCCTTTCCCATTGGGGCCCCAGGTCCATTTTTTCTGTTGAGGAAGAGAAGATCCAGTGAGCTGGTGGGGGTGTTTTCTCTTCCTTTCCCAGTGAGGGCTTGGCGCTCAACGTGAGTCTGAGCTTGCTGGTTGCCACTCCAGTCCCAGATGAATTGTTGTGCAGATCCCTTTCCAGGGTGAAGTCACATGACTGGAATCCTCCAACCCTCATTTGGAAGTCAATATGATTTGTCTCTGCCCACGGACATGCACAATTTGAACTGAGCTTGTGAAGATAGGAGATGTTTCCAAATATTGTTATTCATCACACCCACTTTCCCAAAAAAGTGCTCAATCCTATCATAATATGGATGTCTATTGAAACCTTCACGTGACCTGGTTTCACATGTGAAACATTTTGGTCTAGTCTGCTGGAGAAGATTTTTGCAAAGCGTAGTCTTTATAGAAGACTGCTCAACAGGTGTTGTTGTTAACTATTCAGTCATGTCTAGCTCTTCGTGATTCTACGGACCCAGGTGGTACCACCCTCTTTATACCTGCTTTGGGGAGAGTTCTTCACTTGTGAACGTCAGTCTGTTTTCTGGCTCACAGGTACTGTGCAAAGAACTCAGTCTGCTCCTAATTTCATGGACCCCTTGGATTTGATGTGGGATCCTAAAGCACTCTGTCCCCCAACCCGCAGAGAATAAACATTCGCCTGTTACCTTATTGGTTGAATTGGCCTGCACCACTCCATTCCGGTTGGTATCAGCATCCAGAGAAATAGCTAAGACAGAGCCAAAATTAAAACATCAGTCTCTCCTCCTGGCTATGCCTGACACACTGTGCATCAAACCAGGCAGCCCTTTTAAGCCCCGTTTTGGAGAACCACCTCCTCCCCAAGGAAGGATCAAAGCAGTCTGATATGGAGAAACAGAAGGAAAGCCACCAGGCCGTTTTTTTAAAACAACAAAACACAGTGATCTGTCCTGTAGAACTGCCAAGTAATTTCTTTGGCGGGGGGTGGGGTGCTTCTTTCAAAGAAATGAGAGCTCCCTGCCAGAACATCTAGAATGCTGACCCATATATTAGAGAATAGATTCTATTCCATAGAGCCTTCTCTAATATATGGGGCAGCATTCTCCCACATGGATCTCTCTGTCCACTCTGGTCATCTTCAAAGACCGGTGCCACCACCACCACCCAAGACTGGCAGCAGCCCAAAGGGCTTTCTCAGTCATGGCAACAAAATTTTGGAATTCTCTCCCCAGGAGATGTGTCTGTCTCCTTCTGTCATGACCTTCCACGCCAGTAGGTGAAGACCCTTTTTGCTTCCCTCATTGATTCTTATTACCTCCCCCCTCCCTGTTTATGTATTTTATTTGTTTTAAATCTTATATTTGTATCTTAAACCGTCTTTCAATGTTTGAAAACATCTGCTGCCTCGGGGATCCTGATCTGGGTGGGAAATGTTCTAAATACATTGAAAATATATAGATGTTGTGAAAACAGGATCTTTCCTAACCATACTCCTTTTCCTAGAAATCCCTTGGTGTTTCACTGCCAGTGAATGAGGGCTTCAGTGGTTTTTGCCCAGTTGTTGCACAAAGTGGCAAGCAAATCCAGCCCCCAAGCACCATAGGATGAACTGCAAAGTCAAGATCTCTAAGGCCTGGAGACACAGAGAGGTGGGTGATATCCAGGGGTAGAATTCTAGCAGGAGCTCCTTTGCATATTAGGCCACACACCCCTGATGTAACCAATCCTCCAAGAGCTTACAAAAAAGAGCCTTGTAAGCTGTTGGTTACATCAGGGGTGCGTGGCCTAATATGCAAAGGAGCTCCTGCTAGAATTCCACCCCTAGTGATACCTGTTCCTCAACGGATGCAATATCTGAATTAGGACTTCATTTTCCAGGAATGCATCGCAACGCCTATGTGTGTCTCAGACTCATGTTGTTACTTACCCATGCACGTGAGGTACAGCCAAGCACTGGTAAGCATCCCTCCTGTCGAATCATAATAGGAAACTCTAACCTGCAGGAAGGTAAAACACTTGCTCACCTTCAGCAACAAGGAAACCTAATGCCCAAAGTTACTTCTTGAAGCTTAAATTTCCTTTTGCTCACTCAGGTCTGCAAATGAATGGGTAACAGTGATCAGGGTGCTGGGAAGGGAAACACTTAAAGGTGGGGTCTGTTTCCACCCAGAGGTTAAAAATAGGAGCCAGTGGCTGAAGAAAAGAGCCTAGTGCCCATGTGCCACTTTGGAGAGCAGCCTGACTCTCCTTTTTCAAACATGGCCCTCCAGCAATCTATTTGCTCACCAGGGAAGTATCTCTGCAATAGAAGAGCCCTGCTCTCCAGCAAGTCTGGTCCAGTCCCACAATCATCACCACCTCAGGCCCAGGGGGGTAAGTGATAAAAGCCTTCAGGCCCTAACCTGACACTCTTTGGAGCCGCAGGGAAGCCTTGGGGGGCCCAGAGTGGAGCCTCCTTCTGCTGTTGGCTAAACGTATCCAGTCTCTTCAGCCTTTGGTGGAATGATTTCTCTTCAAACACTTTCTCATCCTCAGGGCTGAGCGCTCAGATCGCTTCGGTTATTTAACACCGAAACAGCCTCCCACACTCGTATCATCTTTTATCTAACAGACAGAAGGATTTACTCTGCAGTAGCTGCTGTTATTCTGACAGAAAAACAAACAGCCTCCTATTGCACTTAGGTATTCCCCACACAGCAATGCTTTCCTGTGATTTGTGCATCTTCATTATAGTGGCTATTGCCAGTGCTTGGCCGTGGCCGTGGGGTTTCCACAGAGTAGATTTCCCTGCATATTTCAGGTCCCCAAAGCACCCCGTAGCAGCCATTTCTCCCTGGGCCAATTTCATGGCTTCCTTTTAAATCTGCAACTGACGCATCATGACAGCATTATAATTATCTATCAGTTTTTCTGACTTCCTAGCTTTCATTAAAAAAAGAAGAAGAAGCTTCTATCCCTTTCATTGAGCACATATAAAGTGAAAGGCATCTCTTCCCAATGTAAAGCACTAGACATTTTCTTGGAGGTCAGGAGACAATTTTTCTCCAGGCCAGTTTGGTCAGGGATCCTGGAGGCTTTTTGTGCCATCTTCTGGGCATGGAGCCTGCAGGGGCCACTGGAGGTTGAGGAGGGGGAGGTATTTGTGAATTCCCTGCTTCATTGTGCAGGGGGTTGGACTAGATAACTCTGGAGATCCCGTCCAACTCTATGATTCTATGACTTTTTTTACAAACAAAAGCTAGGAATTCAGAGGAACTATCAGATAGATCATGATAACATTGTAACAAAATGCCAATTACTGATTTTAAAAAAACCCAAACTCTAAAAGGTGCTCCAATAAAGCAGGAAGGAGGGAACTATAGAGGTGGGGATTGAGCCACAGGAAGCCTTTTGCTGCAGTCTTTCCCAAAACATTTCACCTGAGCAGTTTGAAAAAGAGTGTAAAAGCAGTACAGTGCAGTGGAGAAGGGAGGGACTGTAGCTCAGTGGTAAAGCATCTGTTTGGCCTGCACAAGTTCCCAGGTTCAGTCCTCAGCATCTCCAGTTGCAAGATCTGGCAGGAGATGATGTAAAAGCCTGAGGCCCTGGAGAGCTGCTGTCGGTCTGACTTCAATGGACCATGGGTTTGATTCAGCGGAAGGCACCTTCCTCATGTGTTTCATGAGAAGCAGGAGGGAGAGATTTTCTTCCCCTCCATCTTCCAAGCTGGAGCAAGTGACCCATCTGTAAGTGACCCATAGTCTAGACCAGGAGCTTCAGGAGTCACGTGTGGCTCTTTCACACCTATCGTGTGGCTCTCGAAGCCCCCACTGCCCCATGACTGGCTCAGAGAAGGCATTTCTCTCTTTAAATCACTTCTCCATGTCAAGCCAGCCCAGTGGCTTGGAAAATGCCTTTAAAGTTAAAGTTGCTTTCTTCCCATCTCTCCCTCCCCAATCTATTTTCCTCCCTCTCTCCCTCATGGCTTTCAAACATCTGACATTCATGTCTTGCGGTTCTCAAACATCTGACGTTTATTCTATGTGGCTTTTATGTTAAGCAAGTTTGGCCACCCCTGGTCGAGACCTTGTGGCCTATAAGGGCCTATTTACACAAGAAGCTGTGGTGTGGTGGACTTTTGACCCCTAATGGCTTGACTCAAAGTTTCCTCACGATACCTGTGCTCACCTTATCATCGTTCACAGCACTGCTGGGGCCATTCATGGCCACTGTAACCTCCACGGCAGATTTCAGCGGCCATCTTGGTGCGCTTGTGACAAACTCTGGATCATAGATTATGGAGACTTTGAGGCCAGCCGTTCCATGGACATCAAAATGTGTGGCATCCTTCGGCATGCATCTAGTGTCAAAACAAATTATAGAAGGAAGCTGCTCATTTTAAAAGGTGTCCCAGTGCAATTAGAGGCAAGATCTTTTGCATCTGGTAGCAGGAACTTCAGTTAATTAGCCAGTCTTGCCCCAACAGGCCATGATGAGCAAATCCCGTCATTCCACAAGCGACAGCTGTAGAAACAGGCACCCTGGTTTATCTGGACGAAGAGCAGAATTTGAGCCAAGTCCTACTCAACAACATAGCTGAATGTGTGAACTGACTTCTGGGTATGAGACTGTTTTGATCTGTGGGGGTTGCTCTGTGTTCACACATGTCAGTCAACGCTTACTTTATGGTTGGTCACTGGATTTTGAATATGCACATGTGAGTCCGTGAGGAGAAAAGCATCTGGTAGGGCTATTTTCTTCCAGGTGGACATATCCATAGGAGACCCAAATGAGACCTCTTTCATCCCTTTAGATTTTGCTCTACCCTTTCTCTAACAGAACACTTAGCTTCATTCTGGTTCTACTCTTGAGATTTTTAAATGTGACCCTGCAGGCCTAACTCTGTATCTTAAAATACAGTAAGCATTTGTGTGGTTTCTTTTTCTTTCGGGCTTTAATCTTTCTGTGCTAGTCTGCTAATGCCGTTCACCTTCTGTTCTTAGTTCACATGCCGTCGTTCATGCAGGCTTACCCGCCTTGAGACTGATCCAGAAACTCCAGCTGGTGCAGAATGCAGCAGCTCAACTGCTGATAACAGTGCTTAGCCAGGCACACATCCAGCCAGTGCTGCATCAACTCCACTGGCTACCAATTGAGTATTGGATCCATTTCAAGGTTTTCGTTTTGACTTTTATAACCTTACACGGCCTGGGACTGACATATCTATGGGACCACCTCTCCCCATATGTGCCCCAGAGATCATTACTATCCAGCACACAACATCTGTTGACAGTCCCTGGCCTGAAGGACGTCCGATTTGCCTCAACCACGGCCCGGGCCTTTTTGGCCTTGGCCCCAGCCTGGTGGAATCAGCTCCCTCTAGAGATCCAGGCCCTCACTGAATTGTTATGTTTCAGTAGGACCTGCAAAACGGAGCTATTCCGCCAGGCCTTTGGTTGAGGCAGTGAGCGTCCTGTTCCATCACTGGCTGTATGTTGCGATCCATCTCTGCTGTAACATTTTATACCTTCTTATGATTTGTTAAATTGTATTGCTTGATTCGTTTTTAACTGCTGTTTTATACTATTTTTAGAATGTTGTCATCTACCCTGAGCCCATTTTTGGGAAAGGGTGGACTATAAATTGCCATAACAAAAACAACGTTTTGAGGCCATCCATGTTTAAACTGCCAGTTAAGTAAAAATTATAACAATCTCATATAGATAATGCACTACAGGGCATTGTCAACAGATCCTTGGTAGAAGGGATCTTTCCGACACCTCTTAAAGAGGCTGTGCTCCGTCCCCTCTTGAAAAAACCATCTGCAGATACGGCTGTATTTGCGAACTATTGACTGGTATCAAACCTTCCTTTTTTGGGTAAGGTCATAGAGCGGGCGGTGGCAACTCAGCTACAGGGATTCCTGGATGACACTTCCGCACTGGATCCATTCCAGTCCGGCTTTCAACCAGGTCATGGGACAGAGACGGTTCTGGTCGCCCTCATAGATGACCTCATGCAACATCTGGATCAGGGCAGCTCAGTGGTGCTGTTATTATTAGATCTGTCAGCCGCATTTGATACGGTTGAACATCAGCTACTGACTAGCCACCTTGCCAACGTGGGGATTCAGGGGTCTGCCTTACAGTGGTTGACCTCCTTTCTCCGAGATTGGGGACAAAGGGTGGTGATAGGGGAGGAATCATCCCGAAGGCACCCACTTATATGTGGTGTGCCACAGGGTGCGGTTCTGTCCCCGATGTTATTCAACATCTATATGCGCCCCCTTGCCCAGATTGTCAGGAGGTATGGGCTGGGATGTCACCAATATGCAGACGACACCCAGCTCTATCTATTGATGGGTGCTCAGTCCGATTGTACTCCGGAAAATCTAGACCTGGCTCTTCAAGCCGTAGCATCTTGGCTCAGGCTGAGTCGGTTGAAGCTGAATCTGACAAAGACGGAGGTTCTCTACCCGAGCCGGGGTGGTCCAGGGGGGGAGATCCCTCAGCCGGCTCTTGACGGGGTGTCACTAATACTGGCCCCTAAGGTCAAGAGCTTGGGTTTGCTCCTTGAGTCCTCTCTTACAATGGAGGCCCAAGTAGCAGCCACTACTAGATCCGCCTTTTTTCATCTTCGGCAGGTGCAGCAGTTGGCCCCTTTCCTGGAGCACGACAACTTAGCAATGGTGATTCATGCTACGGTCACCTCAAGAATAGATCACTGTAATGCTCTCTACATGGGGCTACCCTTGGCGCTGACTCAGAAACTTCATCTAGTGCAGAGTGCTGCGGCGCGGCTGTTAATGGGGCTCCCCCAGTGGGAGCACATTCGGCCAGTGCTGAAAGAGCTGCACTGGCTACCTATTGTGTTCCGAGTTCGTTTCAAGGTGTTGGTACTGACCTTTAAAGCCCTCTATGGTCAGGGGCCTGTCTATCTGCGGGACCGCCTTTCCCCACATGTTCCCTGGAGAGCACTGCGTTCAGGGACAAAAAATCTATTGTCCATCCCTGGACCAAAGGAGCTAGGTTGCATCTGACGCGAGCCAGGGCCTTCTCGGTGGCAGCACCAGAATTGTGGAATGCTGTCCCAGAGGCCATAAGGGCCCTGCGGGATCTCTCTACTTTCCACAGGGCCTGTAAGACCGAACTTTTTTGACAGGCCTTTGAGATCTAACCGGGAGAGAGCTGCCACCCTACATCATTATAGAGCACTATATGATTACCGCTTATATTATATTATATTGTAGAGATACAGCACCATGTAATGAAATGTTTTAAATAATTTTAAATTGTAATTTTTATTGGTTTTAATTTGTTAAAATGAATGTTGTTAGCCGCCCTGAGTTCGCTTGCGGAGAGGGTGGGATAGACGTTTAAAGTAATAAATAATAAATAATATTTATTGAAATAATGATTTCCTATATGCAGCATTTCATACCTTCAAAGAACATGGCAAATTATCAGTTCGTCTGCACAAAACAAAACTTCTCTGCCAGGTATGTATTTTGCATGGGTGAAATCTTTCCAGCAACTCTTTCAGTAGGAAAAAAGAATAAGACGTACGAAGGAAAGGAAAAACAGAAAGAGACAGATGGAAAGATAGGAAGAGAGAGAAGAAAGGAAGGGAAGAGGAAAAGTAAGAACATCCAGGCAATTCGTATATCTGCTCTGTAGAACAGTTAGATTCACTTGCACCCTAGAGACCAGCAACAGTATTAGAGTATAACAAAGTTTTTTTTAAAAAAAAATTAACAATTTATTGTATTTTCACAAAATAAGCATAATAAAATAATATAGTACACTGCAATAGTTTTAATCATTTTAACTAGACTATGTCTACTTTAAACATATACTGGTAATTTTCAGTGTTTAAATCACAGTTGTTTCAAACACTTTCTCTCAATAGGAATTTAAAATCCAGTAAGATTACCATCAACAGAGGGTATCAATCGAATCAGAAATATCATCATATTTTGATAAATATTCCATTATTGGGAACCAGATTTCCTCAAAATTGGATGGATTTTTTGAGAGAGAAAAAAGATAAATTGTTAAAGAGTTTGACCATAATATATGTGTCCCATAACTTTTTGCGCTTTAGTGATAAATTCAGGGGAACAGCACATAATAAGCTTTAGCGAGTCAAAGTTCCCTTTGTCAGACAGGAGTAGGCATGAAGATCTTGGGAGTCCTTTTATTTACCCTAGTCTGAAGGTTGGAGGGAGGTCCTAAAGGATGCTTGTAAAGGATGCAAAGGTAGGAAGCACTTTGTAATCAGCTTCCTTACAGTGGAGGGGAAATGCCTGGGGGCAGAAAATTTGCATCTATAGTGAGATAAGAATCCCATGTCCTTATTTAGCCCTGGGGGTTCAGCACAATGGACATCTAGAGTTGAACAGGGACACAGGATTCTTATCTCACCAGGGATGCTAATTTTCTACCCTCAAGCATTTCCCCTCCGCTCTGATACATGCTGGTTGTCATGTGCACAGCACCTCTGCAGCATTCCTTGCAACGCCCCTCCCGCCTTTCTGAGTAGGATAAAAGGATGCAGAGATCCCCATTTCCACTTTGCTTGTGCCTGACAAAGGGAGCTTCAGCTCCCAGAAGCTCACCTGAAAACTCCGGCTGGTCTGTAAGGTGTCACCAAACGCAGTCCTAATTGCCCTGCAAATTGATGGTGTAGAACCTTTATGCAATAGAGAAAAGAACCGTCCCGCTCCTCGCCCCTCTCTCCTTCAGTGCCTTGCAGCGACTTGTAAAGAGAGAGATTAATCTGTCAGCATGCAGAATTTAACAGGGGAAAGAAAGAGGCAATAAATCTAGCCATAAACCCCTGTAATAGCTTCTTCTCTTGCAGCTGGTTCTGCTAGATTTATGATCTGCAGTCATACAACCAATGACCATATTCCTGGAGCTAGTTTTGTCTGGAGGATCCGGGAGAGGGAGGACTCTCACTAACATAAGTAGGGTTATAACATCTGGATAGGGGCTGGAATCCTCCCAGAACTGCAATTTATCTGCAGACTAGAGACAGGCCCCCTGCAGGAAAGGGCAGCTTTGGAGGGCACACTGTCTGGCCCCGTATCCCTGCTGGTCTCCTTTCCCTCCCAGGCCCATATCTAGGATTTTTTCCCCTGGAGGGGGCGCTGAGGGATGCTGATTTAATGAACAAAGCACAAACAAGAGGAGAGGGGAGTTGGGGGACCAGGAGAGGGGGTGTGGTAGATTTGGGAGGGGTGCTACCCCCATGGCCCCCACCCAGTTATGGCCCTGTCGCCTCCCCAGGTTTTGTTCCCCCCTCCATGCCCCAGAAATTTCCCAACCCAGAGCTGGCGACACGACTTATAAGCCCAAAGAGGAGCATTAATTTCAGTACACTTTTCCATGCAGGGGGAACTGGCATCTTTGTTTTGATTTATTCTTTGAGGGGGCTCGGGATGTTGGGGGGGAGGTGCTACTCAGTATTTAAACACTAAATCTTTTGAGATAAAGCAGCCACTAGCAGGAAATGATGAGAGTAACCTCCTGCTCACTTTTCTACTAACGCCACTCAGGCCAGCCCAAACTGGAAGAGATTCCAGCCAAGCATTCTTCCAAATGTGTCAGTTTATTCCCAAGAACACACATTAGTTCATTTGCAGAACAACCCAAGAAATCTGGCTTGCTCAACTGGGCCAGACCTGGAGCTTCTGCTGGCAGGATTTGTGCTTCGGAAGAAGACAAACTTCTGCTTCTCTGCATTTTTAGCCCACCTTTCCATCCAGGAGCTTGGAGGGGGGGAGTATGCAGAGGGCTGCCCTCTCACCTTTTAGGCTGGTTGAAGAAAGAAAGAGTGACTGAAAGAGACTGACTGGGGCAGACAGACAGGGACCTTTAAGGGCTGGAGAAGGATTTGACCCCAGATCTCCCAGGTCAACACTCTGACTTCCTCCACTCCACACACTGTTACTGAGTGAAACTCACATTCAGGATGTTAGTTATGGGCATTCCCCTGGAGATCTTTTTAGAATAGTGCAGTTTGTTCCACCAGCAACTAACAACGTTTTAGGCACATAAGTGGTACTAGCAGTAGGGTAGAAGTAATAGTGGTAGTTGTTGTAGGGAGGGGCTGTGGCTCAGTGGCACAGCATCTGCTTGGTTCAGTCCCTGGTTCCTCCAGGTAAAAGGATCGGTTGGTAAGTCATGTGAAAGACTGAGTAGACCCATCTGAGAAGAAGAAAATATTGGATTTATATCCCGCCCTATACTCTGATTCTCAGAGTGGTCACAATCTCCTTTACCTTCCCCCCCCCACACACACAACAGACACCCTGTGAGGTAGGTGGGGCTGAGAGAGCTCTCCCAGAAGCTGCCCTTTTAAGGACAACTCTGCAAGAGCGATGACTGACCCAAAGCCTTTCCAGCAGCTGCCAATGGAGGAGTGGGGAATCAGACCTGGTTCTCCCAGATAAGCACCCATGCACTTAACCACTACACCAGACTGGTTCTCATGAGTAGACAAGACTGATTTTGATGGACCAAGGGGGAGGCAGGGATCTGATTCCAGATCAGGCAGCTTTATGTCTGTTCCAAGAGTAGTAGTCATGATGCCAATGTGTTCATACACAAACATTTATAATCTCCAGTGACTGACAAAGTGTGCCTGCACACAAAAGCTCACACTCTGAATACAACTTCGTTGGTCTTAAAGGTGCAAGTAAACTCCAGCTTTGTTCTTTTGCTTCAGACTGACATGGCTATCTACCTGCAGTGACCTACACACTCTTTGTTATACACCTGGATTTCTAGCTCATGAAAGCTCACTTTAAATTAAAACCTATTCGCCTTCAAGTCAGTGCTTTCTTTTGTTTCTTAAAAAAAATGCCAGTAGCCAGTAATCCTACGTAAGGTTGCACTGATTTCCATCAGTTCCCCACCTCACCCCGCAAGGACTTGGGAGAGAGAAGAACAAAGGTGCCACTACTCCCTACCGGTCAGTACCATCTCTCTCTCACACACACACAAAGGCCCTGCTTGAAGGTACTACCAGGGAGTGCTGGAGAGGAGAAGTAGCCTTTATGTCCAGCCCTTACTTGGGCTGCCTAGAAATAGCCCCCTCTGATCTGGAAGACTCTCCTCCTTTCACTTGAACTCCAGATGTGTGCAGCTGTCTCTGTAGTTATACCTGCAGCTATTCAGGGGGACTTTCATGTCTCAGAAATGGCTGTTGGGCTGCAGCAGTCCTGCCAGTCATTGCAGTATATCCTCCTTCAACACCCACTGCCAAGGCCCAGGGAAGGGCAAGAGGGGAACTGGGCGCCATACAGGGCACCAGGGTGGCCACCTGAATATGAAGCATCCAGGACCGTTTTTTGAGCAGGAATGCAGTTCTGACTGGCTTGGCATCAACGGTGTGGCCTAATATGCCAATGAGTTCCTACCAAAAAAAAAGCCCTGAAAACATTTATTAATATGAAAACTCCATCTTAATATGAAACCTATCTAGAGCAAAGCTTCCAGAATGTCACCATCCGTACAATATCCAGCTTGTCAGTCCATGGACTGCTTCCAGAGAGGTTCACAACAAATGTCCCAATTGATATCATAGTAGAATGACTGACGACGGTCGATCCATTTAAAAACCTTGATTCAACGAAGCCCATTTCAAGCTGCCTTCCCGTCTTTCACCCGTCCCGTCCCCCACAGTGGGAGAGGACCTGTAAAACACTTTGAGCAACCCACATCATGAAATCCATCCCAAGGCTGAGAGCTGTGTGTGGGCTGTCACCAGACAAGACAGCCTCCTTTGCTTGCAGAGTATGATTTGCAGCCAGTTACTCATGTGAAAGTCTGCTGCCTGATGCCATAAATAGACCACAGTAGCACCTGAATCCCTGGGGTGTGCACCTGCTGCGTCTCTCTCTCAAGTCCTTGCATGCTGAGCACTTGACCGACCCCCCCCCACCACCACCACCAAATATATATATACACACATATATAGGGGTTCGACATGAAGCTAGAGCTGATCCTCTTGAAAATTTACACCTCCCCATGCTCAGGAGCCAATTGTAAAGTTTCTTATCAGAGGTGGGCTACAGAATTTTGGATTCAGAGTTCAGATCCTGCAGGGCCTTAACTACTTCCTGGGTGGCTTGCAGAGCCTGTAAATAATCAGACACGGTGAAGAACCAGGCCGTCCTGTCAAGATATCTGGCAGTAGATCTGCCTCATCACAAAGTCCACTTGCGATATTGTATTTCCCTGAATTTTTTAAAATGCACACAAGAAAGAAGCCAAAAAATGGCTGATTTGAGTTCCTTTGAAGAGATGCAAGAAACAAATATCACTATAACAAAGCTCGGGAAGCCAGAAAGTTCTTTGGAAATTTGCTCCTCTCTTATTTGCCATTTTCACATGGATTATCTTCCCTGGGTTCAATGCTTTTGGGAAATGGTTCCCCCTCCACCCCCGGCTTCTCAACAGCATAGTGATGCATTCATACACCTCCTGGGATTTGGATTTGCTCCAAAGTTTTCAGAAGAGTCTGAGCGGCTGCTGTGTGAACGAGAAGGTTCAGATTTCCCCACCCACCTAGCAGCCATTGCCCCCTGACTCTGTCTCCACAACAACCATTCCCCCTCCCACGACCAGGGGTGGTTTCTTTGTTTTAAATTGGCCATTGAATATGGCTATAGCTATGTCATAGTGATATATGCAAGGTGTTCTTTGAATTCCAAGCTTCTTCTTTTTTTAAAAAAAGTAAGTCTCTATCCCCTTTTGTTATGGAGATATAAGGGGAAAGGCAAAAAAGGCCCCAGTGGCCTGGGGTGGAGGAAGAAACAACTACTTCCAGGGCATGGGGGCAAGGAAACTGGGGAAACCCATCATGTGGGTTTGCAGTGAAATTTCACAAGCCTGGTCTGATGTGGCAACAAACCTTACTTGGTATTTTCACCTTACAAAGATGAGGATCGTTGGTCACTGGCAGCGAGTGCAGTGGTGCACTGCACTAAACTCTGCCACAAGAACAGGAAATACGTTTTGGGAAGGAAAAGGTAGATCTACCTGTGGCTGTTAACCATGAAGGTTAAAAATGGAACTTCTGGGTTTAGAAGCAGTACTCCTCTGGCCTAATGAGGAGGGGCAAACAAGGTGAGGGTTTTTGCCATCAAGCCCGAATGGCCAACTTTTCTGAGGCCTTCCTGGAATCCTATTAACAACAATACTTAATAGTATTTATATAGTGCTTTCCCCTAAGTGTCTGGATAATCCTTACAATCACCCTGTAATGTAGGCCAGTGAGAAGCGGGAGGGAGACAGGAGCCAAGGGAGAGGGACTTTGGTTAAGGCCATCTCAGAAGGCTCCTGGCTGAACTGATGGGCACATGGCACATGCTCTTCCCTGCCACTCAGCAAAAGCACCCTCTTCTTCCAGCCACCCTCACTCACCCTCTGATGTCCAGGGAGATTTCTGTTCCCATCACGCAGACCGCATAGGTGGGCTGCTCAGTGCAGATCCGGACGACTCTCTGCTTGGGTGTCATCGTTTCCTCTCAGAGAAGGTGGCCTCTCTGGTCTGCCTGCACAGTAGTGTTTTTCGGCCAAACAGGAGCAACTGGCTTGAAGGACAGGGGAGTTCTGCTCCTCCTTGTTCTCTCCCAGCGCAGCTAGAGCTTTATATAGTTGGGGTTGGGAGGGGGGAGGGGCCAACACTTCCCCAAAATCTAGCCTTCCACCTGCAGTTGGTCTAAGGACTGGGAGTGCTACATCACCAGGGAAGGTCATCGCACATTCAGACATGGAGAGGGCTTGTCACCGTCTGTAGAAACGCTATAATTTAGCCATTCACATTTCCCTAGAATATTACTCAGGGTGCTAACAGGTACTCTGCTTAGTCTGCAAGGGAAGAAGCACTGTTCTATGAAATAAGAGCATCAGAAGAGCCCTGCTGGGTCAGACCAGTGAGGCTCCATCTAGTCCAGCCTCCTGTCTCACACAGTGGCCAACCAGTTCCTCTGGATGACCAACAACAGGGCACAGATAGAGACTGAGGCCTTCTCTTGAGAGGAACATCAAAAGAGCCCTGCTGGATCAGATCAGTGGTCCATCTAGTTCAGCCCCCTGTCTCACACCAGGGCCAAACACAGTTCATCTGGATGGCAAACAATAGGGCATAGAGACAGAGGCCTTCCCCTGGTAGGAACATCAGAGGAGCCCTGCTGGGTCAGACCAGTGAGGGTCCATCTAGTCCAGCCTCCTGTCTTACACAGTGGCCAGCCAGTTCCTCTGGAGGGGCAACAACAGGGCACAGAGGCCGAGGCCTTCCCCTCAGAAGAACATCAGAAGAGCCCTGCTGGATCAGACCAGTGAGGGTCCATCTAGTCCAGCATCATGCCTCACACAGTGGCCAGCCAGTTCTTCTGGAGGGGCAACAACAGGGCACAGAGGCTGAGACCTTCTCCTGAGAAGAACATCAGAAGAGCCCTGCTGGATCAGACCAGGGAGGGTCCATCTAGTCCACCCTCCTGTCTCACACAGGGACCAGCCAGTTCCTCTGGAGGGCCAACATCAGGGCACAGAGGCCAAGGCCTTTCCCTGAGAAGAACATCAGAAGAGCCCTGCTGGATCAGACCAGTGAGGGTCCATCTAGTACAGCCTCCTGTCTCACACAGGGGCCAACCAGTTCCTCTGGAGGTCCAACAACAGGGCAGAGAGGCCGAGGCCTTCCCCTGAGAAGATCATCAGAAGAGCCCTGCTGGATCAGACCAGGGAGGGTCCATCTAGTCCAGCCTCCTGTCTCACACAGGGACCAGCCAGTTCCTCTGGAGGGCCAACAACAGGGAAGAGAGGCTAAGGCCTTCCCCTGAAAAGAACATCAGAAGAGCCCTGCTGGGTCAGACCAGTGAGGGTTCATCTAGTCCAGCATCCTGTCTCACACAGAGGGCAGCCAGTTCCTCTGGAGGGAGAACAACAGGGCAGAGAGGGCAAAGGCCTTACCCTGAGAAGAATATCAAAAGAGCCCTGCTGGATCAAACCAGTGAGGATCCCTCTAGTCCAACATCCCATCTCACCCAGTGGCCAACCAGTTTCTCTGGACAGTCAACAACAGGGCAGAGGGTCCGAGGCCTTCATAAGAACTTTAGAAGATCCCTGATGGATCAGACCAGAGAGGGTCCATCTAGTCCAACCTCCTGTCTCACACAGTGGCCAACCAGTTCCTCTGGAGGGGCAACAACAGGGCACAGAGGCTGAGGCCTTCTCCTGATGGTGTCTCCTGGCTCTGGCACTAATCTTTTGAATATGGAGGTTCCCCTCAGTCACCATGACTACTAGCCATTGATAGGCTGATCCTCCATGAATCCATCTAATCTCCCTTTAAAGCCATTTATTCCTGTGGCCTATGAACCAGACTTGGGGGCTGCCTCATTTTACCCATGACCAGTTTATTCTGAAGAAGCCCCCAGCAAATCCCCTTTTTTTGCATCAGCGGCTGCTTTTGTGACTGCTCAGAGAGGCATGTGGGTCGGAGGACTGCTATCACCTCACTGCTAACTTCCTGGACAGCAAGATTTTATTGGTTTTCAAAATATTCTGGTTTCCTCTTCACTACAGGAAGTTCTCAGTGTGACACAGAACAATGGAACAAGAACACAGATTAAATCAATGCTAAGAAAATACCAAATACTGTTTTAAATAGCCAAAGAAGTTCCAACATCTTTATCCAACAGAGGAAACAAACTGCTCCTGTGTTAAAAATGCTGATAGAATGGGTCACCTGTCACCTAAATTTCAATAAAGTGTTTGGGAAGGGCCTCCTTGAATGGCATATGCTGCAGATTGAATAGAAACTCATATATAACACTATAAATCAGGGGTGTCAAACATGTGGTCCAGGGGTCAAATCAGGCCCTCACGGCGCTCCTATCAGGCCCCCAAGGAACTGTTATCTGCTTCCTTCTCCCTCTCTCTTGCTTCCTTCTGCATAACAGCCCGCTTTGCCAGGGTTGCTCAACTGTACAGGAGCTACAGAGCAAAACCTCTATATTCTCCATTGGCTGAGGCACCTCCCTTGGGGAGGAAGGGGGGGAGACAGAGCTTGCTTTTGCCAGGCTCTCTCAATCGCACAGCAGAGCTACTGAACCAAGCCTCTCTTCCTTCTATTGGCTGAGGCTCCCCCCCCTCCTGGTCCCCTAGGAAAGAAAGAGCCAGAGCTTCATTTTCCCAGTTCCCCAGATCCCTTGGGAAAAATACAAAGAAAGCACCTTTAAGATCAATAAGTGCTAATGTTTTAAGCATGTTTTAAGTTTTTCTAAAACATCTTTAATTGTGTTTGTGTCCTTTTAAAGTTTATACTTCTGCTACCTAATCTTCAATAGGTACACACAGAGCCCAGTCCAACAAGGTCTCGTTTATGTCAGATCTGGCCCTCATAACAAAGGAGTTTGACACCCCTGCTCCATATGCATAGCTCTTTTGAGTATTCTAAGCCCATTTCCTTGTTTTAATCCTCGGAGTAAACCTGTACAGTAGGTTGTTTTCTCTGTGGGACTGATACTGAGAAGGAATGGCTTTCCTGAGGCCAAGGCAAAAGCATCTGAAGCCCGTTCCCACCAGCTCCTCTCCAGCTGCCCCAACAATGATCATTCTAGATCAAAGCCCATCTCTGTCAGTATTCTCAACTCTCTAGTTCCTTTTGCCTGGAGAGGCCACACTTTGCAAATGGGGCGTTCTGCATGCAAAGTGTGCACTTGACCACTGGGCTCTGTGAGCACCAGAGTGCATGCACTGAACATGAGTTCACAAAATGTGGACGCCTAAAGCAGGTCAGGGCCCCCCCCCCAGATGTTCTTCTGGAGCAGGAAATCCACACCAGCCATGGATGCAACACATCACAGAGACTAAAGTGCTGGCAACCCAGGCGGTTTGCAGCTTTTCTTCCCTTCCCACATGCCTGATTCAAATGCTTCCATGTTCAGTTATATACACAAGTCAGTCCCATTTCGTGTGGAGGGAAAGGTCACATTGCTTGAGGTCTGTGATGCCTCTCAGCAGCAAACAGCTTTCTTTGCCCTGCAGTGGAGAGCCTGGCTGGCACCAACAAGCAGTAGTAAAATGCAAAATGCACAGTTATGTGTTTCCCCAAATTGTGAATGACTTCCAGGGGAAGTGCTTCCCAAGCTCAGTTTCCTTTGGAGACTTCTCTGTGGGAGCTGTAATATTTACCTTATTTACAAATATACAAGCAAGCAGGGCAGACATGGAAGTAAAGGAGGATTCTTTAGAAGAGAGAGAGAGAGATTGACTCTGCCCACTTGTTGCTTCATTTTGGGGCCAGTTCACATGTTACTGTTACAAAGTCCTTTTGTCTCTCCTGTGGCTTCTGTGGGTTGCTCTGTCAATCAACGTGGTGGTGGTGGGGAGAACTAATTTGTATGAAGACCGCAGTGTGTTGGCAGAGGGGCTTTAAACCTCTCCCCAAAATACACACACACATACCTGACACGAAACAGACCTCGGGAACCATCACTGGGGGAATTGTGTTAGGTCATCATTAAACCCTTTAAAAAGAACGATTTAATAGTACTTGTACTTTAAATGCCCCCAAGTAAATGTATTGATTTTACAAAACCTGGAAACCATGAATGAGCATCTTCAAAACTTCCAGGTACTTGTCCCTTACAGCAAAAATGGCAGTTGCGTGCCACCTTGAAAACTCGTGGGTTCTGTGTGCAGCATGAGCTGGCCTCTGTTCTGGCAGCGCCTGGTGATGCAGCTGGTGCCAAACTTAATGAGTGATTTTTCAAGGTGCGACAAGACTCTTTGTCATCTTTGGGGGAAAATAACAAAACTGTTCTAACTGTCCACACTACAATCCTGGAGGGACAATTAGCCAGTCAAAGCAAATATGAACTCCAGCCGGATCTCTGGCAGTCGCTGCTTGGGGCTGCCTGTCCTCTGTGCGATGACTTCAGCATGAGCTCCTCAAATTGACGTTAGGATTTGGCTAGTTGACGGGGCAAAAGTCATCGCTTCATCATAGCCCGGCAGACAGACAAGCAAATGTCATAATCTGGGTCAATTTGACAAAGGCAGCAGGGAGTGGAGATACACCCTAATTAAAGGAAAAGATGGCCTGGATAAGAGCTCTGGGTTAAAGTTGTGGAAACAGCCCCAAACAAATAATACACTTCAGTGCTTAACAAGGAACTGCTGGTTTAGAGGATTATTTGGACAGCCTGTAGAAAAACAGGGATAGTGCATTTGTAACTATTTCTATCCACCACCCACCCCACCACCCAGTTTGGTGTAGTTGTGAAGTGCGCGGACTCTTATCTGGGAGAACCGGGTTTGATTCCCCACTCCTCCACTTGCACCTGCTGGAATGGCCTTGGGTCAGCCATAGTGGTGAAGTGAGCGGACTGTTATCTGGGAGAACCGGGTTTGATTCCCCACTCCTCCCCTTGCAGCTGCTGGAATGGCCTTGGGTCAGCCATAGTGGTTAAGTGAGCGGACTCTTATCTGGGAGAACCGAGTTTGATTCCCCACTCCTCCACTTGCAGCTGCTGGAATGGCCTTGGGTCAGCCATAGTGGTTAAGTGAGCGGACTCTTATCTGGGAGAACCGGGTTGGATTCGCCCCTCCTCCACTTGCAGCTGCTGGAATGGCCTTGGGTCAGCCATAGTGGCTAAGTGAGCAGACTCTTATCTGGGAGAACCGGGTTTGATTCCCCACTCCTCCCCTTGCAGCTGCTGGAATGGCCTTGGGTCAGCCATAGTGGTTAAGTGAGCAGACTCTTATCTGGGAGAACCGGGTTTGATTCCCCACTCCTCCCCTTGCAGCTGCTGGAATGGCCTTGGGACAGCCATAGTGGTTAAGTGAGCAGACTCTTATCTGGGAGAACCGGGTTTGATTCCCCACTCCTCCCCTTGCAGCTGCTGGAATGGCCTTGGGTCAGCCATAGTGGTTAAGTGAGCAGACTCTTATCTGGGAGAACCGGGTTGGATTCCCCACTCCTCCACTTGCAGCTGCTGGAATGGCCTTGGGTCAGCCATAGTGGCTAAGTGAGCAGACTCTTATCTGGGAGAACCGGGTTTGATTCCCCACTCCTCCACTTGCACCTGCTGGAATGGCCTTGGGTCAGCCATAGTGGTGAAGTGAGCGGACTCTTATCTGGGAGAACCGGGTTTGATTCCCCACTCCTCCCCTTGCAGCTGCTGGAATGGCCTTGGGTCAGCCATAGTGGTTAAGTGAGCAGACTCTTATCTGGGAGAACCGGGTTTGATTCCCCCCTCCTCCACTTGCAGCTGCTGGAATGGCCTTGGGTCAGCCATAGCACTTGTAGGAGTTATCCTTGAAAGGGCAGTTTCTGTAAGAGCTCTCTCAGCCCCACCTACCTCACAAGGTATCTGTTGTGGGGGAGGAAGGAAAAGGAGATTGTGAGCCGCTCTGAGATTTGGAGTGGAAGGTGGGATATAAATTCCAATAACATCATCATCACAATCACTCCTGCAAATGAAACAGGGACTAGTTTCTGCCTTAAAAGTAGGGTTACTTCCTCTCCCCTTGCTAAATCCCAGGGCTGTAATGCTGCCTTACAGTTGGAGAGCACACCGCTGCAAGACCACAACAGCCTGTGCCCTAAACGTAGAGAAGGAACCAACATTTGCCTGAAGATGTGCCAGGAAGGCTTAAACCTCAATGAAGCAGATTCTAGTTATTTATTTCATGCCCTCCCCACAAGCAGGTTCAGGGTGGGTTGCAGTAAATGGTTTAAAACAGACAAAACAGTCCCATATAATTCCAATTTGGCCTAAAAACCAAGCTGATCACTACACAATAGCAATCCATAACACAGCAAAGTCCTGGGGGGCTTCTGGGTATGCCCAGGAAGGCCTGCACACAAAAGAAAGTGGGTTTGGGCCTGAGTGATTACAGTGCGGAAACAAGTTGGTGCAGAGCACCACGTAGGCGGGTGAGGGCAGGGCCGGGCCGGGCAGGCTGATAGAATGGGGCTCCTGCTACCTCAGCCTAGCGGAACAGCCCAAGGCCCGGTGGTTTTACAGGCCCTGAGGAGCTATAAGAAGTCCCTCCGGACTCTAATCTCAGTTAGGAGCATGTTCCACCATCCGACTCTAGTCAAGGCTCAGTGGGTGTCTTTGGGGCTGGGGACTATCAGAAGATGTTGTTCTGATGAATGTAGGGCTCTTTGGGGGACATTTTGGGATAGATGGTTCCCCAGATATGTTGGTTCCCAACCTGACAGGGCTTTAAAGGTAAATACCATAACCTTGAACTTGATCCAATACTCAACTGGAAGCTAACGCAGGTGGCAAAGCACTGGCTGTATATGCACCTGCAAACGCATCTCAGTCAGGAGGTGCATCACTGCATTTTTCACCAGCTGAGGTTTCCAGGTCAAATTCAAGGGAAGCCCTGTATAAAGTGAGTTACAGTAGCCTAGCCTGGAGGTGACCATTGCGTGGGTCACTGTGGCCAAGCTGCAGGAGGAGAGAGAGGGAACCAGTCGCCCGACCAGCTGAAGACTGTAAAAGGCTGATCTGGCAACATTCATGACCTGGGCCTCCATGGACAGCAAGTCATCTAAGGTCACTCCTAGGCTCCTCACCACTGGCGCTGGTGTTAATGGTGTCCCACCAAGGATTGGGAGCCCGATTCCCAATCCCACCCCGCCACAACACTGGCAGGACTGCCATCTTCCACGGATTCAGTTTCAGCTGGCTCTGCCACAACCAACCAGCAACAGCCTCCAAAGCCCAAAACACCAGGAAGAGTTTCAGCCGCAAAGGAGAGCCAGTTTGGTGTAGTGGTGAAGTGAGTGGACTCTTATCTGGGAGAACCAGGTTTGATTCCCCACTCCTCCACTTGCAGCTGCTGGAATGGCCTTGGGTCAGCCATAGTGGTGAAGTGAGCAGACTCTTATCTGGGAGAACTGGGTTTGATTCCCCACTCCTCCCCTTGCAGCTGCTGGAATGGCCTTGGGTCAGCCATAGTGGTTAAGTGTGCGGACTCTTATCTGGGAGAACCGGGTTTGATTCCCCACTCCTCCACTTGCAGCTGCTGGAATGGCCTTGGGTCAGCCATAGTGGTGAAGTGAGCGGACTCTTATCTGGGAGAACTGGGTTTGATTCCCCACTCCTCCACTTGCACCTGCTAGCATGGCCTTGGGTCAGCCATAGCTCTGGCAGAGGTTGTCCTTGAAAGGGCAGCTGCTGTGAGAGCCCTCTCAGCCCCACCCACCTCACAGGGGGGGGTCTGTTGCGGGGGGGTGGGATAAAGGAGATTGTGAGACACTCTGAGACTCTTCAGAGTGGAGGGCGGGATATAAATCCAATATCTTCTTTTTTAAATAAGCCGCTTTGAGTGCATTGTGGGATCTCCTTTCTTAGCACTTTCCTGAAGGGGGGAAATAATTGGAGAGGTGTTTTCTGAGAACATTTTAGGTGAGAGGATGATGGGTGGGTGCAAAAAAGAGGCTGGGAGGTTGGATGCAGCCTTTAGCCTGCCAGTAGCCTAGGCTTGCCAACCTCCAGGCAGGGCTTGCAGATATCCTGAAATTACAGCTTATTCTCAGACTACAGAAATCAGTTTCTCTGGATGGACTCTATGACATTATGCCCCACCGAAGTCCAGGACTCCCTCTAAGCTGTGGAGTCTTGTGAGCAAAAATTTTACTTAGTGAGCTACTGGAAGGGCTATTTTTGTAGAAAAAAGCCCAGCAGGAACTTATTTGCATATTAGGCCACACCCCTGACATCACCATTGTTTTGCGCAGGGCTTTACTGTAGAGAAAGCCCAGCGTGCACTCATTTGCATATTAGGCCACACCCCCTAACATCATCATTGTTTTGCGCAGGGCTTTATTGTGAAAAAGTCCAGCAGGAACTCATTTGCATATTAGGCCACACCCCATGACACCAAGCCAGCAGGAACTGCGTTCCTGCGCGTTCCTGCTTTAAAAAAAAAGAAAGAAAAAGCCCTGGCTACTGGCATTAAAGCTGTGAGCTACTGAATCAATTAGTTTGCTCTGGGACCATTTTTCCTGAGCTAAGACAAAAATGCATGAGCCAGAGGCTAAAACATTGTGAGCTGGCTCACACTAACTCAGCTTAGAGGGAACGCTACCAAGGTCCTCCCCTCCTAAAACCCTGCCCTCCCAAGGCTCCATCCCCAAATCTCCAGGCATTTCCCAACCCAAAGCTGGCAACCTACGAGTTGCCCCCCTCAGCTTTCAGAAGACCTGCTGAAAGAGGGCAGATCCCTTTTGGCCCTCTGATAGCCCACCTTCCCAGGGCCGCACCAGCACCACGTGCAGAGACACACTCCAGGCCTCAAGCTGGGCACTCATTTTAATCAGCCTTATAGCAGCGTCACTGCATGGGAAGTTCAGCCACCTCCTTAAGCTGCTAATTACTTGCATTAATTATCATGCCACGTGTTTAATTGCAGTCAGTGGCTTTCAAAGCCTTCCCAGCTAATTAGAGCAATGAAGGGAAGGCAGCAGACCAGCGATTGCGCTCCTGTCCTTGTTTGGGGGAGGATTTATTTAATTAGTTAAATCGCTTTGGCCATATGGGGGATGTCTGGCTCTCACACAGTGTGCAAAGCTTCTATGGAGGCTCAGAATAACAGCCGGTGGAGGAGAAGGTGAGGGTGGGGGCAGGAAGGCCCTCTGGGCCAAGAACCTGGGGAGCTGATCTGGGTGACAGAAAGCACATTTCTTTAATCTCAGAAACACAGAAACATTGCACAACAGATGTATCTAGAACTCCGCAGTCCCTCAGAACTAGATAGTTCTCTAGTTTTTTTTTTCCAATTTTAAATAAATTTATTAATATTAATATAACAATAACAATCCAACACATACAACTATTACAATATCTATAACTTTAGCCATCCCATTATGCTTACAATATTATGTAGAGAGACTTAATAGAATACAAAGTCTATATATTTTTCTGGCAGTTGACATGAAACATTTTGTTGTTCTTGTACAAACTTAAAGAAATGATACCATTTTTCCACAAACGTGTCATTGTCTTTTCCGTTTTCTAAAACTTCTGATTGCCGAATTGTGTTTGCTATCTTATCCATTGCTATTATGTCCCAGACCTTCAGGAACCATTGTCTTTTTGTAGGCATTACCTTTGACTTCCAGTGATGCGCTATTAAAATTTTAGCTGCTAATATAAGGAGAGACGTCAAGTCTGCTTTATGACTTGGCATCTCTTCCCTGGTTGAAATCACACATGAAGCTGCCTTCTACTGAATCAGACTCTTGGTCTGTCAAAGTCCGTCTCGTCCACTCAGACTGGCAGCAGCTCTCCAGGGTCGCAGGCAGAAAAGGGTCTTCACCTCACTTACTACCTGGTCCTTTCAACTGGAGAACTGAACCTGGGACTTGAATTGAACCTGGAACCTTCTGCCTGCCAAGCAGATGCTCTACCACTGAGCCACAGTTTCAGATGGGTGACCATGTTAGTAGAACCAAATCTGAGTAGAATAAAATTGGGCTTTAAGCTGCTACTGACCTAGATTTGGCTTCAATCAGTGTCTGCATTGACACCTCATTCTCAGCACATTCTCTGCAGCCCCTCAGAAACCTTTTCTACAGTGAAGGCGTTGGTCTTCAGCAGCTACAGGGGTGCCATGACAGGCCACACCTTTTAGTAGAGCCACTGAGAATCACGCAAAGTTGGAAGCGCCATAGAGGCCATCTAGTCCACCCCCCTGCTCCATCCAGGATCAGCCTAGAGCATCCCTGACTTAGAATCATAGAATCAGAGGTGGAAAGGGCCCCAGGGGCACATGATTGCAAAGCACCAATGAACAGAGAGCTGGACTTCGTGATAACTGCAGGTCTTGCAAACCGGACTTCTGGTCCATCCCTAGGCAAAATACCTTCTTTCTCAACCAGCAGCCCAGTTAATGGCCCCTCTGGTGGACCTTTGGGTTTTGGCCTCTGTGTGGCACAGAGTGTTGGACTGGCTGAGCTACTGGCCTGATCCAACATGGCTTCTCTTCTGTTCTTACGTGACACAGAGTGTTAGACTGGGTGGGCCATTGGCCTGATCCAGCATGGCTTCTCTTCTGTTCTTATGTGACACAGAGTGTTGGACTGGGTGGGCCATTGGCCTGATCCAGCATGGCTTCACTTCTGTTCTTATGTGACACAGAGTGTTGGACTGGATGGGCCATTGGTCTGATCCAGCATGGCTTCTCTTCTGTTCTTATGTGACACAGAGTGTTGGACTGGGTGGGCCATTGGCCTGATCCAGCATGGCTTCTCTTCTGTTCTTATGTGACACAGAGTGTTGGACTGGATGAGCCATTGGTCTGATCCAGCATGGCTTCTCTTCTGTTCTTATGTGACACAGAGTGTTGGACTGGATGGGCCATTGGCCTGATCCAACAGGGCTTCTCTTATGTTCTTATGTGACACAGAGTGTTGGACTGGATGGGCCACTGGCCTGATCAAACATGGCTTCTCTTATGTTCTTATGTGACACAGAGTGTTGGACTGGATGGGCCATTGGTCTGATCCAACATGGCTTCTCTTATGTTCTTATGTGACACAGAGTGTTGGACTGGATGGGCCATTGGCCTGATCCAACAGGGCTTCTCTTATGTTCTTATGTGACACAGAGTGTTGGAGTGGATGGGCCATTGGCCTGATCCAGCATGGCTTCTCTCATGTTCTTATGTGGCACAGAGTGTTGGACTGGCTGAGCTACTGGCCTGATCCAGCATGGCTTCTCTCATGTTCTTATTTTTTTTTAAAAAAAATTTTTTTAACTGTTTATTTAAACCAAGAGTACAGTACATGTTATCGTACAATTTGTCAAAACACAAAAACAAACGATACAAATAAAATATTTCCTTGAGGAGGGTCATCTGTGGTTTTTATATCTACCATTGGCATTTTTCCCAAACACACAATGTTCTCATTGTAGCTAGTTGTTAAATTCTAATACAAAAAACAATAATTTAAACATTTGAACACGCTTATCTTCAGTTACTTTTCATGTACAGACTTATGCCTTTCTCTCTCATACCATCTGTAGAATTTCTCCCATTTCAGACTGGCCTCTGATTTAGAATCCCCTTTCAGCAGATTCGAGAGTATGTCCATTTCTGCTGCCTTAAAGATCTTATCCACCACCTCCTCGATTTTGGGGCACTTCTCTTGTCGCCAATGTCTAGCAAAGACTGTCCTTGCGGAGGTGAGGATATACATCGTCACATGTATATCTTCTTTGGGGATTACTTTTCTGACAAAAGATAACAACATCAATTCTGGTTTAAATTGGATGTCGATTTGCAGTATTGCCTTTAAAAGCTCATAGACCTTTATCCAGAATTTATTTGTAGCTTTACAATTCCACCAAATGTGGAAAAAGGAGCCTATAGCCGAGCCGCATTTCCAACACTTTGGTGAAATAGATCTATCTATTTTTGACAGTTGTAGAGGAGTGATATACCATCTGTGAAAGATTTTAAAGGAGTTTTCTCTAAGATTTATTGGTTTGATATATTTGTGGTTTAACCTCCAATAGGAGGCCCATTGTTCTAAATCTATAGTCTTCTGCAGGTTTTGAGACCACTTTATCATTGATTCCTTTACCGACTCATCTTCTAGTTTGATTTGCATCAAATAGTTATAAACTTTCTTAATTATTTTGTCATCCTCTTTATATAAAATCTTGTCAAAGTCGAAGTTATCCTTAGTAAAACCCTTAGGTTTATCCATATTGTATTTAGCTATTATTTGATTCCTCGTCCACCAATCAAACTTTATCCCTCTGGATTCTAGATCTTCCTTCGTTCTAAAATTATCCTTCTCATCTAACAAGTCTAAATATCTAGCCTTCCTGTTGGGACACCATAATTGAGGTAAAGTTGAGGCTTCTTCGGGGGATAACCATCTTGGGGTTTTAGCATAGATCATTCTTTTTGTCTTTAACCAAATCTGAAGGATAGTTTTACGTATTAAGTGGTTTTTAAAATAACTCTGTCCCTTGGAAACATACCAAAGGTTCGCATGCCACCCTGCGTGAAGGTTAAAACCTTCAAGAGCTAAAATTCTGTTGTTCTCTAATAAAATCCACTCTTTGAGCCAAAGCATAACACACGCAGTGTGATATGTTTCCCAGTCTGGGAGTCCCAGGCCGCCATTCTCCTTTCTGTCTTTTAATAATTTCCATTTCACTCTGGGTTTTCTTCCTAACCAAATAAATTTTTTAATTAATTGGTCCAACTTAACAAAAAAATGTTTCTTTATCACGAAATTAATCGTTTGGAACAGAAACATAACCTTAGGTAAGATGGTCATCTTAACAAGTGCGGCTCTACCCATAAAAGAAATTTTTAAATTCGCCCATTTTTTTAATAAGGACTCAATCTCTTTTAACAATGGTACGCAGTTATTTTCGTAAAGATTGCTACATCTACCTGTTATTTCTATCCCCAAATATCTGACTTTTGATTGGTTACTAAACCCTGTTTTTATCTCCAATTCTTTGATCCTTTGTGGGGGCATATTTTTAGTAAGCATTTTAGATTTCTGTTTATTTATTCTTAGTCCAGCCACAGACCCATAATCCGCCAGTTCTTTAAGCATTTCATCTATAGAGGTCTTGTTGTTTTGTAGAATCAGGGCCATGTCATCTGCGTAAGATAATACTTTATAGGATTCCCCTTTAACCTTCAATCCTAGTATTTTATCATTACCTCTTATGGAAGAGTTTAAGACCTCTAAAGACAAAATAAAAAGTAGCGGTGAGAGCGGACAGCCCTGTCTCGTCCTCTTGCTTATTTTTATCTCCTCTGTCAAGCTTCCATTTACAATTATCTTTGCCGTTTGGTCCTTATAGATAGCTTGTATATTCTTAATAAACTGTTCATCAAAATCCATTATTTTTAATAGACGAAACATAAACTCCCAATTAAGATTATCGAATGCTTTTTCAGCGTCGACGAATAATAATAGCATTTCCTTTTCCCTATGGACCTCATAGTATTCTAAAATATTAGATACAATTCTTATATTGGTCCTCAAATATCTCTTTGGTAAAAAGCCTGCCTGATCTTCATGTATTAATGTTTTTAATATTTTCTTCGCTCTGTTGGCCAAAATCAACGCATAGATCTTATAGTCTACGTTTAACAACGAAATCGGTCGATAATTTCTAATCTGGTCTAAATCAGTTGTGGTTTTAGGGATAAGAACCACGTTAGCACCTTTCCAAGAATCTGGAATCTTACTTACTCTCCAAATTTCATCTATGAGGAATTTGAACTGTGTTATCAGGATCTCTTTCAAAACAATATAATACTCCGCGGGGAGGCCATCCGGTACCGCCGCTTTGTGCTTCTTGAGTTTTGCCAAAGCCTCTTCTATTTCTAATGTCGTAAAAGGACAGCCTAGAATTTCCTTCTGGTCCTTAGTTAATCTTTGTACTACCTTCTGTTTAAGATATCTATCTTGATTGTCAGCATCCATTTCACTCCCTCTATATAGCTGGGTATAAAAGTCACATACTATACGTTTCATCTCTTCTAGAGATGTTTTTTGATTACCATCTTTAGGCTTCTCTCATGTTCTTATGTGACACAGAGTGTTGGACTGGGTGGACCACTGGCCTGATCCAACATGGCTTCTCTCATGTTCTTATGTGACACAGAGTGTTGGAGTGGATGGGCCATTGGCCTGATCCAGCATGGCTTCTCTCATGTTCTTATGTGGCACAGAGTGTTGGACTGGCTGAGCTACTGGCCTGATCCAGCATGGCTTCTCTCATGTTCTTATGTGACACAGAGTGTTGGATTGGGTGGGCCACTGGCCTGATCCAACATGGCTTCTCTCATGTTCTTATATGACACAGAGTGTTGGAGTGGATGGGCCATTGGCCTGATCCAGCATGGCTTCTCTCATGTTCTTATGTGGCACAGAGTGTTGGACTGGCTGAGCTACTGGCCTGATCCAACAGGGCTGCTCTTCTGTGACACAGAGTGTTGGACTGGATGGGCCACTGGTCTGATCCAACAGGGCTTCTCTTATGTTCTTATGTGACACAGAGTGGTGGACTGGATGGGCCATTGGCCTGATCCAACATGGCTTCTCTTATGTTCTTATGTGACACAGAGTGGTGGACTGGATGGGCCACTGGCCTGATCCAACAGGGCTTCTCTTATGTTCTTATGTGACACAGAGTGTTGGACTGGATGGGCCACTGGTCTGATCCAACAGGGCTTCTCTTATGTTCTTATGTGACACAGAGTGTTGGACTGGATGGGCCACTGGCCTGGCCCAACAGGGCTTCTCTTATGTTCTTATGTGACACAGAGTGTTGGACTGGATGGGCCACTGGTCTGATCCAACATGGCTTCTCTTATGTTCTTATGTGACACAGAGTGTTGGACTGGATGGGCCATTGGCCTGGCCCAACAGGGCTTCTCTTATGTTCTTATGTGACACAGAGTGTTGGACTGGATGGCCCATTGGCCTGATCCAAAATGGCTTCTCTTATGTCTGGGGCAGCAGTGCTCTGTATTCTTGGTGCTTGGGAGGGTGCACAGTGGAAGGGCTTCTAGTGTCCTAGTCCCACTGATGGACCTCCTGATGGCACCTAGGTTTTGGCCACTGTGTGACACAGTGCGTTGGACTGGATGGGCCATTGGCCTGATCCAACATGGCTTCTCTTATGTTCTTATGTGACACAGAGTGGTGGACTGGATGGGCCACTGGCCTGATCCAACAGGGCTTCTCTTATGTTCTTATGTGACACAGAGTGTTGGACTGGATGGGCCACTGGTCTGATCCAACAGGGCTTCTCTTATGTTCTTATGTGACACAGAGTGTTGGACTAGATGGGCCACTGGCCTGATCCAACATGGCTTCTCTTATGTTCTTCTGTGACACAGAGTGTTGGACTGGATGGGCCACTGGCCTGGCCCAACAGGGCTTCTCTTATGTTCTTATGTGACACAGAGTGTTGGACTGGATGGGCCACTGGTCTGATCCAACATGGCTTCTCTTATGTTCTTCTGTGACACAGAGTGTTCGACTGGATGGGCCACTGAACTGGCCCAACAGGGCTTCTCTTATGTTCTTATGTGACACAGAGTGTTGGACTGGATGGGCCACTGGCCTGATCCAACATGGCTTCTCTTATGTTCTTCTGTGACACAGAGTGTTGGACTGGATGGGCCACTGGCCTGGCCCAACAGGGCTTCTCTTATGTTCTTATGTGACACAGAGTGTTGGACTGGATGGGCCACTGGTCTGATCCAACATGGCTTCTCTTATGTTCTTATGTGACACAGAGTGTTGGACTGGATGGGCCACTGGCCTGATCCAACAGGGCTTCTAGAGATGTTTTTTGATTACCATCTTTAGGCTTCTCTCATGTTCTTATGTGACACAGAGTGTTGGACTGGGTGGACCACTGGCCTGATCCAACATGGCTTCTCTCATGTTCTTATGTGACACAGAGTGTTGGAGTGGATGGGCCATTGGCCTGATCCAGCATGGCTTCTCTCATGTTCTTATGTGGCACAGAGTGTTGGACTGGCTGAGCTACTGGCCTGATCCAGCATGGCTTCTCTCATGTTCTTATGTGACACAGAGTGTTGGACTGGGTGGGCCACTGGCCTGATCCAACATGGCTTCTCTTATGTTCTTCTGTGACACAGAGTGTTGGACTGGATGGGCCACTGGCCTGGCCCAACAGGGCTTCTCTTATGTTCTTATGTGACACAGAGTGTTGGACTGGATGGGCCACTGGTCTGATCCAACATGGCTTCTCTTATGTTCTTATGTGACACAGAGTGTTGGACTGGATGGGCCACTGGTCTGATCCAACAGGGCTTCTCTTATGCTCTTATGTGACACAGAGTGTTGGACTGAATGGGCCATTGGCCTGATCCAACAGGGCTTCTCTTATGTTCTTCTGTGACACAGAGTGTTGGACTGGATGGGCCACTGGCCTGATCCAACATGGCTTCTCTTATGTTCTTCTGTGACACAGAGTGTTGGACTGGATGGGCCACTGGCCTGATACAACATGGCTTCTCTTATGTTCTTATGTGACACAGAGTGGTGGACTGGATGGGCCACTGGCCTGATCCAACAGGGCTTCTCTTATGTTCTTATGTGACACAGAGTGTTGGACTGGATGGGCCACTGGTCTGATCCAACAGGGCTTCTCTTATGTTCTTATGTGACACAGAGTGTTGGACTGGATGGGCCACTGGTCTGATCCAACAGGGCTTCTCTTATGTTCTTATGTGACACAGAGTGTTGGAGTGGATGGGCCATTGGCCTGATCCAGCATGGCTTCTCTCATGTTCTTATGTGGCACAGAGTGTTGGACTGGCTGAGCTACTGGCCTGATCCAACAGGGCTGCTCTTCTGTGACACAGAGTGTTGGACTGGATGGGCCACTGGTCTGATCCAACAGGGCTTCTCTTATGTTCTTATGTGACACAGAGTGGTGGACTGGATGGGCCATTGGCCTGATCCAACATGGCTTCTCTTATGTTCTTATGTGACACAGAGTGGTGGACTGGATGGGCCACTGGCCTGATCCAACAGGGCTTCTCTTATGTTCTTATGTGACACAGAGTGTTGGACTGGATGGGCCACTGGTCTGATCCAACAGGGCTTCTCTTATGTTCTTATGTGACACAGAGTGTTGGACTGGATGGGCCACTGGCCTGGCCCAACAGGGCTTCTCTTATGTTCTTATGTGACACAGAGTGTTGGACTGGATGGGCCACTGGTCTGATCCAACATGGCTTCTCTTATGTTCTTCTGTGACACAGAGTGTTGGACTGGATGGGCCATTGGCCTGGCCCAACAGGGCTTCTCTTATGTTCTTATGTGACACAGAGTGTTGGACTGGATGGCCCATTGGCCTGATCCAAAATGGCTTCTCTTATGTCTGGGGCAGCAGTGCTCTGTATTCTTGGTGCTTGGGAGGGTGCACAGTGGAAGGGCTTCTAGTGTCCTAGTCCCACTGATGGACCTCCTGATGGCACCTGGGTTTTGGCCACTGTGTGACACAGTGCGTTGGACTGGATGGGCCATTGGCCTGATCCAACATGGCTTCTCTTATGTTCTTATGTGACACAGAGTGGTGGACTGGATGGGCCACTGGCCTGATCCAACAGGGCTTCTCTTATGTTCTTATGTGACACAGAGTGTTGGACTGGATGGGCCACTGGTCTGATCCAACAGGGCTTCTCTTATGTTCTTATGTGACACAGAGTGTTGGACTGGATGGGCCACTGGCCTGATCCAACATGGCTTCTCTTATGTTCTTCTGTGACACAGAGTGTTGGACTGGATGGGCCACTGGCCTGGCCCAACAGGGCTTCTCTTATGTTCTTATGTGACACAGAGTGTTGGACTGGATGGGCCACTGGTCTGATCCAACATGGCTTCTCTTATGTTCTTCTGTGACACAGAGTGTTCGACTGGATGGGCCACTGGCCTGGCCCAACAGGGCTTCTCTTATGTTCTTATGTGACACAGAGTGTTGGACTGGATGGGCCACTGGCCTGATCCAACATGGCTTCTCTTATGTTCTTCTGTGACACAGAGTGTTGGACTGGATGGGCCACTGGCCTGGCCCAACAGGGCTTCTCTTATGTTCTTATGTGACACAGAGTGTTGGACTGGATGGGCCACTGGTCTGATCCAACATGGCTTCTCTTATGTTCTTATGTGACACAGAGTGTTGGACTGGATGGGCCACTGGCCTGATCCAACAGGGCTTCTAGAGATGTTTTTTGATTACCATCTTTAGGCTTCTCTCATGTTCTTATGTGACACAGAGTGTTGGACTGGGTGGACCACTGGCCTGATCCAACATGGCTTCTCTCATGTTCTTATGTGACACAGAGTGTTGGAGTGGATGGGCCATTGGCCTGATCCAGCATGGCTTCTCTCATGTTCTTATGTGGCACAGAGTGTTGGACTGGCTGAGCTACTGGCCTGATCCAGCATGGCTTCTCTCATGTTCTTATGTGACACAGAGTGTTGGACTGGGTGGGCCACTGGCCTGATCCAACATGGCTTCTCTTATGTTCTTCTGTGACACAGAGTGTTGGACTGGATGGGCCACTGGCCTGGCCCAACAGGGCTTCTCTTATGTTCTTATGTGACACAGAGTGTTGGACTGGATGGGCCACTGGTCTGATCCAACATGGCTTCTCTTATGTTCTTATGTGACACAGAGTGTTGGACTGGATGGGCCACTGGTCTGATCCAACAGGGCTTCTCTTATGCTCTTATGTGACACAGAGTGTTGGACTGAATGGGCCATTGGCCTGATCCAACAGGGCTTCTCTTATGTTCTTCTGTGACACAGAGTGTTGGACTGGATGGGCCACTGGCCTGATCCAACATGGCTTCTCTTATGTTCTTCTGTGACACAGAGTGTTGGACTGGATGGGCCACTGGCCTGATCCAACATGGCTTCTCTTATGTTCTTCTGTGACACAGAGTGTTGGACTGGATGGGCCACTGGCCTGATACAACATGGCTTCTCTTATGTTCTTATGTGACACAGAGTGGTGGACTGGATGGGCCACTGGCCTGATCCAACAGGGCTTCTCTTATGTTCTTATGTGACACAGAGTGTTGGACTGGATGGGCCACTGGTCTGATCCAACAGGGCTTCTCTTATGTTCTTATGTGACACAGAGTGTTGGACTGGATGGGCCACTGGTCTGATCCAACAGGGCTTCTCTTATGTTCTTATGTGACACAGAGTGTTGGAGTGGATGGGCCATTGGCCTGATCCAGCATGGCTTCTCTCATGTTCTTATGTGGCACAGAGTGTTGGACTGGCTGAGCTACTGGCCTGATCCAACAGGGCTGCTCTTCTGTGACACAGAGTGTTGGACTGGATGGGCCACTGGTCTGATCCAACAGGGCTTCTCTTATGTTCTTATGTGACACAGAGTGGTGGACTGGATGGGCCATTGGCCTGATCCAACATGGCTTCTCTTATGTTCTTATGTGACACAGAGTGGTGGACTGGATGGGCCACTGGCCTGATCCAACAGGGCTTCTCTTATGTTCTTATGTGACACAGAGTGTTGGACTGGATGGGCCACTGGTCTGATCCAACAGGGCTTCTCTTATGTTCTTATGTGACACAGAGTGTTGGACTGGATGGGCCACTGGCCTGGCCCAACAGGGCTTCTCTTATGTTCTTATGTGACACAGAGTGTTGGACTGGATGGGCCACTGGTCTGATCCAACATGGCTTCTCTTATGTTCTTCTGTGACACAGAGTGTTGGACTGGATGGGCCATTGGCCTGGCCCAACAGGGCTTCTCTTATGTTCTTATGTGACACAGAGTGTTGGACTGGATGGCCCATTGGCCTGATCCAAAATGGCTTCTCTTATGTCTGGGGCAGCAGTGCTCTGTATTCTTGGTGCTTGGGAGGGTGCACAGTGGAAGGGCTTCTAGTGTCCTAGTCCCACTGATGGACCTCCTGATGGCACCTGGGTTTTGGCCACTGTGTGACACAGTGCGTTGGACTGGATGGGCCATTGGCCTGATCCAACATGGCTTCTCTTATGTTCTTATGTGACACAGAGTGGTGGACTGGATGGGCCACTGGCCTGATCCAACAGGGCTTCTCTTATGTTCTTATGTGACACAGAGTGTTGGACTGGATGGGCCACTGGTCTGATCCAACAGGGCTTCTCTTATGTTCTTATGTGACACAGAGTGTTGGACTGGATGGGCCACTGGCCTGATCCAACATGGCTTCTCTTATGTTCTTCTGTGACACAGAGTGTTGGACTGGATGGGCCACTGGCCTGGCCCAACAGGGCTTCTCTTATGTTCTTATGTGACACAGAGTGTTGGACTGGATGGGCCACTGGTCTGATCCAACATGGCTTCTCTTATGTTCTTCTGTGACACAGAGTGTTCGACTGGATGGGCCACTGGCCTGGCCCAACAGGGCTTCTCTTATGTTCTTATGTGACACAGAGTGTTGGACTGGATGGGCCACTGGCCTGATCCAACATGGCTTCTCTTATGTTCTTCTGTGACACAGAGTGTTGGACTGGATGGGCCACTGGCCTGGCCCAACAGGGCTTCTCTTATGTTCTTATGTGACACAGAGTGTTGGACTGGATGGGCCACTGGTCTGATCCAACATGGCTTCTCTTATGTTCTTATGTGACACAGAGTGTTGGACTGGGTGGACCACTGGCCTGATCCAACATGGCTTCTCTCATGTTCTTATGTGACACAGAGTGTTGGAGTGGATGGGCCATTGGCCTGATCCAGCATGGCTTCTCTCATGTTCTTATGTGGCACAGAGTGTTGGACTGGCTGAGCTACTGGCCTGATCCAGCATGGCTTCTCTCATGTTCTTATGTGACACAGAGTGTTGGACTGGGTGGGCCACTGGCCTGATCCAACATGGCTTCTCTTATGTTCTTCTGTGACACAGAGTGTTGGACTGGATGGGCCACTGGCCTGGCCCAACAGGGCTTCTCTTATGTTCTTATGTGACACAGAGTGTTGGACTGGATGGGCCACTGGTCTGATCCAACATGGCTTCTCTTATGTTCTTATGTGACACAGAGTGTTGGACTGGATGGGCCACTGGTCTGATCCAACAGGGCTTCTCTTATGCTCTTATGTGACACAGAGTGTTGGACTGAATGGGCCATTGGCCTGATCCAACAGGGCTTCTCTTATGTTCTTCTGTGACACAGAGTGTTGGACTGGATGGGCCACTGGCCTGATCCAACATGGCTTCTCTTATGTTCTTCTGTGACACAGAGTGTTGGACTGGATGGGCCACTGGCCTGATCCAACATGGCTTCTCTTATGTTCTTCTGTGACACAGAGTGTTGGACTGGATGGGCCACTGGCCTGATACAACATGGCTTCTCTTATGTTCTTATGTGACACAGAGTGGTGGACTGGATGGGCCACTGGCCTGATCCAACAGGGCTTCTCTTATGTTCTTATGTGACACAGAGTGTTGGACTGGATGGGCCACTGGTCTGATCCAACAGGGCTTCTCTTATGTTCTTATGTGACACAGAGTGTTGGACTGGATGGGCCACTGGTCTGATCCAACAGGGCTTCTCTTATGTTCTTATGTGACACAGAGTGTTGGAGTGGATGGGCCATTGGCCTGATCCAGCATGGCTTCTCTCATGTTCTTATGTGGCACAGAGTGTTGGACTGGCTGAGCTACTGGCCTGATCCAACAGGGCTGCTCTTCTGTGACACAGAGTGTTGGACTGGATGGGCCACTGGTCTGATCCAACAGGGCTTCTCTTATGTTCTTATGTGACACAGAGTGGTGGACTGGATGGGCCATTGGCCTGATCCAACATGGCTTCTCTTATGTTCTTATGTGACACAGAGTGGTGGACTGGATGGGCCACTGGCCGGATCCAACAGGGCTTCTCTTATGTTCTTATGTGACACAGAGTGTTGGACTGGATGGGCCACTGGTCTGATCCAACAGGGCTTCTCTTATGTTCTTATGTGACACAGAGTGTTGGACTGGATGGGCCACTGGCCTGATCCAACAGGGCTTCTCTTATGTTCTTATGTGACACAGAGTGTTGGACTGGATGGGCCACTGGCCTGGCCCAACAGGGCTTCTCTTATGTTCTTATGTGACACAGAGTGTTGGACTGGATGGGCCACTGGTCTGATCCAACATGGCTTCTCTTATGTTCTTATGTGACACAGAGTGTTGGACTGGATGGGCCATTGGCCTGGCCCAACAGGGCTTCTCTTATGTTCTTATGTGACACAGAGTGTTGGACTGGATGGCCCATTGGCCTGATCCAAAATGGCTTCTCTTATGTCTGGGGCAGCAGTGCTCTGTATTCTTGGTGCTTGGGAGGGTGCACAGTGGAAGGGCTTCTAGTGTCCTAGTCCCACTGATGGACCTCCTGATGGCACCTGGGTTTTGGCCACTGTGTGACACAGTGCGTTGGACTGGATGGGCCATTGGCCTGATCCAACATGGCTTCTCTTATGTTCTTCTGTGACACAGAGTGTTGGACTGGATGGGCCACTGGCCTGATCCAACAGGGCTTCTCTTATGTTCTTCTGTGACACAGAGTGTTGGACTGGATGGGCCACTGGCCTGATCCAACATGGCTTCTCTTATGTTCTTCTGTGACACAGAGTGTTGGACTGGATGGGCCACTGGCCTGATCCAACATGGCTTCTCTTATGTTCTTATGTGACACAGAGTGGTGGACTGGATGGGCCACTGGCCTGATCCAACAGGGCTTCTCTTATGTTCTTATGTGACACAGAGTGTTGGACTGGATGGGCCACTGGTCTGATCCAACAGGGCTTCTCTTATGTTCTTATGTGACACAGAGTGTTGGACTGGATGGGCCACTGGTCTGATCCAACAGGGCTTCTCTTATGTTCTTATGTGACACAGAGTGTTGGAGTGGATGGGCCATTGGCCTGATCCAGCATGGCTTCTCTCATGTTCTTATGTGGCACAGAGTGTTGGACTGGCTGAGCTACTGGCCTGATCCAACAGGGCTGCTCTTCTGTGACACAGAGTGTTGGACTGGATGGGCCACTGGTCTGATCCAACAGGGCTTCTCTTATGTTCTTATGTGACACAGAGTGGTGGACTGGATGGGCCATTGGCCTGATCCAACATGGCTTCTCTTATGTTCTTATGTGACACAGAGTGGTGGACTGGATGGGCCACTGGCCTGATCCAACAGGGCTTCTCTTATGTTCTTATGTGACACAGAGTGTTGGACTGGATGGGCCACTGGTCTGATCCAACAGGGCTTCTCTTATGTTCTTATGTGACACAGAGTGTTGGACTGGATGGGCCACTGGCCTGGCCCAACAGGGCTTCTCTTATGTTCTTATGTGACACAGAGTGTTGGACTGGATGGGCCACTGGTCTGATCCAACATGGCTTCTCTTATGTTCTTATGTGACACAGAGTGTTGGACTGGATGGGCCATTGGCCTGGCCCAACAGGGCTTCTCTTATGTTCTTATGTGACACAGAGTGTTGGACTGGATGGCCCATTGGCCTGATCCAAAATGGCTTCTCTTATGTCTGGGGCAGCAGTGCTCTGTATTCTTGGTGCTTGGGAGGGTGCACAGTGGAAGGGCTTCTAGTGTCCTTGTCCCACTGATGGACCTCCTGATGGCACCTGGGTTTTGGCCATTGTGTGACACAGTGCGTTGGACTGGATGGGCCATTGGCCTGATCCAACATGGCTTCTCTTATGTTCTTATGTGACACAGAGTGGTGGACTGGATGGGCCACTGGCCTGATCCAACAGGGCTTCTCTTATGTTCTTATGTGACACAGAGTGTTGGACTGGATGGGCCACTGGTCTGATCCAACAGGGCTTCTCTTATGTTCTTATGTGACACAGAGTGTTGGACTGGATGGGCCACTGGCCTGATCCAACATGGCTTCTCTTATGTTCTTCTGTGACACAGAGTGTTGGACTGGATGGGCCACTGGCCTGGCCCAACAGGGCTTCTCTTATGTTCTTCTGTGACACAGAGTGTTCGACTGGATGGGCCACTGGCCTGGCCCAACAGGGCTTCTCTTATGTTCTTATGTGACACAGAGTGTTGGACTGGATGGGCCACTGGCCTGATCCAACATGGCTTCTCTTATGTTCTTCTGTGACACAGAGTGTTGGACTGGATGGGCCACTGGCCTGGCCCAACAGGGCTTCTCTTATGTTCTTATGTGACACAGAGTGTTGGACTGGATGGGCCACTGGTCTGATCCAACATGGCTTCTCTTATGTTCTTATGTGACACAGAGTGTTGGACTGGATGGGCCACTGGCCTGATCCAACAGGGCTTCTAGAGATGTTTTTTGATTACCATCTTTAGGCTTCTCTCATGTTCTTATGTGACACAGAGTGTTGGACTGGGTGGACCACTGGCCTGATCCAACATGGCTTCTCTCATGTTCTTATGTGACACAGAGTGTTGGAGTGGATGGGCCATTGGCCTGATCCAGCATGGCTTCTCTCATGTTCTTATGTGGCACAGAGTGTTGGACTGGCTGAGCTACTGGCCTGATCCAGCATGGCTTCTCT
Organism: Heteronotia binoei; assembly: GCF_032191835.1. NCBI lineage: Eukaryota > Metazoa > Chordata > Lepidosauria > Squamata > Gekkonidae > Heteronotia > Heteronotia binoei. The sequence goes on along the minus strand of NC_083240.1, from coordinate 984,619 downwards.
CATGTTCTTATGTGACACAGAGTGTTGGACTGGGTGGGCCACTGGCCTGATCCAACATGGCTTCTCTTATGTTCTTCTGTGACACAGAGTGTTGGACTGGATGGGCCACTGGCCTGGCCCAACAGGGCTTCTCTTATGTTCTTATGTGACACAGAGTGTTGGACTGGATGGGCCACTGGTCTGATCCAACATGGCTTCTCTTATGTTCTTATGTGACACAGAGTGTTGGACTGGATGGGCCACTGGTCTGATCCAACAGGGCTTCTCTTATGCTCTTATGTGACACAGAGTGTTGGACTGAATGGGCCATTGGCCTGATCCAACAGGGCTTCTCTTATGTTCTTCTGTGACACAGAGTGTTGGACTGGATGGGCCACTGGCCTGATCCAACATGGCTTCTCTTATGTTCTTCTGTGACACAGAGTGTTGGACTGGATGGGCCACTGGCCTGATCCAACATGGCTTCTCTTATGTTCTTCTGTGACACAGAGTGTTGGACTGGATGGGCCACTGGCCTGATACAACATGGCTTCTCTTATGTTCTTATGTGACACAGAGTGGTGGACTGGATGGGCCACTGGCCTGATCCAACAGGGCTTCTCTTATGTTCTTATGTGACACAGAGTGTTGGACTGGATGGGCCACTGGTCTGATCCAACAGGGCTTCTCTTATGTTCTTATGTGACACAGAGTGTTGGACTGGATGGGCCACTGGTCTGATCCAACAGGGCTTCTCTTATGTTCTTATGTGACACAGAGTGTTGGAGTGGATGGGCCATTGGCCTGATCCAGCATGGCTTCTCTCATGTTCTTATGTGGCACAGAGTGTTGGACTGGCTGAGCTACTGGCCTGATCCAACAGGGCTGCTCTTCTGTGACACAGAGTGTTGGACTGGATGGGCCACTGGTCTGATCCAACAGGGCTTCTCTTATGTTCTTATGTGACACAGAGTGGTGGACTGGATGGGCCATTGGCCTGATCCAACATGGCTTCTCTTATGTTCTTATGTGACACAGAGTGGTGGACTGGATGGGCCACTGGCCTGATCCAACAGGGCTTCTCTTATGTTCTTATGTGACACAGAGTGTTGGACTGGATGGGCCACTGGTCTGATCCAACAGGGCTTCTCTTATGTTCTTATGTGACACAGAGTGTTGGACTGGATGGGCCACTGGCCTGGCCCAACAGGGCTTCTCTTATGTTCTTATGTGACACAGAGTGTTGGACTGGATGGGCCACTGGTCTGATCCAACATGGCTTCTCTTATGTTCTTATGTGACACAGAGTGTTGGACTGGATGGGCCATTGGCCTGGCCCAACAGGGCTTCTCTTATGTTCTTATGTGACACAGAGTGTTGGACTGGATGGCCCATTGGCCTGATCCAAAATGGCTTCTCTTATGTCTGGGGCAGCAGTGCTCTGTATTCTTGGTGCTTGGGAGGGTGCACAGTGGAAGGGCTTCTAGTGTCCTAGTCCCACTGATGGACCTCCTGATGGCACCTGGGTTTTGGCCACTGTGTGACACAGTGCGTTGGACTGGATGGGCCATTGGCCTGATCCAACATGGCTTCTCTTATGTTCTTATGTGACACAGAGTGGTGGACTGGATGGGCCACTGGCCTGATCCAACAGGGCTTCTCTTATGTTCTTATGTGACACAGAGTGTTGGACTGGATGGGCCACTGGTCTGATCCAACAGGGCTTCTCTTATGTTCTTATGTGACACAGAGTGTTGGACTGGATGGGCCACTGGCCTGATCCAACATGGCTTCTCTTATGTTCTTCTGTGACACAGAGTGTTGGACTGGATGGGCCACTGGCCTGGCCCAACAGGGCTTCTCTTATGTTCTTATGTGACACAGAGTGTTGGACTGGATGGGCCACTGGTCTGATCCAACATGGCTTCTCTTATGTTCTTCTGTGACACAGAGTGTTCGACTGGATGGGCCACTGGCCTGGCCCAACAGGGCTTCTCTTATGTTCTTATGTGACACAGAGTGTTGGACTGGATGGGCCACTGGCCTGATCCAACATGGCTTCTCTTATGTTCTTCTGTGACACAGAGTGTTGGACTGGATGGGCCACTGGCCTGGCCCAACAGGGCTTCTCTTATGTTCTTATGTGACACAGAGTGTTGGACTGGATGGGCCACTGGTCTGATCCAACATGGCTTCTCTTATGTTCTTATGTGACACAGAGTGTTGGACTGGATGGGCCACTGGCCTGATCCAACAGGGCTGCTCTTCTGTGACACAGAGTGTTGGACTGGATGGGCCACTGGTCTGATCCAACAGGGCTTCTCTTATGTTCTTATGTGACACAGAGTGTTGGACTGGATGGGCCACTGGTCTGATCCAACAGGGCTTCTCTTATGTTCTTATGTGACACAGGTCTGATCCAACATGGCTTCTCTTATGTTCTTATGTGACACAGAGTGGTGGACGGGATGGGCCATTGGCCTGATCCAACATGGCTTCTCTTATGTTCTTATGTGACACAGAGTGGTGGACTGGATGGGCCACTGGCCTGATCCAACAGGGCTGCTCTTCTGTGACACAGAGTGTTGGACTGGATGGGCCACTGGTCTGATCCAACAGGGCTTCTCTTATGTTCTTATGTGACACAGAGTGTTGGACTGGATGGGCCACTGGTCTGATCCAACAGGGCTTCTCTTATGTTCTTCTGTGACACAGAGTGTTGGACTGGATGGGCCACTGGCCTGATCCAACAGGGCTTCTCTTATGTTCTTCTGTGACACAGAGTGTTGGACTGGATGGGCCACTGGCCTGATCCAACATGGCTTCTCTTATGTTCTTCTGTGACACAGAGTGTTGGACTGGATGGGCCACTGGCCTGGCCCAACAGGGCTTCTCTTATGTTCTTATGTGACACAGAGTGTTGGACTGGATGGGCCACTGGTCTGATCCAACATGGCTTCTCTTATGTTCTTATGTGACACAGAGTGTTGGACTGGAGGGGCCATTGGCCTGATCCAACATGGCTTCTCTTATGTTCTTATGTGACACAGAGTGTTGGACTGGATGGGCCACTGGTCTGATCCAACATGGCTTCTCTTATGTTCTTATGTGACACAGAGTGTTGGACTGGAGGGGCCATTGGCCTGATCCAACAGGGCTTCTCTTATGTTCTTATGTGACACAGAGTGTTGGACTGGATGGGCCACTGGTCTGATCCAACATGGCTTCTCTTATGTTCTTATGTGACACAGAGTGTTGGACTGGATGGGCCACTGGTCTGATCCAACATGGCTTCTCTTATGTTCTTATGTGACACAGAGTGTTGGACTGGATGGGCCACTGGTCTGATCCAACAGGGCTTCTCTTATGTTCTTATGTGACACAGAGTGGTGGACTGGATGGGCCATTGGCCTGATCCAACATGGCTTCTCTTATGTTCTTATGTGACACAGAGTGTTGGACTGGATGGGCCACTGGTCTGATCCAACATGGCTTCTCTTATGCTCTTATGTGACACAGAGTGTTGGACTGGAGGGGCCACTGGCCTGATCCAGCATGGCTTCTCTTATGTTCTTATGTGACACAGAGTGGTGGACTGGATGGGCCACTGGTCTGATCCAACATGGCTTCTCTTATGTTCTTATGTGACACAGAGTGTTGGACTGGAGGGGCCATTGGCCTGATCCAACATGGCTTCTCTTATGTTCTTATGTGACACAGAGTGTTGGACTGGATGGGCCACTGGTCTGATCCAACATGGCTTCTCTTATGTTCTTATGTGACACAGAGTGTTGGACTGGATGGGCCACTGGTCTGATCCAACAGGGCTTCTCTTATGCTCTTATGTGACACAGAGTGTTGGACTGAATGGGCCATTGGCCTGATCCAACATGGCTTCTCTTATGTTCTTATGTGACACAGAGTGTTGGACTGGAGGGGCCACTGGTCTGATCCAACAGGGCTTCTCTTATGTTCTTCTATGACACAGAGTGTTGCACTGGATGAGCCATTGGCCTGATCCAACATGGCTTCTCTTATGTTCTTATGTGACACAGAGTGTTGGACTGGATGGGCCACTGGCCTGATCCAACAGGGCTTCTCTTGTGTTCTTATGTGACACAGAGTGCTGGACTGGATGGTCCATTGGCCTGATCCAACGTGGCTTCTCTTATGTTCTTCTGTGACACAGAATGTTGGACTGGATGAGCTACTGGCCTGATCCAACAGGGCTTTTCTTATGCTCTTAACATTTTGTTAGGTTATTTAAAGAAAAACTATGAGAAAGCTGAATGTGGCAAACTCATTGACTACTGGGATGATTTTACTGGCAAAATGCTGGAAACATAGCAGAATGTGGGATATCCTGTTAATGAATCAGCTTACTTTCCTCAGCCACCTGGGGGAAGGGAGACATCTCTCTTCCACCGTTTGCATTCTACCTGTTTGTCATGGAGGAATTCACCACTCCATTCCCCCCCACCCACCCCCGACAACAATCAGCACTCAGAGAATATGAGGGAGCGGCCCAGTTGCATCCAGTATACTTTTGTGCCAAATTTCCAAGACTGTACATATTAACATCTGAAGTTGCCTGATATCGAACCAGACCCTCAGTCCAACAAGGTTAGTCTTGTCTACTCAGACTGGCATCGGCTCTCCAGGGTGAGATTTTCCCATCACCTCCTGCCTGATCCTTTTACCTGGAGAAGTCAGGGATTGAACCTGGGGCCTTCTGCGTGCCAAGCTGATGCTCTGCCAGGGAGCCACAGCCCATCTCCTACACCATACTATAGTGGTTTGAGAGAGAACGAAGAGCTATCGCTGAAGAAATCTTAGCTGGTTAAACGTATATCCATTTTAACTTTTTGAAAAAATTCATTTCTGCCCCACCTTCCCCCCCACTGGGGACTCAAATCGGCTTACATTGATCTCCTCACCTTTCCGATCAGATGCAGTCTTATCCTCAACCCTGTGAAGTGTAACTATATCTACATAAATTTGCCTAGGCGTGAAAACAGAGGGCAATAGGAGTCCTTCGCTTTCAGGCTCAGCACCCCTCCTGTGTGTCAGCAACGCCTCCTCCCCCCAATGGCTGTTTTGTTAAAGATATTATGAATAACTAATTGCTAGAAATCTGCTCAGCTATGCCGGAGCCACCACCAATCAAATGCTGTTTCCTTAATGCATCTGGTTAAACAGCATGTTGCAATCCGTAATAGATCTAGCCATATTATATTTCCCCCACGGGGGACAAGATTTCTCCTACCCTTCATATAACATTTCAGGCCCCACTAGCAGTGCTAGAATAAGCCTCTATCTGGCTATCCATCATCTGTGATGTGTGTAATTAATTGCAGGACAGGTCCGAAAGCCCCAACAGAAGACGTATGAGGGGTGCTGGTGCGTGCCTGAACTAAAGCTGGGTATTAAGGGATGATTCAGGCCATTTGTCAGAGGAATCATGACTTATTTCAGAACAAGCTAGCTGAATTCTTGTTGCCTCCTTAGTTAGAGCTACTGCAGATGGAGTTTAAGGAAATACTACTTAAGGTAATGTTCTGGAGTACTGATTGTCCTTCAAACATTTTATGGGAGGAAAAACACCTCGTCGGGCCAAAAACAAGTCTCCCTGGAAAAGACAATAATGCCAGGAAACATTGAAGGCAGCCAGAAAAGGCAGACGGATTGATCTGGCAAGGAAACCACAAGAGCCTTCCATTTGCAAGACAAGAGCAAAGTTTGGTGTAGTGGTTAAGTGTGCAGACTCTTATCTGGGAGAACCTGGTTTGATTCCCCACTCCTCCACTTACAGCTGCTGGAATGGCCTTCAGTCAGCCATAGCTCTGGCAGAGTTGTCCTTGAAAGGGCAGCTTCTGGGAGAGCTCTCTCAGCCCCACCTACCTCACAGGGTCTCTGTTGCGGCAGCGGGGGGAAGATAAAGGAGATTGTGAGCCACTCTGAGATTCAGAGTATAGGGTGGGGTATAAATCCAATTTGTTCTTCTTCTTCTTAATGAAAGGACATTTTGGAGGTTGTTAATTCGTAGGCTGGCCATAAGTCAGAAGTGATTTGATGGCACTTAACATGCTCAGGCCAAAGACAGTGCTGGAGAAATTTAGGAAGGGCACATCGATTTCTTTTGTGGTGCCTCCAATGTGGTTAGAGACGCGGCTCAGGAAAGGTTCCTACTCCACTAGGCCTACCAACCTCCAGGTGGGGTGTGGAGCTCTCCTAGAAGTCTAACTGATCTCCAGACTAGAGAGATCAGGTCCTCTGGAAGAAACAGTGACTGGTGAGGATGACCTCCATCCCCCCTCCAAACTCCACCCTACCCAGGCACACACACACCCCATCTCTAGGATGGGGCAGACTAGTCTTGGCAGGAGTCTGTGCAAAAAGGATCTAGGGGTCTTAGTGGACCATACGCTGAACATAAGTCAACAGTGCGATGCGGTGGCTAAAAAGGCAAATGCAATTTTGGACTGTATCAACAGAAGTCTAGTGTCCAGATCATGTGATGTGATGGTATCGCTTTACTCTGTTCTGGTAAGACCTCACCTGGCACATTGTGTTCAGTTTTGGGCACCTTTTTAAATTTTTTTATATAGACAATCAGTGACAAAGATGGTGAGGGGTTTGGAGACCAAGTCCTGTGAGGAAAGGTTGAAGGAGCTGGGGATGTTTAGCCTGGAGAGGAGGCGGCTGAGAGGTGATAGGATCACCATCTTCAAGTAATTGAAGGGCTGTCATCTGTGGCCCCAGAAGGTAGGACCAGAAACAATGGGTTGAAATTAAATCAGAAGAGTTTCCAGCTCAACATTAGGAAGAACTTCCTGACCGTTAGAGCGGTTCCTCAGTGGAACAGGCTTCTTCCTTGGGAGGTGGTGGGCTCTCCTTCCTTGGAGGTTTTTAAACAGAGGCTGGATGGCCATCTGACAGCAATGAGGATCTTGTGAATTTTCTTTGGGGGGGTGGTATTTGTGAATTTTCTGCACTGTGCAGGGGGTTGGACTTGATGACCCTGGAGGCCCCTTCCAACTCTATGATTCTAACAACTGCTCCTCCAATTGGCAGCCCTAGGAAAAGCTGCTGTGTGATAGACACCTGCCAAAGCTGTGTTTAAGTGCTAGGAACAAGCCATGTTCCTTGAGTTCTGTCCACAAGCACTAATTTAAAGCAATCAAGCAACTATCAGTCATCTTTAAATGTAAAGCAATTAGCCAAATAATATTCATGCTGAAAGTAACATTCATAGAGGAGTAACAGGAAAGCGACTTCATCTCACGCAACCTCCTTAAAAGAGGGTGGTCTCCTTGTGGACAACATGAGGACTGAACTCCAAAGTTTGCAGCTGGACAAATGATGAAGGGAAGGAAGGAGTTGTGATCTGGGAAGAGATATCAGAAAAGTCCCCTGTCTCTTTATAGCAGCTTAATGGAGTGCTATTTACCACCACGCCATGAGAAGCTTTGCCTGCCCATTTCCACCCATTAAATAGGACCCTTTTTCTGACCAGGGTACTGTGAACCTGGGAAGTCCCTGGTTTCCCTATGAACCTAGGAAGTCCCTGGTTTGAATCTCACCTCTGCCATGAACTCAAGAGGTGGTCTTAGGTAAGCCCCTTTCTCCTCACCTTGACACAGTCTACAATATGGTGAGGGGTTGCGACTCAGCAGTTGAGCCTCTGCTTGGCATGCAGAAGGTCCCAGGTTCAATCACCAGCACCTCCAGCTGGAAGGCCAGGCAGGAGAAGATGGGAAAGACCTCAGTGGCTCAGTGGCAGAGCCTCTGCTTGGCCTGCAGAAGGTCCCAGGTTCAGTCCCCAGCAGCATCCCCAGTTACAGGATCTGGCAGTAGGTGATGAGAAAGTAGAATGCTGGAATGGCCTTGGGGCTGCCATAGTGGTGAAGTGAGTGGACTCTTATCTGGGGGAACTGGGTTTGATTCCCCACTCCTCCCCTTGCAGCTGCTGGAATGGCCTTGGGTCAGCCATAGCTCTAATAGAGAGCCAGTTATCTTCATCTTCATCTTCAGTTTGGTGTGGTGGTTAAGCGCGTGGACTCTTATCTGGGAGAACCGGGTTTGATTCCCCTCTCCTCCACTTGCAGCTGCTGGAATGGCCTTGGGGCAGCCATAGCTCTAATAGAGAGCCAGTTTGGTGTGGTGGTGAAGTGAGCAGACTCTTATCTGGGAGAACCAAGTTTGACTCCCCACTCCTCCACTTGCACCTGCTGGAATGGCCTTGGGTCAGCCATAGTGGTGAAGTGAGCGGACTCTTATCTGGGAGAACCGGGTTGATTCCCCACTCCTCCACTTGCAGCTGCTGGAATAGCCCTGGATCAGCCATGACTCTGGCAGAGGTTGTCCTTGAAAGGGCAGCTTCTGGGAGAGCCCTCTCCAGCCCCACCCACCTCACAGGGTGTCTGTTGTGAGGGGAGGAAGATAAAGAAGATTGTAAGCCGCTCTGAGTCTCTGATTCAGAGGGAAGGGCGGGGTATAAATCTGCAGTCTTCTTCTGCTGCTGCTGCTGCTTTCTGCAGGGCATCTGTGCCACTTGGTTGTGGTCTGAAGAAGTGCCTGCTGCTTGGTGGAGGGAACGGGCAGAGAGGGAGCTTGGACCCCGGGCTGGCCCTAGACTGTCTGGCACCCTAGGCAAGGCTGGCTTCTGCCCCCCCCCCGCGTCACATGGGGGCGCCCAATTCAGTGACTCCAGAAGGCCAGCACTCTAGTGGCAGGGCCAGCCATGCTTGGACCCTCGATCCTTTCGTGCCCTCTTCTGCGAAACTCATGTGTCATTGTGCAGGAAGGTCGTGATGCTATGGAACTGATTCATGTGGTCCACACCTCCAGCAGGTAGCAGACAGGAAGCTGAACCTATTTCCCCCACATCCCATGATCCCAACCTGCCTCATGCCAGGAATTTGGTTCCTAGCAGGGAACTCCCAGAACAAGTCTGCTGAGAGACCGTCTGGACTCTGCAACATGCATGTTTGTGGCCTCCTGTTCCTATTCACAGATCGGAGGTACAGATTGGAAGGGGGTGTGAAGGTGCCCCACAACTGCTCTCAGAGCTTTAGGAGTGGGTGTTTTTGTGCTCCAGGCTTTCCTTTTTTGCTCTGGGATAGCACATCCTTCCCTGGTGGATGGCAGGCAGCCTGTCAGAGGAGTCTGCCCAGAACCCTGGTTACACGGCCCAGGCAGGTTGCCAGTGGCATAATCCTGGCTCCATCAAGTAAAACCTTCCAATTTGACATGCAAAAAAAAGGTGAGAGGACTTTCAGGATGCATGGAAAAGCTCTATTTGCAACCGGTTGGGTTGGTCATCTGGGCTCCTTCCCTTCCCTCTCTGGAGTCGCTATAAAAAACCTCCTTAGCTGAGGGCTTGATAGATGAGAGGCGCGGTTCTTGCCTGGGGGGAGAGAAGGAGCCTCTGGAATGTGTGCACCGACTGGCTTCAAAGTCTTGCTGGAACTCAAGAGGGAATCTGGGCTTGAGAAGAGCATTTTGCCCAGAACCTCTTGGGCAAGTAGGAAAGGGCTCCAGATGGTCAGATAAAGCAGGGCTTGTACATTGGAAAGGTGGGTGCCCTGCTGCAGTGCCCTGCCTCATTACCTTGGGGAGCCATGGACAGAAGAGCTGGCCACGCTTTCTGGGGACTGTCGGCTTCTCTGTGTGGCCTCTGTTGAATCACCACAGAGGCGATGGCACTTGGGCTGGCTCTTCTTGATGACTGGCACCCTTCAGGGCAAGTCTCTGTGCCTCCTGGCAGCTCACCTGTGGAGCTCCTCCTGTCTGGGCCTGCAGAAAGAGGCCACCGCCAGTCTGGGCTTCAGCCTTCCCTCTTGGCCTCCTGCCACGGCAGCAGTTGGAACAGCCAGGCATGGTGAGCTGGTGACATCTAGTGGAACTGGCAGCAAATTTCAGCTGCTTTCCAACTGTCCATCACCGGCAGGGTTCTTCTCATCCTCTGAAGAGGGAGGAAGATTGCGAAGCTCAGCCTGTCTCATAACAAAACTCCAGACACGGATCTGGAAGGTTTCTTCCCCTCTCTGTTACAGATGCAGGTATTTTAACCATTCCTCTTTAGGATTTATGTATAAATTTACACGTTTATCAATGTGTGGCGTGCAAGAACATGGTTTCCTCTCTGCCCTCTTCAAGAGGCCAATAGAAGCATAGAGCTGGAAGGTACCTCAGGAGTCATCTAGTCTAACCCCCTGCACAATGCAGGAAATTCACAACTAGCTCCTCCCCCCACCTCTTAGTGATCTCAATTCTATGCCCAGAGCAGAGTCTTTGCTACCACGAGGAGATGACAGGAGGAGGAGGGAGTAAACTGGGGAAAATCTATCATCATTCCCATGATGACAAGCGCATAAGCCCACCTTTAGTAGGGGACAAAGACTCAAAGGTTGCCCCCCGCCAAGGCTTTACAGCAAAGGGGGGCTTGGAGGAGAAGGAGGAGGAGAGAGAGAGATGGCATTTTCTCAGGGTCCAGTGAATACTGGGCAGAAGGTCACAGGGCATTTCCACACATCTTTAAATAAGATCATGCCTGCTTTGTCCAAGTAATAAAGAAAGAATAACTGGCTTTTAATCACAGGGGTGGTGCTTGCCATCACTCCTCTTTCCCTCATTTCCAAAACTTTTTAAAATATATAATGGATAATGGATGGGTCCAGCTCTTCCCCTTCTCCAAGCAGGGAACAGAGGTTTGGAGGTCTTTAGACTAGAATGGATCCAGGGATAATCTCCAGAATGTAGCCCAGGAAACGTCTCTGACCTGGCCCCACTGGGTCAGGGGGAGGGGGGAAAGAGAGGTGAAAAAACTCCTTGCAGGAGGAAGGAGCTCTCTTTCTTTAGGGGCTGAGTTCCCTCCGCTGATCAGGCTGTCATTTGGAACATGTGCTGTCCCAGAGAACAGGAGAAATATTCAAGGTAAAGATTGCTCTATAGAGAGCTGTAACTTCCTAAGCTAAAGCAGCCTGTCATATATTTTAGCAATTGGTGGGGCATGTATAGAGAAAAGGACAGGGTTTGCATTTCACCCATTTCTTTTTGAACCCCTTGCTCAATCTGGTGCTGTGCTATGCAAATATTTTCTTTTTAAATTGTTTGTTGGATTTATAACCCACTCTCCCCAGAATTGGCTCAGAGCAGGTAACATCAAAGTATAAAACATACAGTATTCTGAAACATTAAGAAATACAGTAAATATACTATAGATTAGAATAAGTACAATAAGATCCATAAAATACATCCACTATACAACTAAAAGATGACATAAAATCCTATGGAGGAGCAATAGATAACCATCTGATGGGAAGGAGAGGAGAGAGATGAGAAGAGGAGGAAGAGGAGGCCAATTCTCAATGAAACCTCCCAGAAACGAGCCCGTTGCTGCCCTCAGCCATAAACCAGCAGAAGAACTCAGGTGCTGGCAGGGCTTCTCTGCACCACAAAGGCCTCCCCTGTCTCAGACAGGCTATTTTAAACAGAGCACCAGGGAGGAGGCAGAACTTGGCAAGTGACTATTCCTCCAAGGGCACACAAGGCAGTCCCCTGGGTGACCAGGCCTCAGAGCTAAGGAAGAAAGAGAAAGAGAGAGAGAAAGAGAAAGAGAGAGAGAAAGAGAGAGAGAAAGAGAGAGAGAAAGAGAGAGAGAAAGAGAGAAAGCGAGAGAGAAAGCGAGAAAGAAAGCGAGAAAGCAAGCGAGAAAGCAAGCGAGAAAGCAAGAGAGAAAGCAAGAGAGAAAGCGAGAAAGAGAGAAAGCGAGAAAGAAAGAAAGAAAGAAAGAAAGAAAGAAAGAAAGAAAGAAAGAAAGAAAGAAAGAAAGAAAGAAAGAAAGAAAGAAAGAAAGAAAGAAAGAAAGAAAGAAAGAAAGACCTCTCTAGGTGTTGGGAAAACCTTGGAAGGCAAAGTAGAATGGGGCCTGGTCTCCCACAGTTCAAACAGGTTTAAAAAGAGTTAAAACAGGTAACAACCACTAAATTTTTACAAGCACAAGATTTAACTTTTTAAAAAGCCTCGCCCCAATAAAAGAGTTTCAGCTGCCACTGAAAGGCCTGCAAGGAGGGTCAAGTCTGCAGTGCAAGGGGGTGGGGTTCCAAAGCCAGTCCCCAGGGTGAGAGTCATTTTGGTGTAGTGGTTAAGTGCACGGACTCTTATCTGGGAAAACTGGGTTTGATTCCCCACTCCTCCACTTGCAGCTGCTGGAATGGCCTTGGGGCAGCCCTAATGGTTAAGTGAGCGGACTCTTATCTGGGAGAACCGGGTTTGATTCCCCACTCCTCCACTTGCACCTGCTAGAATGGCCTTGGGTCAGCCAGAGTGGTTAAGTGAGTGGACTCTTATCTGGGAGAACCAGGTTTGATTCCCCACTCCTCCACTTGCAGCTGCTGGAATGGCCTTGGGTCAGCCATAGTGGTTAAGTGAGCAGACTCTTATCTGGGAGAATCAGGTTTGATTCCCCACTCCTCCACCTGCAGCTGCAGGGATGGCCTTGGGTCAGCCATAGTGGTTAAGTGAGTGGACTCTTATCTGGGAGAACCAGGTTTGATTCCCCACTCCTCCCATTGCAGCTGCTGGAATGGCCTTGGGTCAGCCATAGTGGTGAAGTGAGCGGACTCTTATCTGGGAGAACCGGGTTTGATTCCCCACTCCTCCACTTGCAGCTGCTGAAATGGCCTTGGGTCAGCCATAGTGGTTAAGTGTGCGGACTCTTATCTGGGAGAACCGGGTTTGATTCCCCACTCCTCCCCTTGCAGCTGCTGGAATGGCCTTGGGTCAGCCATCGTGGTTAAGTGAGAGGACTCTTATCTGGGAGAACCGGGTTTGATTCCCCACTCCACCCCTTGCAGCTGCTGGAATGGCCTTGGGTCAGCCATAGTGGTTAAGTGAGCAGACTCTTATCTGGGAGAATCAGGTTTGATTCCCCACTCCTCCACCTGCAGCTGCAGGGATGGCCTTGGGTCAGCCATAGTGGTTAAGTGAGTGGACTCTTATCTGGGAGAACCAGGTTTGATTCCCCACTCCTCCCATTGCAGCTGCTGGAATGGCCTTGGGTCAGCCATAGTGGTGAAGTGAGCGGACTCTTATCTGGGAGAACCGGGTTTGATTCCCCACTCCTCCACTTGCAGCTGCTGAAATGGCCTTGGGTCAGCCATAGTGGTTAAGTGTGCGGACTCTTATCTGGGAGAACCGGGTTTGATTCCCCACTCCTCCCCTTGCAGCTGCTGGAATGGCCTTGGGTCAGCCATCGTGGTTAAGTGAGAGGACTCTTATCTGGGAGAACCGGGTTTGATTCCCCACTCCACCCCTTGCAGCTGCTGGAATGGCCTTGGGTCAGCCATAGTGGTTAAGTGCGCGGACTCTTATCTGGGAGAACCGAGTCTGATTCCCCACTCCTCCACTTGCAGCTGCTGGAATGGCCTTGCATCAGCCATAATAGTGGCCGAGGACCTGCCTACCTGAGGGACCGTCTCTCCCCATATGAGCCCCAGAGAGCGCTGAGGTCAGCAGGGAAGAACCAGCTGAATGTCCCCGGGCCAAGGGAGGCAAGATTGAAGACCACCCGGGATCGGCCTTCTCAATTGCAGCCCCACTATTATGGAATCAACTCCCGGAGGAGGTAGGGGCCCTGTGATGCTTAGATCAATTCCGCAGGGCCTGTAAGACCTACCTCTTTAAAACAGCCTTCACCTAATGCTGAGCTAAGGAAATGCTGCTGGATATGTTTTTAGCCACAGAATGTATTAAAGATCGAAGTTATAGCACCACAATTAATTAATTTTAATACAATTTGTAAATGGTTTTACGTCGATTTTATAACTATAAATGTAAGTACTATGTATAATTTTATAATTTTATTGTACTGGATTCATATGTTGTGAGCCGCCCTGAGCCTGCTCTTGCGGGGAGGGCGGGATATAAATAAAAAGTATTATTATTATTATTATTAGCCATAGTGGTTAAGTGAGTGGACTCTTATCTGGGAGAACCGGGTTTGATTCCCCACTCCTCCACTTGCAGCTGCTGGAATGGCCTTGGGGCAGCCATAGTGGTGAAGTGAGCGGACTCTTATCTGGGAGAACCGGGTTTGATTCCCCACTCCTCCACTTGCAGCTGCTGGAATGGCCTTGGGGCAGCCATAGTGGTTAAGTGAGCGGACTCTTATCTGGGAGAACCGGGTTTGATTCCCCACTCCTCCACTTGCAGCTGCTGGAATGGCCTTAGGTCAGCCATAGCTCTCACAGGAGTTGTTCTTGAAAGGGCAGCTTCTGGGAGAGCTCTCTCAGCCCCACCCACCTCACAGAGTGTCTGTTGTTGGAGAAGGAGATAAAGGAGATTGTGAGCCGCTCTGAGACTCTGATTCAGAGAAAAGGGCAGGGTATAAGTCGGCTGTCTTCTTCTTCTTGCACCCAGCACCTGCTGCTCAGGTAGTCTGCCTCTCCAGATGGAGGCTCAGCCCTTGGATCCTCCTACCACCTCTCTTCCAGGAATCATTCTTAAAGGGCTACCCTAACTTGGCTGCCCTCGCTAGCGATCCCAACAATAGCCCCATGAGAATGAATCCCACAGATTCCCAAGCTGTTGTGTGAAGCAGCCTCTCCTCTTGCCGTTTGGATCCAGCAGTCAGTCAGCTCCACCAGATGGTCCTCACTTCTAGCCATCCGAAAGAGGGAAGGGATGTTTTGGAGGATAGACTCTTGGGTTGCCAGGTCTGTGCTGGAAAATACCTGGAGACTCTGGGGGTGGATCCAGGAGAAGGCAGGGTTTGGGGAGGGGAGGCACAAAGCCAGAGAGTCCCCCCTTTAAAGTGGCCCTTTTCTCCAGGGGAGCTGATGTCTGCCAGCTGGAGATCACTTGTAAAAGTGGGAGATCTCCAGGCCCCACCTGGAGGCTGTGCTGAAACAGTGCAGCTTCTCTCATTGATATTGCATTGCCCACCTAGAGGCTAGCAACCCTAGTGGACTCGAGGGCAATTCACCCCACTGAGGCCTCCGTCCTCCCCAGGTCCAAATCTCCTCTGGCAACCTTCCACCCCCTTCCCCTGCTGGTGCTCTGGGGGGAGCAGGCAGCCCTGGAACGCCCACCCAGGATCCCTTTATGCTGCCATAAAGTAGGCCATGCCGTCCAGCTCCTGCCTGGCGCTCCCAGATTCCCTCCCTCCCCCCCTCCTCTTCCATATGAAATCTTTAACAGAACCTTAATTAATTGGGATGTCTGGCAGCATTCACAAATTGTTGTTTGTTTCTTGCCCACACATCAGGATTCTATAGCAGGAATAAACAGTGGGCTCAGAATCCTGGACCAATTCCCCAGTAGCCTTCTGCCGCTCGCACGCTCCTCTTCTCCACGGGGCTTCTGTCGGATTTCACACGATCTGCCTCAAGGCTGCAACTCGCTTCGCCTTTTTCGTGCAGCAAGCAGAAACTAGTTTTTAGAGGATCTTGTTTGCTGCGTGAAAGAGGCGGAGCGAGTTGCAACCCTGGAGCAGAGAGTGCGAAACCCAACAGAAGCTCCACAGAGAAGAGGAGCGGAAGAGCGGCAGAAGGCGAGTGGGAAATCGGTCCTGGTTTGGGGGAAGCAACAAGATGCAACTTATTAAAGCTCCCAAATGCAGACATCACCACAAGTGGAGGAAAGGCACATGGTCAGAAACATGAGTCAGCATTTTGCTTCATGGTCTTGAAACACCCTTTTGAGGCTGAAAGCCCTGCCCCCCCCCCCCCCCGCAACCCAGTGTGTCTAGTTATGGCCAGGCAGGAGAAACATGGGAGTCTGGGTTTTGAGTCCCAGCACCAGCAGCCCTCCAGCTTCCCCGGGGAAGAAAGGATTTCCTGCAGAACCTTAGCAGAGAAGAGAGGAGTGGAGCAGAGCGGAAACAGGCCAACACCCCTGACCAGAGCCCTCCCAAGAAGGGACCCTCTGCAGAGTCAGCTGTGCATGACGACCTCTTTCAGGACAAAAGATTTGTGTGCCCTGCTAGAGGCGCTGACAGGCCGTTAGACCCTTAGGTGCCCGGTCTATTTTAAGGTTCTTCATAGCACATTAGACCTATTCCAACTATTTTCAAAAGACCCAGAGCCATTTCTGAGGGCTCCTGAAAGCTCCCCCATCCCCAGAACTTGCCCTGGAATTTCCAGTGCTCCAAGTTCTAGTAACGCTTTGTTTTGGTTTGCTTTAATTATAGGACTTACAGAGAGGTGGCAAATATACAGGCTGTTAGTTCTAACCTGACTGCTCATTAATTTCATTGAACGCCCAGGAGTTCTGGTATTGTGAGAAACGCAGAAAAGCACTTCTTTCTCTGCCTTCTCTATCCCATGCATAATTTTTGTACACTTCTATCTTGTCACCCCTCAATCATCATTTCTCCAAGCTAGAGCCCTAACCCCTTTAATCTTTCTTCATAGGGAAGGTGTTCCATTCTCCTTAATCATTTCAGTTACCCTTTCCCAATGCTATAATACCGTTTTTGAGGTACGGTGACCAGAATTATACACGGTACTCCAAATGAGACCACACCATCGATTTATACAGGGGGGGTTATGATACTGGCCAATTTTTTTTCAGTCCCCTTCCTAATAATGACCAGCATGGCATTGGCCTTTTTTATTGTGGTTGCACACTGAGTTGACATTTTCAGTAAATTATCTACCATGAATCCAGGAGCTCTCTCCTGGTCAGTTATTGCCAATTTGGACCCAATCAACATATATTTATAGCCAGGATTTTTTTTTTTTGCTCCAGTGTGCATTACTTTGCACTTGCCCATGTTGAACTTCATTTGCCATGCTTGTCCAGCCTTCATTTGCCCACTTGTCCAGCCTTGACAGATCCCTCTGGAGCACTTCACAGTCTTCCCTGGTTCTCACTGCCCTGAACAACTTGGTGTCATCCACAAACTTGACCACTTCATTGCTTCCTCCCAGCTCCAAATCAATAATGAATGAATTAAAAAGCTCCATCTGGACCTAGTACTGAGCCACTGCTTACAACCCTCCACTGTGAAAATTACCCACTTACAGTCACTCTGGCCAATTTCGCACTAGGCCTTTAATCCTGGTTTAGCCCTGTCCCCAAGCTGACATTCTACACTAGAATCAGAGAAACCAACTCTATGACTCGGTGACTCTATGATTTTAGTGCAGAATGCCAGCTTGGGGACAGGGCTAAACCAGGATTAAAGGTCTAGTGCAAAACTGGTCTCAGTGCTTCTTGTTAATGAACCAGTTTTCAACTCACAAGAGGACTTGTCCTCTTCTCCCTTGGCAGCTGAGTTTACTCTGAAGCTTTCTGGAAAGCACCATATGCAGGCTGCAAAACTCAAGATTTCTAATATATGCAAGTTGGATTTTTTTATTTTTTTTAAAGGACATTTCTACTCAAACTCTCACTAGGGGACTCTCCCCAAGAAAATCTCCACCCAGTTTGAGGGCAATATTTCATTCGAACTTTCTCACAGAGGAAAGAGACGATCTTTTCCCCGGGGCAGTTGTTTTGTGCCCTGTGCCCTGACCAGGACAGCCCAGGCAAGCCAGATCTCATCCGACCTCTTGAAGCTAAGCAGAGTTGGTCCCAGAAAGTCTTTGGAAGGATGAACAAGGAATACCAGGGCCACCACGCAGAGGCAGGCCATGGCAAACCACCTCTGAACATCTCTTCTTGCCTTTTAAAACCCCACAGGGTCACCAGAAGTCAGCTGGGACTTGAGGGGAACAAGAAAACAACAAGAAGAACCTTTGCAGTAAGAAAGGAACGGGATGCCACAGCACACAGATTTTTAAATTCTTTTTAATAGGTTCTAAATTTTAACAATGTAATGTGTTATGATTTTATAATGCTTTAACTTGCAAGATAGCAGCCCCATGGCACAGAGTGGTAAAGCTGCAGTACTGCAGTCTGAGCTCTCTGCTCACAATCTGACTTCAATCCCAGCAGAAGCTGTGTTCAGGTAGTCGGCTCCAGGTTGTCTCAGCCTTCCATCCTTCCAAGATCAGTAAAATGAGTACCCAGCTGGATGGAGATTTTCTTGGGGGGAGTCCCCCAGTGAGAGTTTGAGTAGAAATGTCCTTTTAAAACAACAACAAAAAAGTGTAGATGACTGGAGAATGCAATGGCAAACCACCCCATGAAAAGTCTGCTGTGCTTTATATTATGGATAAGCTAACGGATATGACAAAAACAGACATAGAACTGGAAAACTCTGACTTCTATACCATCTGGTACCCAATTTTGGACTATCTTATTCTACAAAAGGAAATCCCCAAGATTGTAACATCGCTACAGTTATGGTAGTAATGTAAATGATAAGTATTAGTAATGTAATGTATGGAAGAATGTATATCTACTAACAAAAGCAAAAAGAAATAAGGAATAAGTATTATATAGCAGAGTTACAAAGCGTACTTTTAGTTGTTTTAATGTTATTTACATCTATGTATTAACGACCTCTGATTACAAAATTGTATATGGAAATACTGATGGATTACTCTATGTTTAAGTTACTTGATTATTTGAAAAAGTTCAATAAAAAATTATGTTTAAAAAAAAAAAAGTCTGCTGTGAAAATGTTGTGATGCAATGTCACCCCAGAGTCAGAAATGACTGGTGCTTGCATAGGGGACTACCTTGCAAGATGCCCTGAGCTGGTTTTCAGGCAGCATATGAGTTTCAATAATGCCACAGCTCATCATGGTGAGAGAGAAGTGTCCAAAGTTCTTTCTTCAGCCTTCTGTCCACTGGGGACTGTTTGTAGCGGGAAGTTTCTGAGAGAAGTGTGTGCTGAACCTACCGACCCATTTTCTTTTTTATCCAAGCAGGGCCTTGATGCTCAAAACTGATTCCCGGGATGAAAAGCTGCAGAAAGGCCTGATGGTAGCTCTAAGAACCAAGCAAAGATTTTGGAAGCCCCACCTTGTACTCCCCCAAATGTCCCCAGAAGTCCTTGTCCTTGTGATCTCTCTGGGAGCCAATGAAAGGAACAGCCAACTGCTCCATAAATTCTTGGGCTTGATCTCTGCAAACATGTTGGGGGTAACTTGAGTCCTTCTGGCTCCAGCAAAACTCCACAAAGGAAGGGTTATGTATTTGTTTCACCCAAGAGACTCTTCCCTGGGCATCTTTGGCCTCCTTCTCTTTGGAAATTCCAAGGCCCAGTTGGTTGTGGGGGATGCCAGGCAAATAGGGGGTGGGCTCTGCGTGGGACCAAAGTGGAGTTCCAGTTGGACATTCATCCAAGCCCCCCCACCCTCCAGACCTGAGAATCAGAGCTTACGGGAGGGACCAAAGGCTTGGCCTGTAGGAAGTTCTGAGCTTGAGCTCTGGCATCTCCAACAGACTTCCAACGCACACACAAACACAAACACAAACACTGGGTTTGAACATATGAACATATGAAGCTGCCTTATACTGAATGAGACCTTTGGTCCATCAAAGTCAGTATTGTCTTCTCAGACTAGCAGCGGCTCTCCAGGGTCTCAAGCTGAGGTTTTTCATGCCTATTTGCCTGGACCCTTTTTTGGAGATGCCGGGGATTGAACCTGGGACCTTCTGCTTCCCAAGCAGATGCTCTACCACTGAGCCACCGTCCCTCCCCTGTAAACTCAGTCTTTAAATGGGCATATACTTGAGAGGAAGTCTAAGAAACAACCTCTGCCAGTTCCATATCATGAGCGTAGTGCAATAATAGACCTCTCTGCGTTCGCATTCTGCATTGGCCAACAACCCCCCGTCTACAAGATACAGGCACAAACTTCAACCAGTCCTTGGCTAGGGGCCTGCCCCCTTCCAGGGCTTCTGGTTCATAGCAGCCTACTGGCCCAAACCGAAAGCAGCCTGTCTCAGCCGAGTGCTGACTACAAACCTGCCACAAAGCAGCTGCCGAACTTGAGCCAGACACAACAGCTGGAGAGGCTGGAGGGCCACTTTGAGTCGGAGTGGCCTAACTTGGCAGAAGGAAGACCAGCCCTGGGCTAGAGGGTCGGGTGGCCTAACCTGGCAGAAGGAAGACAAGAGTGGACTCTGTGTCACACAGTGGCCAATATATGTGTGTATGTGTATACACACACACACACACACACATATATATACATATACACACTGTGGCTAATAGCCACTGATGGACCTCTGCTCCATATTTTTATCCAATCCCCTCTTGACGCTGGCTATGCTTGTAGCCGCCACCACCTCCTGTGGCAGTGAATTCCACATGTTAATCACCCTTTGCTTGAAGAAGTGCTTCCTTTTATCCATTCTAACCCGACTGCTGAGCAATTTCATCGAATGCCCACGAGTTCTTGTATTGTGAGAAAGGGAGAAAAGTACTTCTTTCTTTGCTTTCTCCATCCCATGCATAATCTTGTAAACATCTTTCAGTCGACGTTTCTCCAAGCTAAAGAGCCCCAAGCGTTTTAACCTTTCTTCATAGGGGAAGTGCTCCAACCCTTTAATCATTCTAGTTGCCCTTTTCTGCACTTTCCCCAATGCTGTAATATCTTTTTTGAGGTGCGGTGACCAGAATTGTACACAGGATTCCAAATGAGACCGCACCATGGATTTATACAGGGGCATTATGATACTGGGTTGCCCTTGAAGAGTCAAATTCACGGGTGGCCCTAAAAATACCAAGTCATCGGCAAAGATGCACCATGGGAGTTGGGCGGGACAAGGAGAGAGACCCCCGTTTGCTCCCTGCTCCCCCCGCACCCAGGAAGGAGCCGCTCTCGGTGCAGAGCCCCCCAGGCTGGCCTTTAGGGCGCGGTGGGGAGCGTCTGGGGGCCCCCGCATGTTGGCGAGATGGAGGGCTCCAAGCGCTGGCAGCGCCGAGGCACGATGCGCTCTTCTCCCTAGGCGGGCCCCTCCTCGGGCGGCTGCGGCGCTCCAGGGCCCCCGCAGGCACTGCAAGAGGGCTGGGCGCAAGGCGTTGGGGGCGCGCCCTGGCTTGGCCCTTGCCCGGTGCCCGCCGCGCCTGCCCACCGGAGGGGCGGGCGGGGGGTGGTGCAGCGGCCTGACTGACGCCCCGGGGGGTGGGGCGGGCTGGGCCGGCTTGGGCGGCCGGAGGGGGAGCGGAGGAGTCGAGCCGGGGACGGGCAGGTCGGCGGAGGAGGGTGCTTGGCCCCGGGGCGGCCGCGGCTCCGCTTCGCTCCCCGACGGCGAGATGCTGCGCGACCGCACGCTCCGGCTGCAGTTCGGGAACCGCATCGAGGCCGTCTGCGTGGTGGGCACCCAGATCTCCATCGACGTCTACGGGTGAGGGAGGGAGTGGAGGGCACCCCCCCCCCAATTGGCCGGAGCTCTCCTCCGCCCGCCAGGCCCTGCTGGGGCATTCCCTCCCTCCCTCCCTCCCCGAGACCCAAGGACTTGCACCGGGCAGGGCAGGGGGGTCTTCAGGCTGGGAAGGGGGCGCAATCGTCGGACTCTCCGACGGCAGGAGGCAGCCCCTTTCGCGAAGGCTCTCCTTGCTGCAGGCTCTCTCGGGCACAAAGGGCGGGCGGGGCTAGGCCTGGGGGAGCCGCGTTCGAGTCCCCCCTCTGCCATGGGTGACCTTGGGCCAGTCCCAGGCTCTCAGCCTCCCTGCCTCGCAGGGCTGTTGGCTGCAGCCAGACAGAGGCCGTGGCAGAAATGGAGTGGATGGATGCAGTGTTGCCCCCACGCTCCGTTCTGCGGCCTGATGCGAGAGAAGGGGGCCCGGAGGGCAAAGGCCGCCCGCATCGCCCGCTCTTGTTTCCAGAGGCAGCGCTTGAAAGGCGGTCTTGGGGAAGCATTTGACAAAGCAGGAGAGGACCGGGGAGGGGGGGGGGGATTTGCTTCCAGACTGTCTGCTGGCCTAGAAATGTGCAAGCTTCGCAGTCATTCAGAGCTCTTGGTCAGGCACAGTTGGGCAGCCCTCGCCAGAGTGAAGAGCCACCTGCTGCTGCTGCTGCTGGACTAACTGGGCCTGCTGGGAATTGAAGAGCAGCGCCCAGCAGTCCCTGACGGGGGGGGGGCGCCCCTGAGCGATCCAGGCCTCCTCTCCCCCCCACCCTGGGCTGCTCCGGGCACTTTGGCTGCCCCCTCCAGAGAGGGTCTTGCTGCGTCTGGAAAGTGCCCGAAGAGGGGGCAACATGCATCCTTGTGGCAGCCCCAGCGGACTTCACAGGTACCAGCCAGGTCTCTGGCCAGACAAGGGGCAGAGTTGGGGGCTCTGCTGGAGAGCCAAGCAGACTTTCATGAAACACCCCGAGGGATGTTGCTGCACCAGCTGCAGGCAAGTCCGCATCTTTCTGTGCCAAAATGTCACTCCGCCCTCTTGTTTGGCAGCAAAACTTTTAGGGGGGCAGAGTCTATTCGGTGGGTGTCCAGGTGGGGTGTGGTTACGGGCTTTGGAGACCAGCAGCCTCCTGCCCCATCCCCTGTTTTGCTCTTGAGGTGCTGCACAACTCGGTGGGGTTTGGGGCAAAAGAGAACCCTCCTCTCTCTGGGGCAGAGTCTCTTCCTTCTGTCTTTCTGGTACTTGCTGGACAGGTGTCATTTGCTCCCTTCCACGTTCACTCGCTCTGCTCTGCTCTGCCTGGGCCAGCCATCCCCTCTGCCGCCTTGCAGAGTAGCTGACTTGGGGCATGCGAGCGAGCGCAGAGATTAGCTCCTGATGCCCAGATTCCTGAGCCGAGAGCTCCATGTGCTGCCGGGTGCTGGAGATGGAGTGGGTGACTTGTCAGCCCCTGGCGCTGATGCCCGGATCTGTCAAGAGGCCTGTCTTCACAGGCTGGCAGGGCCGTCACCAGAATTGACTGAAAGCCTTTAAAGAATCAGAAATATTTTAAAAGCCCCCAAACTTTAAGGAATCGAGTTGTGTCAACAGCGCACTTAGAGCTGAATTCCTGGCGCCTCCTCTGGCCAGACAGCCTTTCTCATCCTCCCCAGCTGCTGCGACGGGGGAGTGCGGCTGCCCGGGCATGGAAGCAGGTTCTCCCGCTGGTCCTGTCAACTCTTCCAGGAATGGCAAAAACTCTCTTGAGCCAAGAAAACTTTGCTCACAGAAGCTGCTGGTTTCAGACAGCTGCTCCCTTGTTCTGCAGCAGAAGGGCTGGGTTCAAATCCAGGAGCCCCTGAGAGACCAATGAGATTTTGGGGGTCTCTGAGGAAGGGGGCTTTGGCTCTCACAAGGTTGTACCCCCCAAATCTTCCTGGTCTCAAAGGTGCCGCTGACCTCAACTCAGAATGCTGTTAGGCCACAGGGTGGACAGAGAGCTGTGTCTGAAAGAAGCAAACATTCAGGTCAGTGTAGCTTTTTGGTTTGCTGTGTTTAGGCAGAAGAAATGTGGAGGGGCTAATGTGTGCAGTTCTGGTCGCTGCACCTCAAAAAGGATATTATAGCATTGGAGAAAGTCCAGAGAAGGGCTGGAGCACTTTCCCTATGAAGAAAGGTTGAAATGCTTGGGACTCTTCAGCTTGGAGAAATGTCGACTGCGGGGTGACATGATAGAGCTTTACAAGATAATGCATGGGATGGAGAAAGTAGAGAAAGAGGTACTTTTCTCCCTTTCTCACGATACAAGAACTCATGGGCATTCGATGAAATTGCTGCGCAGACAGGTTAAAACGGATAAAAGGAAGTCCTTCTTCACCCAAAGGGTGATTAACATGTGGAATTCACTGCCACAGGAGGTGGCGGCGGCCACAAGTATAGCCACCTTTAAGAGGGGTTTAGATAAAAATATGGAGCACAGGTCCATCAGTGGCTATTAGCCACAGTGTGTGTGTATATATAAAATTTTTTGGCACTGTGTGACACAGAGTGTTGGACTGGATGGGCCGTTAGCCTGATCCAACATGGCTTCTCTTATGTTCAAAGGCGGTCATCTGAGCCCCCAAGCCCAGAGACACTGCAAGGATAACTGGGGGGGGGGGTGCAGAGGAGGAAAGAGAAAGCAATGCAGGGCTCCACATTGAACCTCTTCTTAAAAAGAGGTGCGAGGGGAGAGGTCATAAGCCATACCTTCTTCTCCTGGAGCCCCCTGCTGGCAAGATTGGGGTGTGTGGCTGTGGATGCCCTGGAAGGGTACGTGGTGCTTGAGGCTGTGCTCAAAAGAGAAAAGCATTCTGCACATGCTCTAATTGCTACTGGACATTTTCCCAAGGTTGATTCCTGGTGCTGAGCAGTGTTTGGGGGCTGAGCTTCGACAAAGCCCTTTTTGTCCATCCTTCCTGCCATTAGGACTGGGGGGGCAGGGCTGGGTCTCCAGCCTGCCCCCCAAACCACTCCCTCTGCTTCGAAAGCCCAGGCTTTGCAGAAACTGCTTGTGGCTTCTTGGGGTAGGAAGCAGCGGCAGCTTGCACATGCTCAGAGGTACACTCATTTCTCAATTGTCTGTTGACCCCGAAGCCACCACCCCCCCCCCCCAGCCCTCTTGGCTGTGTGTGTGCAAGCAGCGGCCACCAGGATAGCTGCCCTAATCCGGTGTAAGCCTCTCCTGTCACTGCAGATGCTGGTTTACGGCTCATTGTTCTTTGTTCCTCCACTAAATGAGCCATTTATGCCAGGCTGCCGGCCAGGGCACATGCTGCTGATGCCACCATCCCACACGCCTGTGCTGTGAGTGTGTGTGTTTGTGTGGGTGTGGGTGTCAGAGATAATTCAGCCTTAGGGAAACAAATGGAACCCACAGGGCCTCCATGAACATCTCTGCAGGGTCCCTTTCTTTCCCGACTCCCTTTGAAATAGGCTGACTTTGCTCACTCTGGATCACTCCACTGCCCTTTGTCAGATCATTTTATTGTCGCCAAGTTTCCAAAACAAAAGAGGAAGCTGAGCGGCTTCCGGGAGCCCTCCTGCTGCTCGCGCTCTGCGGTTTAGCAAAGTTCGCAGATGTGAGTTTTTGCATAGCTAAGCTCAGAGGTCTTGCAAGGAGATGCCAGTGTCAGGATCCACAAATGGGGTGGAATTCAGTTTCCCAAGTGGCCTTGAATCAGACAGCCAGGGGGAGGGGTGCAGTAGTCCAGAAAACTGGAGTGGCATCTGGGGGACCCAGGTTCAAATTCCCCCTCTGCCATGGAAGCTTGCTGGGGTGACCTTGGCTCGTCACGCCCCCTCAGCCTCATCTTCCTCACAGGGCTGTTGTGAGAATAAAATAGAGGAGAGGAGAATGATGGAAGCCACTGTTGGGTCCCTATTGGGGAGAAAAGGGGGGTAGAAATGAATCAAATAAAAATAAATACAATAAACAAGTGGGACATATTCTGCACTTTCCTCAGGAGGTGGTGGGCTCTCCTTCCTTGAAGGTTTTGAAACAGAGGCTAGATGGCCATCTGACAGCAGTGAGGATCCTGTGAATTTAGGGGGAGGGGTTTGTGAGTTTCCTGCATTGTGCAGAGGGTTGGACTAGATGACCCTGGAGGTCCCTTCCAACTCATAAGAACATAAGAACTCTTCTATGATTCTAACAGGCTTCCTCCTCGGGAGGTGGTGGGCTCTCCTTCCTTGGAGGTTTTGAAACAGAGGCTAGATGGCCATCTGACAGCAATGAAGATCCTGTGAATTTAGGGGGAGGGGTTTGTGAGTTTTCTGCATTGTGCAGGGAGTTGGACTAAATGACCCTGGAGGTCCCTTCCAACTCTAGGATTCTGTGATTCTATATGCTTAAGAATCCAGTCAAGCAAAATGAAATCTTTATCTTTTATTCCCCCTTCTGACTGAAGGAATGGCAATGACTGAGCTTTGGGTAGGATTTGTCTTCCTTTTGGTTTTTCACACACTGATAGGAAAGCAACCCCCCCCCCCCAATTCTGGGACACACAGGACATCTGGAGGGTGTGCTGTACTACACATGACACTTGTGTAGTTTGGTCTGAAATGCTGCCTTCAGGCTGGAGCTCTGGGACTCTGTGTTGCCCACCAACTGTGGCTTCTTCCCCCAGAAGAGCAGAGCAGAGCAGAGGGGGGCTGATGCAGGCAGAGCTCCACCTGCCGCTGTCAGGGGTTAGGTTGATGCAGCACTTAAAAATAGCTGTGGGAAGCCCTGGGTATTATGCAATGCCTCCCAAAATGGGTGCTGTGGGCGTGGCAGCCACCTTCTCCGAATCCAAAAGAGGAGGAAGAGGTACAGGCACCTCCTCTGACCTTGACGCCCCTCCTGCGCTTGCCAGGACTGAAAAGCAGCCCCAGGGAAACCGGGATGCCAGCAATAACATGCAACGCAATCATACTTTGCAAATCGGCATCATCTAACTGCTGCCATTCAACAAAGCCAGCCCTGATTGATTTACAAAGCTAGTGAGGTCCTGGAGGAACATCTTTGTGATCATGTGCTCAGGTTCTGCAAAACTCCCCCTGGCCCAAGAATCACCTCTGGCCTCAGGTCCCGCAGGGTGCTTGGCAGAGATTCTCAAAATGGCCCCTCTCCTGGGAAGTGGGAGCTCGTGGGCCACAGCAGTGAGACTCGGACCTGGGACAGCTGGCAGCCACTGGGTGACCCTGGGCCTGTCACAATCTTTCCACTTAGCCTACCTCACCAGGTGGTTGTTGTGAGGATGGAGCAGAGGAGGGGAGGGTGATGTGAGAAGCCACTTTGGGCCCCCTAGTGGAAGGGAAGGGCTCCCACTTTTCAGAAATAAAAAACAAGGAAGCCCAGCAACCTTCTGGTTATCAGCTGTCATTGAAACGAAGGCCAGGTGGTGGATTGAATCAGGAGGAAAGGTGAGAGATAAATGTTTCAATAAATAAAGAAAGATTTACAGAATCGAAATGCTGCCTCTCCTCAGACCAGGGCCACTTACAAAGTATCATGAAGCACCATTTATATAGAGGGGGCCACGTAAGTAAAGAAGCTCTTTCCAGGCTCTGAAAAAAGTAAAGTGAGTGTTTTCAAGCCAAATTAATTGTTTTTAAGCATAGGTTTTAACAATGTGGTTGAACTGTTCAGGA
This sequence comes from Heteronotia binoei, assembly GCF_032191835.1. NCBI lineage: Eukaryota > Metazoa > Chordata > Lepidosauria > Squamata > Gekkonidae > Heteronotia > Heteronotia binoei. The sequence continues at coordinate 957,732 of NC_083240.1, read as the reverse complement.
CTGTTCACCTTTGGCAGAGTTGGCTTTTAACCTGGACTGAGCAGCACATGGCGGAGGACATAAGAAGGCTTCGGGGTCAGGACAGTGTGTGTCCCCCCCACACCCTCTTCTGAGTCTCTATGGAAGGCAGAGAAAGAGGAGAGCCCACCACGTGGCTCTTGGAACGCTGCCTGAGCCGCAGATCCTACAGTTGTGACCCTCGTAAATCTTTCTGGATAACAGAACTACCTTGGGAATCCAGAGGGTGGCTGACTGTCCCCCCTGGGGGTGGAGTGGGGTCTCTTCCGAGAGGCTCTGAGCAGAGCTCTCCTGCTTTCATATCGACTGAGGCAGCCAGCAAGCAGGGAATAACTTGGTGCCGAAGGAAGGAGAGGGAAGAGCTGTGAAAAACAAGCAAGCAACAGAGCTTGTGTAGTGCAGAAAATATTCCTATCAAAGAATCACAGAAAGAGCTGCCAATTGGCCTGGGGTGGGAGGGGAAGGGGCCTCCTTTCTTTTTCAATAGAGGCTTAATGGACTGTTATCTACAAGGTGATGTCATTGGCTGCATCCATTGCCCATTTCCACATATTAAAGGGGCAGGGCATGTCCCCCCAGGACAGTTGGCAACTCCAAGTCTGCCAGTCAAAGAAATCTTGTCACGCATAAAAAAAGATAACGAGGTGTGAAGTTCCTTTTTGTCCTGAAACATTGCTCTTAAATTACTGGCTACAGGGTTCCAGTCCATTGATAAAGAAAGAAGTAATGGGCATGTTAGCAGGGAGGACAGCTAGAGCCTCCAGGCGAAGGAATCCAAGGGCTCCTTCCTTATTATGTGGGATCGATACATTATGGAGGATATTACAGACAGTGTTAATGGAGCAATACAATCTCCTAAAAACTCACGTTTTGATGAAAAATGGTATCCAGTACAAGAATATCTGGCAAATCAAAAATTTATATCAGACAAATGGTCTCAATTGCAGAAATTTGTTTGCTGCATAGTCATTGTAAGAGTTACGTCAGAGTTTAGGATACAGAAGATTTATTGTCACTGCAAACATTCTGTCTTTATCTGTGAAAGCACAGTGATGTGAATGAATCGTTACTATTCATTGTATAGAACAATAACTTTGGAGTCCAGTCTCCACACCAACAGAGTTTTATTCAGGATGTTTTGTGTGTGTGCATAAAGAAGTGTGTGTGCACATGAGAAATTATACCTTGATCCATATTCATTGTGTAGTTGCGTTTTCTTAGTTTATGTCACTCTACTGGATACGGTTTTTGTAAGCTCAAGTGTTATTTCAATAAAGAAAGTTTGAAAACCTCCCCCCAAAAGTCCATCAGTTCTGCTGCTGTACCACCACGGAGAGCTCTAGTGCCACAAAAGTTCCGAGGTGGGGGGGGGGGTTGGGCTACTGTGCCTCATGAGGATGGTGCTACCAACACACATTGCAGCAATGGCTGGATTCTCCCAGAGAAGGTCGGCTAGTGACAGGTCTGGACTTCTGCAGAACAGACTGTGGGGGATGGAGGAGGAGAAGCCGCCTACAGAGAACTAGCATGACAGGAAGACGAGTTCTAGACTAGCCGTCTCCCTGTGAGGTTCGTTTTCTTAGGCAGGGTTCTCTTTTTTGTATGGAGGCCCATGGAAATTTTAAAAATAAACAGAATAGACACACATTGCCACTTGCATGTTCGTCCCACATTGTCCAAGGCACAGGTTCACAGCACAGTTAGAAAAATAATTGTACTGCTCTGCGGTTGGCAGCTGAGCATATAAAAGCCAATGTGAAATAGTGACTTCTCCCCAGCTTTGGAGCCAGGGTGGCTTTTGTGCCCTAGGGATGCCAGGGAAGGGGCTCTGGGGCTTCCGGGGCAGAGAGGAGGTGTCTCTCCTGGAGCAGGGGCAAGAGGAGGCCTCCCTGGCCAGAAGGGCTCCTCACACCCCTCCCTCCTTCCTCGCCCTCCTGCAGAGCGGCTCCCGCAGAGGCGCTCACCTTCAGCGTGAAGCACACAGATGGGGTGGAAGTGGAAGTCATCACCCATGACCAGCTGGAGCCGGCCCCTACCAACGGAGGCAAGCAGTGGCCGCTGGATGCCAAGACCATCCTGAAGGTCCAAATGAACCGGCCCAGCACTGAAGCCAACGACAACAAGGTGAGCTGTGCCGGGTGGCCCTGAGTGACCGGAAGTCCCGCACAGCTCCTCTCCTTGTAAGCAGGGCCGGGGGGGGGTGTACAGGAGGTGCGTTTACCTGCCAGGCTAGATGCTGTGACTGGCAGACAGACTCCTCAGCATTAATCTTGGGTGTTGTAACCTGCCGGGTGTTCCACAAGGGAGAAAGGCAGCTGAGAAATGCTTTTTAAAAATAAATAGACAAAAGTAACCTGACGTTATATGATCCCTCCAGGTAACTGTGGGCTACTATGGCGAGAATGGAGGCCCCCCGATAGACCAAGCGGGCGTTTTTCTGACCGGCATCGGTGAGTGTTGGAGCCTCCTCCTGCCTGTGCCGTCTGTGCCAGAAGGGAGCGTCACGATCTTGTTTGTCTCGGTTTTTATATTTCCAACGCCTTGCTGGGAATTATTAGGAAGGGAATTGAAAACAAATCAGCCAGTATCATAATGCCCCTGTATAAATCGATGGTGCGGTCTCATTTGGACTACTGTGTGCAGTTCTGGTCGCCGCACCTCAAAAAGGATATTATAGCATTGGAGAAAGTTCAGAAAAGGGCAACTAGAATGATTAAAGGGCTGGAACACCTTCCCTATGAAGAAAGGTTGAAACGCTTGGGGCTCTTTAGCTTGGAGAAATGTCGACCGAGGGGTGACATGATAGAGGTTTACAAGATAATGCATGGGATGGAGAAAGTAGAGAAAGAAGTACTTTTCTCCCTTTCTCACAATACAAGAACTCGTGGGCATTCGATGAAATTGCTGAGCAGACAGGTTAAAACGGATAAAAGGAAGTACTTCTTCACCCAAAGGGTGATTAACATGTGGAATTCACTGCCACAGGAGGTGGTGGCGGCCACAAGCATGGCCACCTTCAAGAGGGGGTTAAATAAAAATATGGAGCAGAGATCCATCAGTGGCTATTAGCCACAGTGTGTGTGTGTGTGTGTGTGTGTGTGTGTATATATTTGGCCGCTGTGTGACACAGAATGTTGGACTGGATGGGCCATTGGCCTGATCTAACATGGCTCCTCTTATGTTCTTATGTTCTTTAAGGTGCAAATTATTACAGCTTTCATGGACTGCTTGAAGAGACTTACAGTACAATCCTAAACAGAATTACTCCAGTCTAAACCCATTCATTTCAGTGGGCGTAGACTGGAGTAACTCTTCTTAGGATTGCACTGTTAGAGGTCTTCACCTTTGTAATGTAACACCAGTCGGCTTTCTAACATGCCTTGATCCCTGCCCCAAAAGATGCCCCATAGCCTCAACCAGGGTCAGGGCCTTTTCTGTCCTGGCCCCTACCTGGTGGAACAAGCTTCTACTGGAGATCAGGGCCTTGTGGGACTTATGGTGGTTCTGCAGGGCCTGTAAAATTGAGCTGTTCCGCCAGGCTTTTAATTGAGACACTGGGTCTAATCATGCATTGACCATCTGCCTGGATGGAGTCTTGATGTTATATGAACTGGAGTGACTCCAATTATCATCTGATTCTAGAACAGGGGTGGCCAAACTTGCTTAACATAAGAGCCACATAGGAAGGAAGGCAAATAGATAAGGAGGGAGAGGTGGAAAGAAAGTAACTTCACGCTTTAAATGCATTCTCCAAGCTGCCAGCTGGCTTGGCTTGTAGAAATGATTTAAAGAGACAAATGTCTTCTCCAAGGCAGCTGATGGGGTGGTGGGGGATTCAAGAGCCACACAATATGTGGGAAAGAGCCACATTTGGCTCCTGAGCCGGTGTGGCCACCCCTGCTCCAGAACAATATATATTTTGCCATCTTTTATTGTTAATTGTTCTATTTGTTTTAATACACTGACTGGTTTTTAATATTGTATACTCTGATGTTATTCGCCCTGAGCCCGTTTGGAAAGAACAGGATATAAATATAATAATAAAATAAATAAAATACAAATAAAGTGGGCAGGACACAGAACTCACTGCTTTGGCAGCAGCCGTAAAACTTAATGCCAGCTCCATCCTGGCACCTCCAGGTTAATTAAATGTTAAAATTGCCCCAGCAATTTGTTTAGGCATTTATGGTTTGTTTAGGCATTTGTTTAGTGGTTTGTTTAGGCATTTATGCCCCCCTCTCCTCTGCAAGGGCCCCCCCCCATGGCAGCTTCCGGAAGTGTCCTGCCCTCCTCCTCCATTTGTTTTCTTGTGAGGGAGGCGAAGTGGAGTGAGAGGGCCAGGGCCAGAGTCACCCATGGAGCTTCCATAGCAATGTGGGAACCCACGGAGTTCAAGCAAGAATGACACACTGATCAGAGAAGAAACAGAGGCAGATGCCCCCTTCTCCTACATTTCAGCCTCCCTGCAACCTGCAATAAGATGCAACGTTCATCCGGGACTGCACAGAGGGCTTGTCTTTCCCTGGTGTGAATCTGTAGCCAGTTCCCTCCCAATCCAGGACTGAAGCTGGGCAATTCAGCATCAGCGGCTGCTGTAGCTAGAGACAGGCTGTTGGGTGGCATGAAACCACACCCAGGAAAACTATCTGGGGGGAGCTGGTGGCTGGATTCTGTTCCCTTTCAGGGTCTGGCCAGTTGCTCTCTTTGTGCCGGAGCACTTGACTTTTGGGAGCCCCTTCAAACGGTCATGGTCCCCCACTCCAGCCACCGCCCAGTTCCCGGCTGGAATGTCCCTCCCCTCCTGCCATCCTTGTGAAGTGGGAAGCCCCACTGCCCTGCCCTTCTCGCTCCAGCTGAACCTCTTGTGAAAGACGCTCAAAGTAACCATAGACTGGAGCGTTGTTGCAGCCGTCACCAGGGCAGCAGCAAAACAGATTTCCAGCAATGTTGGGACTGTCTCACATGATGGCCCCAAATGTTATTGAGAAACCTGATCGTTGACTGCCTGGTGGGCTTGTAGGGTTTACTAGGCTTATCATTCAGCTGGGAAGGATGGCCCTGACAGACGCGCCCTTGGCCTTCTGCCCCACTCCCAACAGTTGACACATTATGCAACTCCGAGAAAGGGGGCTCTCACCTGGAAAAATGCAGGTGGCAATAAAAAGTCCTGGCCTTTCACATTTCCCTTAAGAACATCGCAAGTGCCCTGACGGATCAGACCAGTGAAGGTCCATCTAGTCCACCATCCTGTTTTCAAGCAATGGCCAATCAGTTGCCTTGAAGGGCCAGCGAACAGCAGCCCAAATCTCCCCTCTTATGCTGCCTGCAGCCACTGGGGTTGGTCTTATTTGCTGCAGTTAATGTTTTGATAGTTTAATATTATAGCAATCTTATTGTGAATCTCCCCCTTTTTCAGTGTTTTTTTACAATGTATTTTATATTAGTTATTTATGTAGGATACCTCAAGTACTTCAGCTAGGAGGCAGCATAAAAGTGATGTAAATCAATGAAATGCAGGAAGGGGGCTTAGAAGAAGAGGCAGCCACTTCTCAGACACAGCCACAAACTCTGAGGGAGGATATCTCCATTGTCTGCCTGCAAAGAGCAGAACGACACTTGATATTCAGTTCTGCGACAATCTTCTAAAGGCCTGTTTTCTTTTTCAAAATGCAGCCACTTTGGGGAGGGGAGGAGTGCAGGGGCTTGAAGCTTTAAAATGTTTGTTTGCAAGGGGTGAAAATTGTCTCAAGGCCCAAGCTTTTCAGAAGCAAGATGGAAAGGGAGGGCAGCAGCTGCATTTGGAAAAGAAAAACAACATTTTTTTGAAATTATCGTGAAACTAAATGTTGTGTGCTAAGTCACCAAAGGCACGTGGATTTTGGCACCCGGATCATCACCAGTGTTTTGAACTGGACCAGCATCCACTGCCGTTCTCTTGAAGCCCTGGGACAAAGCCCTCTGCGAGGAGAGGGACTCAGCACCCAGCATTCCAAAGGGTTAGATGGATGTAAAATGTAAACATGTATTATAGATTTGCTCAATGGCCACTCTTCCCCAGCACCTACATCACCAATCACCACCACAATTCATTTGTTCTTTTCCACAGGATACTTCATGTTTAGTCACCAGTCCATTGAAGTCTGATAGAGCTCTACTAAAATTGATAGCTAAACTCTATCTGATGGGTATCCTGCTCCTAGGGAAAGAGGAAATCTCAAAGATTTGTCTACTCTCTTCCCGAATTACTGCCCTTTATTAGACCACCCCCGCGGGAGGTGTGGTTTCATTCCATTGCATCTGGAATGTTTTTGGAGTCCACCTGCCCCCCCCCCAGCCTTGCCTAAAGCTGGAAATAAACAGTAGTTTTGAAGAGAGTTAATAGTGGCCAGAGGGAGACAGCCCCTCCCCTGGAATATAGCTGTACACATCTTTTCTACTGTGGTCACTTCTGGTCAAAAAGATTGTCCAGGTTTTTGAAACAAAATGAGAACAAACCAAGTTGTTTGGGAAGAGGTGACCAGGCAGGGTCATCCCACTTCTAAACCACCCTTCAGCTCTCTGAGAAAATAAGCTGAACTTCTCTAGTACACGCCACCATGACCACAGGTGTTTATTTTGAAGAGGATGAAGCTTTTATGGACTTATTGACACAGCAGTCTGGCTGCTTTGTGGATTTTATCCTGCTCTCCTGCCAAACAGCTCCTTTTGAAAAGAGCTGATCAGCAGAATAGAGACAAGGCAAAAAAAAAAAAATCATTATCAAAGTGTGGGCACCAGGGATTTGTCAAACCCTGGCAGAGCAAAGGTCTTTGTTCACACTGGACTCAACACCTCCATCCTCATCAGTGTTGACTTTGAAGTCCAGAGAGAGACTGATGCTGAAGGACCAACTTCTCATTTGCCTTTGGTGGTGCAGGCAAGTCACAGCATCATAAGAACGTAAGAGAAGCCATGTTGGATCGGGCCAATGGCCCATCCAGTCCAACACTCTGTGTCACACATAAGAGAAGCCATGTTGGATCAGGCCAATGGCCCATCCAGTCCAACACTCTGTGTCACATAAGAACATAAGAGAAGCCATGTTGGATCAGGCCAAAGGCCCATCCAGTCCAACACTCTGTGTCACATAAGAACATAAGAGAAGCCATGTTGGATCAGGCCAGTGGCCCCTCCAGTCCAACACTCTGTGTCACATAAGAACATAAGAGAAGCCCTGTTGCATCAGGCCAATGGCCCCTCCAGTCCAACACTCGGTGTCACATAAGAACATAAGAGAAGCCCTGTTGGATCAGGCCAATGGCCCATCCAGTCCAACACTCTGTGTCACACAGTGGCCAAAGAACCCAGGTGCCATCAGGAGGGCCACCAGTGGGGCCAGGGCACTGGAAGCCCTCCCACTGTGCCCCCCAAGCACCAAGCATACAAAGCATCACTTGCTCCAGACATAAGAACATAAGAGAAGTCATGTTGGATCAGGCCAGTGGCCCCTCCAGTCCAACACTCTGTGTCACACAGTGGCCAAACAACCCAGGCGCCATCAGGGGGTCCACTAGTGGGGCTAGAAGCTCTCCCACTGTGCCCTCCACGCTAAGAATACAGAGCATCACTTGTCCCAACAATACGCTGTGGCTAATAGCCACTGATGGACCTCTGCTCCATCCCCTTGAAGCTTTCCAGGCAAAAGAGGAACCGAGGTGGCTTGCCTTGTCCACCTCTGCATAACAACCCTGGACGTCCTTGGTGGTCCCCCATCCAAGTCCTAGGCAGGGCCAACCCTGGTTAGCTTCTGAGATCTGGCCAGATCAGGATGCCGCAGGGCCTCCAGGGCAGGGCTGTTTGCCCACCCCACAGAGCTTTTGAAAGGACAGGAGAATCCTGGGCCATTCCCTGAGTAGGGCAGTGATCACTGACTTAGGTTGTGTTTCTAGGGATTTCCTTGGATGTTGATGCAGACCGTGACGGGGTGGTGGAGAAGAACAACCCCAAAAAGGTGAGTTTTGTGTGTGTGTTCTTTGTGTGCAGGACTCTTTGCAATGTAGTAAGATCAGGGGAAAGATTACAGTGTCGAGTGTGGACACAGATAATCCAGATTTGAATCCCTTCTCAGCCATAAAGATGGCTTGCTAGCCCTAGGAGGATAATTTAGAACTAGCTACACAGGGTGGGCTGTTATCGTGCTTTCCCGATAAAAAGTGACGCAGCGATGCATCATCAATTTAATCCTCATAGCATGAAGGCATCTGTGAGATATTGCAGGTGAGTTCTGACAGGATTCCCTCTTACCATTTTGAGGGCACTTTGCACTCACCTCTGCCAGAACTGGGTGCCATCTAGCTGCCTTCACCTGTGCTCAGGGGGAAGAGAGGGAAGGCTTCTCTCCCCACGTTCTGCTGCTTTTCCAGAAGGTCAAAATCAGCATTTATGTCGTTTCCCAGCTGCCGGTCACCTGCATGTCAGGCCAAACTGCAGCGGCCAGTCTTGGGCAGGAAGGACTGCAGTGGTTTATATCTCTACTGTTGCCTCATACCCTTTCTCCATACTCTGCACAGTTCCTGGGGAAAGGAAGCAGACCAGGAAGACCTGATCTCAGTCATGGGCTTCTGTGCCCAGGAACTTGCTCGGCCCCGGTTGGGGAGGGGGGAGGTAAAGTCAACTGGGGTTACTTCTTGGAGCTTGCAAGATATTCACGTTCCCAAAAAAAAAAGATTGCTTCCTTGGAAGTGGCCGGGACACTCTGTACAACAGGGATCCCACCTGCTCTTTGCCCACCTCCCCCTCCCCCCCGCCCCGGCCAATGCGTGCTTTGGCACTGAGGCCTCCACCCCCGCCCCAGCATTCCTCCAGGCTCCCCTGCTGAGCCCGTGATCCTCCGCTGCACTGCTCCAGTGACACGCCTCTGCCCTTGGGACAGCCGATAATATTCTGCCCAGCAGAGCCCAGAAGCCAAGGGACATATTCACGCAGGAGGCCAGGAAGGGTTTTCTTGGACTCAGAAGTGTTCTTTGTAGGCAGGCTCTGTGAGGGCTTCCATTGAAGCACCCGGCATTAATCAGCCTCCAGCTGCTGGAATCTGGCAACCAACAGCCCCAGTCTCCTGCCTCCAGGTTTCCAGAGAGTGGCAATGAAGGAGCCAGTCCTTCCCCCTCCAGCTTCCTGGGCTGAACTCCAACCTTGCCATTTCAGGCCTCGTGGACGTGGGGCCCAGACGGACAGGGGGCCATCCTGCTGGTGAACTGCGACAAGGAAAATCCTTTCATAGCGGTGGAGGACTGCCAAGATGACAAAGTGTATTGCAAGGAAGGTATGCTGAGGCCCGGTGTGGGGAGGGGCTTCTCTTGACAGCCTCGTTGGAGCGCACCATCGAGGGGAAACCCCCCTTTCCCTCCCCTCATCAAGCAGATCAGGGGAGGATCTCCTTCTGGAGCTCTTTGCACACAAGTCAACTCAGTTAAGAACATAAGAGAAGCCCTGTTGGATCAGGCCAGTGGCCCCTCCAGTCGAACACTGTGTCACACAGGGGCCAAAAAACCAGGCACCATCAGGAGGTCCATCAGTGGAGCCAGGACACTAGAAGCCCTCCCACTGTGCCCCCCAGGCACCAAGAATACAGAGCATCACTGCCCCAGACATAAGAGAAGTCATGTTGGATCAGGCCAATGGCCCATCCAGTCCAACACTCTGTGCCACACAGTGGCCAAAAAACTAGGCGTCATTAAGAGGTCCACCAGTGGAACCAGGACACTAGAAGCCCTCCCAGTATGCCCCACCCCAAAGCACCAAGAATACAGAGCATCACTGCCCCAGACATAAGAGAAGCAATGTTGGATCAGGCCAATGGCCCATCCAGTCCAACACTCTGTGTCATACAGTGGCCAAAAAACCAAGTGCCATCAGGAAGTCCACCAATGGGGCTAGAAGCCCTCCCACTGTGCCCCCCTCCAAGCATCAAGAATACAGAACATCACTGCCCCAGACATAAGAGAAGCCATATTGGAACAGGCCAGTGGCCCATCCAGTCCAACACTTTGTGTCACACAGTGGCCAACAAACCCCAGGTGCCATCAGGAGGTCCACCACTGGTGCCGGGACACTAGAAGCCCTCCCACTGTGCCCCCCTCCAAGCATCAAGAATACAGAACATCACTGCCCCAGACATAAGAGAAGCCCTGTAGGATCAGGCCAGTGGCCCACCCAGTCCAACACTCTGTGTCACACAGTGGCCAAAAAAACCAGATTCCATTAGGAGGTCCATCAGTGAGGCCAGGACACTAGAAGCCCTCTCACTCAGGCTTCTTCTTGGCTTGAACTGACTGAGCAGTCATTTCTTTCCCCCAGGAAACCCTGCAGGAAACTAGTTCAGGTCAGGTCGAGGAACAGGAATTGCTGATAGAGAATTCCCAGCCCTTGCCCCAAACTACAATTCCCAGCATCCTTGGGGGGGAGTCCTGCGTGCTGAGCAGCATACGGCTGATTTAAGCAGGGAGGGTAGATGTGCCCCTTCCCTGCCAAGAAAGGAAAGCTTGCAGGGCCACTTCTGTCTCTCAGAGCCTCTGCCCCAGCCTTGCTCATGGCAGCCTTTTCTCCTCTTGGAGAGGCTTGGTTCATTTCGGGGCCTTTTTGGTGACTGCTCGAGGGGCACTGTGGAATAGGCTGCCAATCAGCATTCCCCCTCCTTGGCTGACTGAAGCAGTTTTATTCTGAAGGGCTGTCAGTTTAAGGTTGATGTACCCACTTTTTAAACTGTTGTTTCATGTGGTGTGGGTTTTTTATTGTATTGTTTATGCTTTGTGCAAGTTTGTCAACTGTCCTGAGCAAGGGGTTGGAATACCTTTTGGGGTAGTGATTGGAAGTGCAGACGCTAATCTGGGAGATCTGGGTTTGATTCCCAACTCCTTCTGCACAAGCAGCCAGCTGGGTGACCTTGGGTCAGTCGCAGTTCTCTGAGGGCTCTCTCAGCCCCACCTACCTCACAGGGTGTCTGTTGTAGTGAGAGGAAGAGAAGGAAATTGTTAAGCTGCTCTGAGACTCTGAGTGATTTATACCCCACCCTTCTTCTTTTAAATGAATGAGTGAGTCAATGATGGATGGGTGAGTGAGTGGATGGATGGATGGATGGATGGATGGATGGATGGATGGATGGATGGATGGACGGACGGATGGGTGGATGGATGGATGGATGGATGGATGGATGGATGGATGGATGGATGGATGGATGGACGGACGGATGGGCGGATGGATGGATGGATGGATGGATGGATGGATGGATGGATGGATGGATGGATGGATGGATGACGGTGACCCTCACTGAGGATCCTGCAGGGGGAGAGAGGTAGAATCATCCAGAGTGAGGGGCGAAATGTCTTTCAGAAGGAGATGCTGACTAGCTGGGGATACGGAGCCAGCAGCTGCCCCTGTTCCAGAGTGATGCTTAGCCTATCCTCTGCAATGCTGGTGCAAACAGGCCCGGCCCGGCCCGCTTGGGGGTCAGCATAGTTCCACATGGAGTGTGCACGTCCAGTACGCTGGTTCCAGCCCAGACCCCTTGCCGGAAACCCCCTTGGTGACCCATCTGAATCCAAAGTCCTGATATGTGCTGTTTTCCTTCTCTCCGCTCCTGTCCGTCAGACCTGGAGGACATGTCACGCATGATCTTGCGAACACAGGGGCCAGAGAGACTTCCGCCGGGGTACGAGATGGTTCTCTACATTCCTATGTCTGACTCTGACAAAGCAGGAGTCTTTTACCTGCAGAGTAAGTAGGTCTTCTTCATATTGTTTCTGTGTGTGTGTGTGTGTGTGTATCATGCTGTCTTTAATGGATCATCACTAGTGTTTTGAACTGGACTAGCATCCACTGCCTTTCTCTTGAAGCCCTGGAATGAAGAGAGCCAGTTTGGTGTAGTGGTTAAGTGCACGGACTTTTATCTGGGAGAACCAGGTTTGATTCCCCCCTCCTCCACTTGCAGCTGCTGGAATGGCCTTGGGTTAGCCATGGCTCTCGCAGGGATGTCCTTGAAAGGGCAGCTTCTGTCAAAGCTCTCTCAGCTCTACCCACCTCACAGGGTGTCTGTTGTGGGAGGAAAAGATATAGGATATTGTGAGCGGCTCTGAGACTCTGATTCAGAGAGAAGGACAGGGTATAAATCTGCAGTCTTCTTCTTCTAACATCTTGGCTACTGCAGACTTATTTCCAACTCTCTCTTTTCTCTTCCTCTGTCTCTCTGGTTTATGTTGCTTTGTGTGGCAAGACTCAAGCTCGCATCTGTTGAGATACAAAAAGAATGTGGGATTCTGCTGATTTCTTTCTCACAAAGGGTGTTTCCTCCTGGGCTGGCTGTTGCTGGGGTTGCCAGCTGTAGCAGGAAATCCCTGGAGATTTGGGGAGTGGAGCCCGGGGTGGGTGGAGTTTAGGGAGGGGCCCCAGCCAAGAATAATGTATTTATAGCCCCCCCCTCCCCTGCAAGCAGGACTCAGGGCGGGTAACATCACAAAACATATTATACAATTAAAACATAAGTAATTATGTGTACAATGAATAGGATAAAACACAGCAACGTATTTAAACTATTCGATGGTTTAAAATCCCGGGGGAGGGGAGTAATTACCTTAAAATGTGCCTGCTACAAAGGAGAGGGAAGGGGAAGAGGAAGGGGAGGCCAATCTGAGATGTAAACCTCAATTGTTGGCCTGGCAGAGAACAGCTCTGTTTTACAAGCCCTGTGGAACTGCATCAGATCCTGGAGGGTCCAGATCTCACCCAGGACAGGTTAAAACGGCTGTAGAGTGTCAGAGAGTCCACCCCCCTAAACAGCCGTTTTTTCCAGGTGAGCTGATCTCTGTAGCCCGGAGCCCAGTCAGAATTCTGGGAGATATCCAGGCACCACCTGGAGGCTGGCACCCCAGCTGATGGGCACACCAGCTGTACATTCCTTAACATGTTCTCTCTCACACACACACACTTTCTTGAATGACAAGAAAGAAAGGATTGACTGACAGCTGTACTTCTATCAGCTTCCGATTAAGTGCCGGAGTGTGTTGGTTTGGACAGCCTGAAAGCTGCCTCTGCCAGAGACTTCCTTATCTCTGAGGTACTGAGAAAGAGGTACTTTTCTCCCTTTCTCACAATACAAGAACTCGTGGGCATTTGATGAAATTGCTGAGCAGACAGGTTAAAACAGATAAAAGGAAGTACTTCTTCACCCAAAGGGTGATTAACATGTGGAATTCACTGCCACAGGAGGTGGCGGCGGCCACAAGCATAGCCACCTTCAAGAGGGGTTTAGATAAAAATATGGAGCACAGGTCCATCAGTGGCTATTAGCCACAGTGTGTGTGTATATATAAAAATTTTAGCCACTGTGTGACACAGAGTGTTGGATTGGATGGGCTGTTGGCCTGATCCAACATGGCTTCTCTTATGTTCTTATGTTCTTATCCTTTCGTTCCACTTGCCTTCCTTGGAATTCAGTATTATGTAGGAATTGTTTTGAGCGCCCCGGTTCAGATCAGAGCACTACAGGGATCTCCAGGGACTGGCATCCGATTATGCCAGTGAGAAGCATTCAGGGAATTTCATTGTAGCCAGAGTGGCCTCTGTAAAAGCCATGGATATTTGGCACCAAAATAATCCAGACTCTGGGTTGCTTTTTCAAAATAATCCAGAGTCTGGATTATTTTGGTGCTTACAGTTGTCCAGCCTGAAGGATAAGGCATCCTAGAGGCCAAGGGCTGCCTCCTGCCATGGTCTCTCTGGGTCAGCAGTCTGCTGCATCTGAGGCGGGGAAGACGGGCCAGGAAGGCCTGCGGGGGGGGCTGCATCCCCCACCAGGTGGCTTCTATCTTGCCTCGCCAGGGGCCCAATCACTGTGTCTGCTGGCTTTCTTCCTACACTTAGCACTTAATTTTCAACCAGGAACAGAGATATTAATTCCAGTGCGCCTGCCTCTTGTTTGCCCCAATGACCAACTTGGGAATAAACAGCCTTTGGTCTGGTGAGTGGTCTTGTCGTCAGAATGTCCAATTAGAGAAGCCCCTGATGTCTGCAGCATTCCCGGTGCCTAATTGGGCCAAAGACTGGTTGCAATTAGAGCTGGCTGGAGCGGCTCTGGCGTGCTTGACAGGGGTGCCCCCGGGACTCGTCACTCACTCATTGCCTGGATCGCTGCTCAGGGGTTACTTCAGTGGGTTAAATACAGCATGTCCCTCTTCAGGAATAGGACCCTGCTTTGCTGAACAGTGGAGGGCCAAGGGGAGTGACACAGCAGCCGATACTCTTGAAATCTTAGAGAAAGGAGGAGTGAAGTGGAGGGCAGGGTGAGAAGTAACACTGAAGGGTATTCGGGAGGGGCAGGGAGACAAATGGAAAAGCACTCTCTTTGACTCAAGACTTGCCTGCCAACATCTGCATGCAGCTGTGTAAGAAGCCACTGGCCGGGAGGGAGGGCCTCATACAAGTCCAGGAAGCTCTGCAAACATGAGGGTTTGTTTTTTTTAATCCTGAAGGCCTCAGATGACTCCGTCAGATACCTGTGAGCCACTAGGATACTCGGAAGAGATTCTGTCAGGTTCAGACGTATGTAAGGTTGCCAGACTCCAGGCAGTAAGGAAAAAAGTAAACAGGTATCGTGTCAACAAAGCCTCAACCATAAAGTAAACAAAATTACACGCTGTATTATACAAATTATACAGAATTATTCACAAAATAGATCCACAGCATGCAATGCATATACCAAATTTGTCCAAACAGGGAAACAAATCACAGAATAGAGAATCCAACAGTCTCCACATAGACAAGTCCTTCGGAGTTGCACCAAATCAGCTTTCTTTAAGATGGGTATCTTCTGCTCTGGAAAATTTAATGTAGAGGAATCCAAAGTAGAAAAAGTTCGCCCACTGAGAAGTATACAGTGTCTTGAGCATTCTATTAAGGAATTCTTGTTCATTGAAAAGTTTCAACACGGATATAGCTTGGGAAAAGCTCTGGTGAAATTAGGTGTGGGATGCTGGTTTGTCCGTTAGCTGTGGCTGAAACAGAGTAAAACTGACCCCAAGTCTGGTGGACTTTTTCGACTTTGGATATGCCTCTTAAACGAAAGTTGACTTGGTGTGACCATGAAAAATGTACCTACATGGAGACTGTTGGATTCTCTCGTCTGTTCTATGCAATTGCAATTGTTTCCTTGTTTGCACAATTTTGGTATACGTAATTGCATATTGTGGATATATTTTGTGAATAATTCTGTATAATTTGTATAATACAGCGTGTAATTTTGTTTACTTTGTGGTTGAGGCTTTGTTGAGAAAGTAGCTGTTTGCTTTTCCTTTCTTGCCACCAAGCAGTAGCTAGAGATCTCCCGGCATTACATCTGATCTCCAGGCCACAAAGCCCAATTCCCCTGAGAAAATGGCGGCTTCAGGAGGGAGGTTTTATGGCTTTATAACCTACAGAGGTCCCTCCTCTTCCAAAATCCCACCTTCCCTAGATCCCACCCCCAAAGCACCAGGATTTACTCATCCCAGAGCTGGAAGCCTAGATATATGGTATGTTGGCAGAGTAATTAATACAGCAACGGTGCACAACCTGATTAAAGAGTAGATGAAGGTTTATTTAGGAATTAACATACTTGATAGAAAAGAGAACTACATCTCTCTAGCTGTGAGAGAGGAAGAGACTGAGTGTGGCCCTTCTGATAAGAATGGAGAAATCACCCTGAGACTAGCAATCTGGAGACGGGCAAGGAATAACACTTCCAAGGAGAGAGAAGGTGCTGACCTTCCACTCTAATTGTCTTCTTGCTGTCCCCTGCGGGGTCTTCGCCTCTTTCTTCTTTGTACTCCAGGCACTGCCTTTTCCAACATGGTATACATTCATACTAGTCCTGCTGAAAGGGGGGGGGGGATTGGAACCCAACCAAATGTGATGATAACACCTACCAAGAAGTTTTATGGTGGCTCAACTTGCCCACTCTCGTTCCCTTGTCTGGCAGTGAGCAGTCAAAGATCCTGGACTGAGACCAAGACTCCCTCTATGCTGTGGAGGCTTATGAGCAAAAATTCTGCTTTGTGAGCGACTGGCATCAAAGTTGTGAGCTCCTGCATAAATTATTGTGCTCTGGGGCCATCCTTCCTGTGCTAGACAAAAATGTATGAGTTGGAGGCTAAAAATCTGTGAGCTAGCTCACACTAACTCAGCTTAAAGGGAACACTGGATGAGACCTTCCCACCCTGCCATCTGAGGCCCAGTGCTGGGGACTGAACCCGGGACCTCCTAATGGCAAGTTCTGTGCTGGAGCCCCCTCCCCAGCTGTCCAGCCCATGGGTGTGTCTTGTCTGTTGGACCTCCCTGAAGCATCTTTTCCGGCCCCACTACCCAAGACTCCTTTCTGAACTAGGGCTGCCTGGGCCTGAAGCTGAGACCTTCCTCGTGTAGAACTTGGACTCCACCACTGAGCTTTAGACTTTTCCTCCAAAACCCTGCCTTTCAAGCCACCTTTGCATTTGAGGGGGGGTGGGAAGAAAAAACTATGTAAGCATGTAAGCAAAAAGAGAAGAAATAGTTGCTTGATGTTGCTTTAAATTTTTACCATCAAGACATCAAAGATGCATTCGCACACACTAAATAACACACATTGTGTAAGAATAGCAAAATCCACTTGCAAACAGTTGCCATGTGAAGTCACCCAAGGTGTATTTTTAAAGCATTCTTTAAAAGTTAAATATTACAAGTGGCATTTTGAAATTCTTTTGAAATGTAGTTTCATCTTTTAGTGAAGAGCCTGAAGCAGAAAGAAACTGAGAAACTCCTTCTGGAATTGCAGAATCCCTGAATCTGCCTTCCATCTTCTAGAAAAAGAGAGTATTAAAAGCTGACGTTCTGAATAAAACTTAGTTGGTCTTAAAGGCGCAACTTGACTACTGCTTTGTTTTAAAAGCCCAAAGGTCTCTTGCTCATGAGGAGTGTGTTTAGCTCCTAAATGGAAGCCGCGAAGGGGCTGGCTTGCCACAGATAAGCCACATTTTGGCTTCTGCACCTATTAGGACAGCCACGGGACACGGGAGAGACTGCACTTGGAAGGGATTACAGGGCTGGAGTGGTTTCTGGCCACGAGGCCCTCTCTCCGTTTGGCCTGCCTAAGCCTCCGGAGGCGTCTCTGCCTCTCACTAAGCTTGTTGTGTCTTCATGGCTAGCTATAAAGCCACATTCATTAACAATGACATGAGAGACTCCGTGTCCGGTGCTGAGGGGGAAGGTCACACGGGTGCCCTTGGCAGGCAGGTGCTGGTGGGCTGTGCTGTGGTGGAATGTTGCTTCTCCATCCAAAAGGCCAAAGAATTCAGCTGGAAGACTTTTGTCCACCCAGAGATAGGGCCATCCCGCTTCAAAGTCTGAGGGCGGAGGGTTGTGTTTGCTCTGCAAACCAAAAGTCCTCTCAGCAGACCCAGCCCTCAACCAGTTGTCAGGCACGAATGGGACCCAGAAGGGCATGGTCTTTGCCCCATTGCTTCAGCCTGTTTCCTTTTTTCCTGCAAGGATAAGGGAGACCAGGGGAGAATTTCCAGCCCAGAATCCAGCTTTTCTGGGAGCAGAATGGTTTGGAGCAAAATCTGGATGATGGTGGGTCTGTCACTTAGTCAAAGAGTGCACAGCTTTGCCCCAGCGCTTTGGCTATGGACAGCCCCTCCTCAATGAACTGTGGGACTCATCTCTTTTGACCCCATGACCCCTTCTCTCAAGGGCGCGAAGGTCTTCAGTCTGGCTGGAAGAAAGCAAATGCCCTCTTTTGGCCCGGGCGTTCAGCAGTGCCCTTGGGATGAGGGGCAGCCCAGACCATGGAACATTCTGGCTTCTGAGCCAACCATGCAATTAATGGATTAACTGGAGGGGGAGCTGCATGGGGCAGGGATGGTGTGACCCTCGCCTTCACCTCAACTGGGGGGAGTGATTTTTATGTCACTCCTGCACCTGCTATACTGAGGCTGGATTCCTGCTTTTCAGCACTCAGCACATGTCCAAAGGTGGCTGTTTTGGAGTGTCTGAAAGAGCAGTGTTTATTTCCTTCGATATATGACCAGAGCTCCCTTTTGTCTCCAGAGCTTTATGCTGATGCAGTCCACAAGTCTGTGGAGTATCTTGTTGAGAGTAGATCGGAACCCAGTGCTCTCCCAGAACCTGATCCGACGCTCTGGCTGCTCCGTCCCACTGGCTCCCTTGGCATTGAGTAGTGGTAACCAGACTCTGCAAGAGGGAGGGGCAGGAGCTCTTGGGAGCCCTTCGCTGAATCCAGAGGGCCAGTTTGAGGCACGGCCCCTGGGCAGAATTAAAAAGCCAGGTCAGACAGGCACAGCTGCTGCCCGCCCCACTCTCGCACTCACCCCGTCCTCTGATGTCTCTGAGATGGATCACAGAGCTGCCACTTGGGAAGCGGGAGCAAATTCTTCTGCCACACTCCGTCTGTCTTTCTGGGCGTCTGAACGCCGGAGCGTGCAAGCGAGGTGGATTGGCAGTTGGAGCCCGCCAGTCTGCTCTAGGAGTTCACCAGCAGTGTTCCCTCTAAGCTGAGTTAGTGTGAGCTAGCTCAGCTTTTAGCCTCCAGCTCACACATTTTTGACTTAGCTCAGGAAAAATGGCCCCAAAGCAAAGTAATTTATGCAGGAGCTCAGCATTAAATTAATGCCAGGAGCTCGCAAAGTAGAATCTTTGCTCACAAGACTCCACAGCGTAGAAGGAGCATTGCTGACCAGGATTCTTACAAAACAAAACAAACCACTGCCACAGAGTGCATGGCTAATACAAAATGTAAGTGAAAAAAGAAACCCAAACTGCACGAAGGGGGTGGTGCACAATAACCATCTGACGGTGCCAAGAGTGCCTCGTGTGGGAGCATCTGGCCGGGAGTAATCCGCTCCATTTTGGGATGGCCTGATTTGGGACACCTCCAGTGCGTATGGAGTTGCCTGTTTGTACCCAGTCCTTGACTTCCAGTGAGGCCACGACCACGGCAGCCTCTCCCTTTTCCCAGGAACAAGGGCCCTTTGCCTCTTCTCTCGTGATTGCTCCTTCCTCTGCCTACAGACCCCTTCTTTGGCCAGCGCTACATCCACGTCCTGGGCCGGAGGAAGCTCTTTCACGTGGTGAAATACACGGGAGGCTCTGGAGAGATGGAATTCTTTGTGGAGGGTCTTCGGTTCCCAGACGACAGCTTCAATGGACTGGTCACCATCAGCGTCAGCCTCCTGGAGAAGCTGGCAGAGGTAAGGGAAAAGGGGGAAGCCACCTTGGGTGATGCGGTCATAAGAACAGAAGAGAAGCCATGTTGGATCAGGCCAATGGCCCATCCAGTTCAACACTCTGTGTCACACAGTGGCCAATATATGTGTACATACACACACACACACTGTGGCTAAGAGCCACTGATGGACCTCTGCTCCATATTTTTATCCAATCTCCTCTTAAAGCTGGCTATGCTTGTAGCCGCCACCACCTCCTGTGGCAGTGAATTCCACATGTTGATCACCCTTTGGGTGAAGAAGGACTTCCTTTTATCCATTCTAACCTGACTGCTCAGCAATTTAATCGAATGCCCACGAGTTCTTGTATTGTGGGAAAGGGAGAAAAGGACTTCTTTCTCTACTGTTTCCTCCTTCCAAGAAGGGGGCTGTAACTGGTGCCATCTGCCCACAACCCAGGCCTAGCCGTGTCTTCCATGGAGCACGACCTGGTGCCATTGCAAGGAGCAATCAGAGAGGCAGAGCATGCCGGGGTCGGGGGTGGGGGGGACATCAGTTGCCTGCGGCTTGTGCTGTCGGGTGCCGCAAAGCAGGCTGAAGAGGCCAAGCGTGCTGATTAAAGGGCAGCAGCACCTTTCCTAGGAGGAAAGGCAGAAGGGATTGGGACAACAAAGAGATGACTAAGGGGTGACATGATAGAGGTGTATAAAACTGTGCATGGGACAAAGGAAGTGTAAAGAGAGAATTTTTGCTCCTTCTCCTAAAGGGCTACAACTATTTGCTGGGCAATAGATTCAGGACAGAAAAAAGGAAGTGCTTCCGGACTTGACAGGTTTTTAAAATGTGGAAATCACTGCCGGAGGATGTCGGGGTGGCCACAGGCATAGACAGCTTTAAAAGGGGGATGGCTAGATTCATGGACCGGTGGTCTTTCGGTGGCTACTAGCCATGGTGACAAAATGAAACCTCCACAGTCAGAGGCACTAATCCTCTGCATCCCAGAGCCAGGAGGCAACCTCAAGGGAAGGCCTCAGCCTCTCTGCCCTGTTGCGGGTCCTCCAGAGAAACTGGTTGGCCACTGTGTGAGACAGCAGGCTGGACTAGAGGGGCCCGATAATAGAGTGGGTTCTTAGGCATTGAAGAGGCGAGGTGGTCGTGATAACAGGCTCTTCATTGAGTACACCGTGGTGGGTGGCTGCACTAACTGAATTGGAGAATGGGGCCCACAGGGCCAACTACATAGAACACTGGGTTCCTGCGCTAGCACGTGATTGGATCATTCAAACCAGCGGGGGGCCTGTGATTGGAGCAGGGGAGTTGAGATTTGGATCCTCCTGCCCCTTGTTCCCAAGTCCCCAAACCCAGTCCATCAGGCTCCAATGAGCCAGGCAGAAATCCTATTTGGTAACAACATGGATTCTCATACATAACAGACCCTGACTGGTCTGATCCAGCAGGCTCTTCTGATGTTCTTCTCAGAGGAAGACCTCAACCTCCATGCCCTGTTGTTGGCCCTCCAGAGGAACTGGCTGGCCCCTGTGTGAGACAGGAGGCTGGACTAGATGAACCCTCACTAGTCTGATCCAGCAGGGCTCTTCTGATGTTCTTCTCAGGGGAAGGCCTCAGCCTCTCTGCCCTAATGTTGGCTCTCCAGAGGAACTGGTTGGCCCCTGTGTGAGACAGGAGGCTGGACTAGCTGGACCCTCACTGATCTGATCCAGCAGGGCTCTTCTGATGTTCTTCTCAGGAGAAGACCTCGGCCTCTCTGCCCTGTTGTTGGCCCTTCAGAGGAACTGGTCGGCCACAGCATGAGACAGGATGCTAGATTAGATGGACTCTCTCTGGTCTGATCCAGCAGGCTCTTCTGATGTTCCTACCAGGGGAAGGACTTGGCCTCTCTGCCCTGTTGTTGGCCCTCCAGAGGGACTGGTTGGCCACTGGGTGAGACAGGATGCTAGATTAGATGGACCCTCACTGGTCTGATCCAGCAGGGCTCTTCTGATGTTTTTATGTTCAGTCACCAGAAAGCCAGAGTGCCCGGTTTAGGCATCAGAATGCCAAGTGCTGCTTCCCGTACCCCAGGCCTCATGGCTAAGCTGCCCTTTCCCCTTGTCCAGCCTGCCTTCTCTGATGGATCGGCTGCCTGTCCCCTGCCTCCCTCCCCCCTCCCCCGCCAGGATCTCCCAACTGCCTGTGAAATAATTCCCCCTCTGCCTTGCCCACTGTGCGTTCCTCCGCTCTGCCCGGCGAGGGTGTTATGTGGCTGCGGAAGGAGCTGCTGATGTGAGGGCTTGACACTTCACTTGACACTTCTAATGAGCCAATCTGAGGCTGGCAGGTGACGCTTCCTCTCCAGGTCCCCTCTCTTTGTTTGGGCTTCAGCTGCAAAAGGCCTGGCTGGAGCGCAGACTCTCTCCACACTCTGAATTGGACCAGGACAGAAGCCCAGTTTAGAGGAGGCCAGGCGGGCAGCCTTCTCCGGTTCCCTTGCCCACTGGGAGGCTGCATGGAAATACAACTTCTATTAGCAACTTGCTAATTTGGCTGGCATTTCCAATCAATACTCCTCCCGCCTTCCGCTTCCTCAGCCTCCCTCGCCCGCTGCCCCCAGCCCCCAATGACCTCCGTCTTCTCCTGCGGGGCCTGGCCTTCTGCAGGTGCCACTCTTTCAGTCCAGCTGCTGGGGTGCCCTGAATTCTCCATCCGAGGGCATGGCTTTGAGCCAGTTCATTGACTGAAAAGGTTTCCTTCAGTCAAAAAGATGTCTTCCTGCAGTGAGGGTTTTTATGTATGGTGGCAGCAGCTCAGGGAGTTAGAAAGGACCTCCAGGGTCATCTAGTCCAACCCCCTGGCACAATGAAGGCAATTCACAAATACCTCGCCTCTCCCACACACCCCCAGTGACCCTGCTCCATGCCCAGTAGATTGGGGGGCCTCCAGTATCCCTGGCCTGGAGAAAAATTGCTGACTGACCCCAGAGTGGCCATCAGCATTTCCCTGAGTGTGTCAGAAAGCGTTTCCCTGGGTGCACACGTCTCCTTGCCTTGATGCTGGGGGAAGCACATGCATTCCCTAGGAGGGCTCTTCAGCCAGCAGGCAGAGGTGCAGAAACGCAGCCCAGAGGGCACCGCTGCTTAAATCCTGTCAATTAGTCAGCCAGGAGGAAGTGGCTGGATCTTCCCACCCAGCCCCCCACGTGCCAAACTCACCTGGTGGCTTTGGGGGTCTTTTTCAACCAGGCTCAGCCTTGGTTGCTCTGTGCGTTGTGTGTTGGACCAGCTTGTTCCAGCCCATTCAGGTGTGACAATTGTATCTTTACAAACAAACAGCATAAAGGTTTGCATTTCTTCACAGGGTATTCCGCAGACCCCCATTTTTACAGACACTGTAGTTTTCCGGGTGGCTCCGTGGATCATGACCCCAAACACCTTGGCACCAGTCACCGTTTTCGTGTGCAGGTAAAGTCACAGGTGAAGTTGGGAAGCAGCGACTTAACTGTAAGGGCCTTAATGTGAGTCATTTCAAATGAAATTCTTTACTGGTTTTCTTCTTTACCGAATTATGATTTCCAAAAATGTGCTTACATTTAAATTTTCTTCCTGTAATAGTGAGAAAACTTTGGAGAGGGGGGCATTCCCACCCCGGAAGTAGATCACACACTGCAGTTGTGGTAGCTGGGGGGGAGCTCTAATTGGCTGCAGAGCCAAAAACCCATGAGAGAAATCTGGCACAGACTGGGCCTTGCAAACTGGGTGGGGGGTTTTTACTTGCAACCAGATCGGCTGACCTGAAAACCAGTCCAGCTACTCTCCTAGTGAGTGTGGATGGTGGAATCAGCCCAGCAAGTCTAGGGAAAGGAAGCAGGGTCCCCTGCCCTCCAGCCCATGGGTGAGACTCAGTGCCTTCTTTCAGCTCCACAGTTCCTACTAACAATGTAATCCTTTTTCCTACGGCAGCGTCAAGGATAATTATCTCTTCCTGAAGGAGATAAAGAACTTGGTGAGCAAAGCCAACTGCCAGATGAAGGTTTGCTCCAAGTATATGAACCGCAGTGACCGGTGGATGCAGGTGAGTGAATTCTGGGGCCGTAACAATACGTCACTTGCCAGTTTAAAAAAAAAAGTCACTTAAAAGCCTTCAAGTGAGAGAGGGAAATGGACCCTGCAGGGGAATTGCCCTGAGGTGGGAAGGACAGGGAAGATCCACAGCTTCCTGTCCACATGGGTGCCACCCTGGAACATCTTAGCAAAGCAGATTCTGGAGAGAATGCAAGAAAAATGCTCACCCAAAAAGATGTTCCCCCAGGCAGTGAACAGGAGGACTGTGATGCTGTGTGAAGCAAGGGGGAAACTCTCCCAGTAGCCTTCATGCTGGGGGATACAGCTCGTGTGTAAATCAACTCAAGAAGGAGCCTTCATTTTTTTCCAGCATGAGCTGAGCATGCCTTGGGGGGGCGGGTGGAGAGAGAGAAGTGAACTCTCTTGCAGGCCAACAAGTGGCTAACAGCTTGCTAGATGGATGAGGAGTCTTGGCACAAAAGGTACCAGAAAGCACCCCCACAAGGGCCTGCATTTTCAGATCAGAGACTCATCTGCATGCCATCATCCACTATCCAGGAATGTAGGGAACTGCCTTCTGCTGTTAGCCTACCTGTCCTGGGACCATCTACCCCCTCTGGGAGCTGCTGTCTCCGTTCCTAAACAGATTTGGGAGATTTCTCTCTAACACCAGAGACCCTTTTTGTAAGAGGGAAGATTCCAGGGACTGAATTGGCCAGCAAAGCAGACATTCTGCTGTTAGATTGGGGGTCCTTCTCTGTGTTTTCAGTTTCTCGTATGGATTTCTAAAGCATATGCCTGTTTTTGTTTTTGTGCACCCAAGTCTCAAAAGTCCATTTCAGACAATGTTGTCATTGTTAGCCTATGGTTGGAGAAATGGGCGAAGACAGCTCAGAGTTCACACCTGAGGAACAGCTGAATGGACCCCCTCCTTTAGACAAGCCACACATCCTCAGATCTCTGCCTGGACTCGTGCCAGTCATCCTTCCTCTCCCTCAGAAGTGACCCCACGGTCCCTGGAGTGGTCAGACGGGCTGAAGGGTCAGAGAATGGACCAAGACTGTGCATCAGGTTTCCAGGGCCCAGCCTGCACTGCCGGCCTCTCTCAGTTCTGCACCTCTTTAACTGTCATGGTTTTCCCCAAACAATCCCAGAAAACATCCCAGCTGTTGGCAGCGAAGGTGCTCTTCTCATGTGTGTAAACATCTCTAACCCTGATGTTTCTCCTTCCCTCGTCAGGATGAGATTGAATTCGGCTACATCCATGCCCCTCACAAGGGTTTCCCGGTGGTTCTGGACTCCCCGCGGAATGGGGGTCTTCAAGATTTTGCCATCCGAGAGATTTTGGTAAGAGCTGCCGCTTTCTCCAGGGCCCTATTCTGGGTGGCTTTAGTCAGGCCTGATTCAGGTACAGGCGTGCACTTAAGAAACCCCAGGCATCTCAGTAGCTTCCCTATAACAGATCATTGAACTCTGAGCCAAAGGGGCATCTCAGTAACTCTATAGATGCATTCTGGGTATAGTACACAAGTAAATCAGAAGGGCCGATTCCCCACTAGCCTTATGCCGCTCTCAGGCTCCTTTTCTCCACAGGGCTTCTGTCGGATTTCACACAAGCTGCCCTGAGACTGCAGCTCGCTTCGACTCTTTTGCGCAGCAAACAGAAACCAGTTTTTAGAGAATCTTGCTTGCTGCATGAAAGAGGCGGAGCTAGTTGCAGCCTCGGTGCAGCCTGTGCGAAATCCGACAGAAGCCCCATGGAGAAGAGGAGAGTGAGAGCGGCATAAAACTGAGGAATCGGTAAGTGTCTCTGCTTAGGTTTCAGCTGGCTTCATGAAAGCATAATCATTGTGTACTCCATATCAGTTAAACTCACAAAGCAACATATAGCATCCATCCATCATGGTTCCATAGATAATTAAAGCAGAGCAATTGCAAGAGGCTGTAAGAGTTTCTTACTCCCAAAGTAAGCGGGTCACAGGCAAGGAGCTCTTCCAAGAACAGGCTCTTAATTGATTGATTGATTGATTGATTGATTACTTTCAATTTATATCCCGCCCTCTCCGCAAGCGGACTCAGGGCGGCTCACCACATCGTATAATACAATCAATCCAATAATTTACTTATTTCAGTTTTAAAACCTAATGATCAGTTCAACCTCCCATATTTTTAGGATTGTAAAATCATCTCCTAACAATAGCCAGCTGCCCACATTCTTAGCTAAATCACCTTCTTATAACTTCAGCATCATGCCGATTTAGCTATACTTAAAATATCTTTTTAGAATATAATAAAAATATGAGTCCATTTTCACAATTTTTTATCTTAACAAAATAATGATTCAAGGTTTTCTAACATGCAAATACCTGTTGGTCTTCAATTCAGACTCCCCTCCTTGACTCATCTCTTCACTTCTGTGAAGCCGGATACTCTTGCCGTTCTCAGACATTTCTGCACCTGGCCCTAAACAAATTGTGTCTATTGATTAAAAAGGTAAAGGTGTGCTGTGCAAGCACCAGTCGTTTCCAACTCTGGGGTGACGTCACATCACGATGTTTTCATGGCAGACTTTTTTACAGGGTGGTTTGCCATTGCCTTCTCCAGTCATCTGCACTTTACCCCCAGCAAGCTAGGGACTCCTTTTACTGACCTCGGAAGGATGGAAGGCTGAGTCAACCTCGAGCCGGCTACCTGAACCCAGCTTCCGCCAGGATTGAACTCAGGTCGTGAGCAGAGGGCTCGAACTGCAGTACTGCAGCTTTACCACTCTGCACTGCCAGGCTCCTATCTTTTGATTACAGATCTTCTACTGAATTACATGTCTTTTAATCTAATTGCTGCCACTCTGCCTTCTTATTGTTCTTCAAGATCATTCTATTCTGGGTCTCTGGACTGCCGTCTTGGCATTCTGTTACCCTGAGAGGCCAGGCTGGCTCTGTTGAGGTGTGCCACATCTTCTGTGATGTTCTTGGTCAAGCCCAGCCACTCCTCCCATCTCTTTCTGGCCACACTTATGACAACCCAAGTAAGCGAGGCTTCTGATGCAGATAGCGTAAAGGAAGGCTGACAGGAGAACAAGATGGTGCTGAGCCTGTAACAGTCGCAGCTCTCCTACATCCCACCCTCAAGGAACTCTTCTTCTCTCACGCTGCAGAGAGGCTGCTGGAGAACAGAGAATTCATACCCCTCCCGGGGCTTAACCTTTCTGCTCTGCCTATTGGGGTAGGAGACAAAATGATGCGTCTACTTCACGTGAGAGCCTGTTCAGCGGCTTCTACTGACAAGGGAAGCCCTGAAGCAGTTCAGGATGAAGTATTGCTTGGTGGCAAAAATGCAAGCACTGTGACATCAAAAACGAGATTCCCAGAGTACTGGATCCTGCACCAGAGATCTACTTGCATATTTCTGGGGTACAACTGCGGATTCCCAGGATAAATGCAACCCATGAAGCAGGAGTATGTGGGGGGAAGGGGGAGTGCATGAAGCCACACAAACACACAGATGCACACTTGTGGCTGGTGGCAACAGTGAGGATGTAGTTTCTCTGTTTTTGAGCTGTGTTTTTAAAATGTTTTTTGCTAGTAGATGGAAACCACCTAGAGGAGGTGGTTGCAAAGCAGAGTACAGATTCTAAAATAAATAAATTGATAAGACATCCACCATAAATTCCAGTGCAGAGTGGATGTACCTATGCCAGGGCAATGATGGATCCAACGTTTGTGTAAAATCAAACCCAAATATACAGTGTCCACCAAATCCACACAGATAAAGGAGGACTTATGAGGCTCAGGAACGCCAGCATTTCATAGAATCACACCATTGGAAGAAGAAGAAGAATTACAGATTTATACCCTGCCCTTCTCTCTGAATCAGAGACTCAGAGTGACTTACAATCTCCTATATCTTCTCTCCCCCACAACAGACACTCTGTGAGGTGGGTGGGGCTGAGAGAGCTCTCCCAGAAGCTGCCCTTTCAAGGACAACTCTGCAAGAGCTTTGGCTGATCCAAGGCCATTCCAGCAGCTGCAAGTGGAGGAGGGGGGAATCCAACCTGGTTCTCCCAGATAAGAGTCTGCACACTTCACCGCTACACCAAACTGGCTCTTCAGGGTCATCTAGTCCAACCCCCTGCCCAATGCAGGAACTTCACAAATACCTCCCACACAAACACACCCAGTGACCCCTGCTCCATTCCCAGAAGAGATTTGCTCCCTGTTCCTACTTCAGAAGATTCCTCTTGTGGACAACTCTGTGAGAAGCTATGGCTGACCCAGAGGACAGAGGCTGCCATAAGTCCCTGAGTGCCAGGGCAGGCCAGAGACTGTCTGTGCATCTCTGCTCTAAGGCAGGCTTCAAAACATAGGAGGAGACTTCCAAGATGCCCAGAACTAGAACGTCAGCCCAAGAGTTCTAGCTAGAGAACCTGGCTCATCTCCTGGATCCTTCATGGAGCCACCCTGAGCAAGAAGACAGTGCTGTGATATTCTCTGCTGCAGAGAAAAGAAAGGAAATGATGAAAGGGGAAGCAGCAGGAGGCTGACGCAGAAAATGCAGGGCAGTTTGGCTAAAAAATGAGCTTTTAATGTTGCTGTTTCGCTCTGCAAGACCCTGCTGGTCTCGTCCCCTTTGAAGACCATAGCGGAGAAATTGCCTGGGGGCTGCCTCTCCTGCTCTGAAGATGGTTTCTTCCCTGCCTCCTAAGTGCAGAGGGCTCTTTTCTGATGGTCCCCCCAGCGGTTATAAATAGCCAGCAGAGAACCACGTTGGCTGCAGGCAAGACCAGAGAAGGTTCATTTTCAAAGCCCCGGATCTAATCATGGCAGATTAAAAGTGAACTGGGCTTCCTGGGTGATGCTCCCACTCCAGGGACAGCAGGGGTCCCGAGAGGGGCTGGAATGGGGACAATGTCTAAAACTGGCCCCCAGGCATGTGGGAGACTGCCCACCCAGGGGTTGCATCAGGCGGGGTCAAGCAAGGACAGATGGGGCCGTTGCCAGCACTACAGAAAAGACGAAGAAATGGGGTTTGGGCCTGGGGGACTTTTCAGTAGCCCTTCTTTATGGACGAAGGTATGGATTTTGCACAAACCGCAGGATCTCAGACACCTCTGAAATTTGGGGCAGCGTTTGCATTTGGACGCGTCTGTTGCCTCTTGGCACCGCCTCTCGCCGCTTCCATGGCGGCGGCTGTAACTGAAGACGACAGCGAGGCGCCGTAGGTATTACGACACAAACGGCTCCCTTTCCATACATGTCCACTCGGAGAAAGAAGGTTAATCGCTTTTAAATGTGGTGAAATCTATCATTTATCATGCCTCGAATGAGCACAGGCGGTCTTAGATTTGTCATGCGGGACAGGAATACCATGTTGGTCTCTCGCGCTCTTTGAAAAGAAAAGAACCCGACTGCACCTTCTCCCTTCTGCCCCCCACCAAAGATATTCTGAGCATTTTGAAAAGCAATTTTCATCTCCCAGAGTGGCTGAACGTATTATATTCCAATCTTCTGGTTTGAAGCCTCCTGTAATCCCGAAGCTTTCTTTTCCAATCTCATTTTCCAGATGGGACATTTTAGTCCAACTCCCCCCCCCCCCCCCGCCCCGGGTGAGGCACATGTCTGTCTTCAAGCCTTCAGGGGCCACGTAATGGGGAAAGAGATGGGAGGGAAGGAGGACTGGACTGTAGCCGGGTGGTTGGCGGTCTTTCCCAGGGAGGGAGAATCAGGGCCTGGGTCCACAGGGGCAGAGGGGAGAGGAACGGCATGCTCCACACATTCCAGAACTCCTCTGTCCTTGTGCAACCCAAAAATCGATGCCTTGCAAAATAATAGAGAAGTAACAATTTTTTTTAAAAAAAAAAAGATTGATAAAGAGGCCTGACTTTAAAGCAGGAAACCCATCAGCCATGTTGGGTCATGATATTTTAATCTCCGTTGGACTTAGATTTGTCTGTAGAACATTTATTTATTTATTTGATTGGCTTTCTCTCCCGCCCTCCCCGCCAAAGCAGGCTCAGGGCGGCTCACAGCAGTAAAAACATGTACAAATATTAAACATGAATTAAAACCTTAAACAATATAACAAAACATTTTAAAACAATTTGCTGCTAATAATACATTGCTGCCCTTTCCCAAAGTAAGGGCATCCTTTATTTCTCTTGTTTCTCTCTAGTTATATAAAAACTGATATCACACTTTGCCTTTCACAAAAGGCCAAGTGGGTTACGATAGCGAAACACATGCAATAATAGCCCGATACAGTGATCCTCACTCACAAAATGGCACCTGCAAACATGTTTCCTTTGCCCACTGGCTTCTTGAGGATAAACTCCAAAGCCTTGAACAGAGGAGGGGGAAAGGAGGCAGCTTCTGGCGCTCTGTGCCATCGTCCTGTGGGGCAAAGTGTGGAGCTCCCCCAAGGGTCTGGGCAGCACCACCTCCAGCAACAGGGAGGGGCTCGCTTGTCTGAGGGGGGCTCTGATGAAGAAGAAGATGAAAGAAGGAAGGACGGACAGATGGATGGATGGACGGAAGGTTCTGGCTAGGCTCCCTCCCTGAATCCTGGATTTCTGGCATGCGAGGGATTCTTTTGCACAGGAGATCATCCCACCTGCTTCTGAAATGAAGGCCCAGGGAAAATGAGGCCAGATCTGCAATGGGTATTTTTAGAGCCGTTTTCCTGGGGCAACAACCCCTGTCTACATAAGAAGCAAAGAATTCCCTGGGGTGTTTTCACCAGCTTCCTTTTCAGTTAGGTTTTCTTACTGGTCATTGTTTCTTGGTGGCTCTGCCAGCTCCATCCACTAGCCAGAGATAGCCTGGAACCTGGATTTGGACGGGAAGGCTGCTGCCCCAGGACTGTCACTGTCTGGAGACATCTGTTTGAGATGTTATTCTGGAGAGCTCTGCTTTTCCTTTAAAAAGGAAAAAAAAAGCTTCATCACTATAAATTTGCTAATGCTGTGATCCCAAGGGTTATGCAAAACAACACTTTTCCTAGGGTTTTACTCGATCGAACCTCTACAAGCAAGGGCAAGGAGGGCTCAGGGAAAGAGACCTCCTCTGGCTTTGGGAGCCATCAGTTTAAAGTCACATCTGGAAGCAAAAATGCAAGCCAGGAATTTCTGCAAGCAGGAAGAGAAACTGGGGAGCAATATTGAACGAAGGCTCCCTTCTCACACCTCCTGGAGTGGATTGCATCCTGAACCCTAGGAGAAGTAAGCAGGAACCAGCCAGCTAACCCAACACATTCTCAGTGGCGCATAAATCACTTCTATGACCGTCTCCCTGTTTTGACCAGAGACTTTGCCTTCTGGGCTTGCAGAAGGATTCTCTTTTTGCCCAGGGCCTCGCCCAGGCAGAGGGGAAAGGTGGTTTTCTCTGTCTGCAGCTTACTTGGTGGTCTCCCCTTCAAGGACCAACCAAGCCTGACCTGGCTTTGCTTCCAAGATCTGGCAAGGTCAGGGCCAGAAACAGATAACAGATATTGCCCTTTTACAGTCTCAGGGACGAAGATGTAGAGAGCAGATCAGGCCCAAACTGAAGTCTATACATAGAAATATTCAATACTTACAGTCCCTCTGCCATTCTCTGCTGATTTGGACATGGTTTGGGCAAATGTGTCTGAGAATTTTGGCTACATCAACCTGACTTGTGCCTTGTTTGTGTCTCACACAGCTGCTAAGTATACAGTTTGGGGAGACTCTGTGCTGACAGGTTCCTTTTAGCCGCAGTCCTGGGGATGTTCCCTTCTCCTTTGCAGTGAGACAGCAAGCCCTTCTCTTCCCCACCTCCGTTCTCATAGGCCAGTGCTTGGAGAAGGTTGGTGCCCACGTGCAGAAACTCGCATCTGATGGAAAAGAGCAGAGCTACAGAAACGAATCAGGCATTTGGTCAGGATTATGGAATGATTAAAGCAATGAAATTAATATCGTGAGTCATCCTGGAGTCTATTTGGGGAGGTAGGGGGTGGAATTAGAACACAGGGTAACATTATCCAAGCAGTCTTTTTTTGCTTTGTGAAATCGCTTCCTCCCTGCTCCCTCCCCCCTTGCCAATGCCACTACCAACTATTTAGGAAAAAGAGGGGGTTTGCCCAGAGAGGTGGGCTCTGCTCTTTCCTGGGCTGCAAATGGAGATGTCAGCCTGTCAGCTGCTGCGTCGTCCCCGCTCTCTGTCTTTTGGCGCAATCCCCAAGCATCTCCTGGCAAGAAGAGGGCCCTTCCATGATGCTCCTCTCCATACCTTCCAGTAACCTAATCAGGCAGACGGGATTAAGTCTCTCAAAGTGGGTTCAAACAATCTAATTTGCTGCCACTTCTTAGTGCTGCCCCTTAACTTGAACTCTGCCTAAATCGAAATGGTGCCTTCTCACATTTTGGTTTTAACCGTGTTATGCTGAGTCTATCTTTGCTCTTCCTCTTGAACGTTGAGGAGAGCCAGTTTGGCGTAGTGGTTAAGTGTGCGGACTCTTACATGGGAGAACCAGGTTTGATTCCCCACTCCTCCACTTGCAGCTGCTGGAATGGCCTTGGGTCAGCCCTAGTGGTTAAGTGTGCGGACTCTTACATGGGAGAACCAGGTTTGGTTCCCCACACCTCCACTTGCAGCTGTTGGAATGGCCTTGGGTCAGCCATGACTCTCGCAGAGCTGTCCTTGAAAGGACAGCTTCTAGGAGAGCTGTCTCAGCCCCACCTACCTCACAGGTAAAGGAGACTGTGACTGCTCTGAGACGCTGAGATTCAGAGTGTAGGGTGGGATATAAATCCAATATCATCTTCTTCTTCATCTTCTTCTCTGGACTGAGGCCCGTGGGAAATAGTTTGGAAGAAACACAGAAGAAGGCTTCTTAATGCCTGGTGTGTTGGAAATGGAGCATTCAAGGGAGATCTGATTGGCAGCGTCTCTCATGCCAGAAGAAGAAGAATTGCAGATTTATACCCCGCCCTTCTCCCTGAACCAGAGACTCAGAGCGGCTTACAATCTCCTTTGTCTTCTCCCCCCACAACAGACACCCTGTGAGGTGGGTGGGGCTCATAGCAACTGCCCTTTCAAGGACAACTCCTACATGAGAGCTCTGGCTGACCCAAGGCCGTTCCAGCAGCTGCAAGTGGAGGAGTGGGGAATCAAACCCGGTTCTCCCAGATAAGAGTCCGCTCACTTAACCACTACACCAAACTGGCTCACCAGCACGAGGGATGTGGTTGGCATTTTGCCCCAAAGCTGTGCCACTGCAGGTGACCTCGGCTGCTGGGGAGGGTCATACGGTGCCCTTCAGTTGCTCAAGCCTTACTGGAAGTCTTTCTACAGGGCAAAATCCATCGCATGCTTTGCTGCACTGAGGCTGTGATGTCTTGTGGCTTACTGCCTCCTTGAGAGCAAGCCAGGAATGTAGCCGCCCTGCTGTAGGCCTACTCATGCAGTGGCCTGTCGGTTGGATTGCAGTCTTAGAATCATAGAATCAGAGTTGGAAGGGACCTCCAAGGTCATCAAGTCCAACCCCCTGCACAAGGCAGGAAACTCACAAACACCTCCACCCTAAATTCACAGGATCCTCATTGCTGTTAGATGGCCATCTAGCCTCTGTTTCAAAACCTCCATGGAAGGAGAGCCCACCACCTACCCAGGAGGAAGCCTCTTCCACTGAGGAACTGCTCTAATGGTCAGGAAGTTCTTCCTAATGTTGAGCCGGAAACTCTTTTGATTTAATTTCAACCCGTTGGTTCTGCTCCTACCTTCTGGGGTCACAGTCCTGGCTATATTGTTTCCTTCTACAATGGAACCCAGTGCACGAAGCACGGCTAACTCAGGAGAGGTAGGGATTGTCTCAGGAAGTACTTTTAAATGCACCAGAAGGAAGCAGCAATCCTGGAGCCAAAATGGCATTCGTGCCCAGTGAAACTTCAGCCCAGGCTTGCGTAACGCCCCCATGATCCACTGAGAAAGGCTACCCTTACGACAAAACCATGAACGTCCATTCTGTAGGCGGAGGGGTCTGTAGCCTCCCCAGTCTCCCAGACATCTTTCCCTTGTAGGGCTGAGATTTTTAAAACGTTGAATTGCATATTCCACTTTGCTACTCGTATATCTTTCTAGCGATGACTCGAATCCGCGACATCTTATCCATGCCCCAGACAGGTGCTCCCCAGCAGTTGCTGGCTTATAGCTTTCACCACCACCACTAACTGCGGCGTCCTACTCTGTTCATTTCATTCCATACGTATTCTGCTCCCCCCCCCCCCCCAGCTGCAAGAGAACAGGGTGACACAAGCAGCAAGGTTGCCTGAAGGGAGTGTGAAACTCGCAACTCCTGCAGGAATCTCACTGAGGCAAGCGGAGGGGGCCTCTTAGAGACTCCCAATTTGAGCTGAGTTCAAGCCAGAGGAGTCTCTGCTGGGTGGAGGTGAAATACATGGCCAGTGCAGGCCGCTCCTGCTGACGCCCTGTCAAATGTGCTGCTGTTCTCTGTGCTTCCATTCAGGTGGGAGCTGGAAGACTGGAGGGCCTGGGCCAGAGCTTCTTTCTAACCCTGGCCTCTCATGTTCAGCGAGGCAGTTCTGGCCCAGTGGGAATGGGATGTTTTCAGTGCCTCTGAACATGGGCCAGGTGTTTTCTGTGCTTCCTGTGCAGGGGTCTGAGCACACAGCTTAGACGTGGCTGCCACAGTGTCAGCAAGTCGAGGCAATGCTCAGCCCAGGCCGCAGTCCTCAGAGATGCAGAATGGCATGACGGAACTCCTCTCTCTGGGCCATTCCTCCATCTGCAGCAGGGCAAATGTTGACATAGCTGGGCATCTGGAGGGCATCCAAAACCTCACACTGGGCCAGAATGGGAGCTCATCTGTGCACCTTTGTGATTAAGGGGCCAGAGGACACCGTTTGCCAGGTAGGTGCCGTGTAGCTCCAGGAGTTGCGTTCTGCAGCACCACCTCTTTTCACTTCATGGTTACGCCCTGGAATTCCCCCCCCCCAGGTAACGCCAGGGCTTTCCTGGCATCTCCCACCCCCCTCCAGGCACAGAATAGTCAGCACATTATCATGTGCTGAAGAGAGAAGATGAAAACCCACAGGGGGCCCATCTGCGCATGTAGCTTCTGCTGACGGCCTCCGAGCCCAGCTTATGTTGGATTTGAGGCCCTCGCCATGGGGCATTTTGTGTTAACACAATATTGAGATGAGGGCATTTGCAAGTCTGTCGTTTGAGGGCAGCTGCTGCTGCGTTTGTCAGACACGATAACATTAGATGCGACTCTCTTCACCTCACTGTGGCTTTTCTGTGTGTTTCTGGGGAAAGCTCTTGCCATGAAACTGGCAGTGCAGAAGGGGAACAAATGGCACACTACACACACACATACACCTGGGGATGACATTCCCAGCGGGAGTTCCCCCTGCAGAAGCAGGACCTCTTCTTATCTCACAAGTCTTGTTCCTTGTGGGCACAGGTAGGTTCTGTGTAGGGTTGCCAGTCCCCAGGTGGGGGCAGGGGATTCCCCAGTTTGGAGGTCCTCCCCCCACTTCAGGGTCATCAGAAAGCGGGTGGGGGGGAGGAATGTCTGCTGGGCACTCCATTATTCCCTATGGAGATCAATTCCCATAGGATATAATGGAGAATTGGTCCATGGGGATCTGGGGACCTGGGGGGGGTGTTTTTTGAGGAAGCAGCACTGAATTTTCAGCATAGCATCTGGCGCCTCTCCTCAGAACACCTTCCAAGTTTCAAAAAGTTTGGACCAGGGGGTCAAATTCTATGAGCCCCCAAAGAAGGTGCCCTTATCCTTCATTATTTCCAATGGAAGGAAGACATTTAAAAGGTGTGCAGTCCCTTTAAATATGATCACCCAAACTCCCTTTGGAGTTCCATCATGCTTGTCACAACCTTGCTCCTGGCTCCACCCCCAAAGTCTCCTGGCTCCACCCCCAAAGTCCCCAGATATTTCTTGAATTAGACTTGGCAACCCTAGTTCTGTGCACATCGCAATAGGGAAGAAGGGAGGCTTTTGAAGCTCACAGGTTATTTGAAGCCGGGGAGGAAACATTTCTCACTTGGGGACTGCTGGAACTTTCCCATCCCATAACCTTGTACAGGAAACAAAATCCCACCGTTGTGTTCCCAAGAAGGCCTGCGTAGATGTCCTCTGAGCCGGCCCTGTGCTTGATCCACTCCCAAGACCAAACTGGGTCTTGCCGTCTCAGAACCTTCTCCAAGTCTCTCGTCCACAGGGAAAACCGATCCTGCAGAGGCTCCCCGGAACAATCCAGCCCAAGTTAATCCTGTTTAAATCCCATTGAAGTCAGTCATGCCTAACTTAATTTTGTTAGCATTTAAGCACAACTAATTTTATTTGGAGTGAGATCCACGGCTTTGCGGAGTTAATTGAGCTATCCATTTTCTTTCTGCATTATCTTTTGCTCGCCCAAGGTTGAATTACACAAAGTGTAAACAGAACTTTGGTCGACCGGGGGCTTACTAGATGGATTTTGTGAGGCTTTATAGGATGGGGATATGAAATGGCTTGGAATTTACAAGTGTAGAGAGAGCAATAAACTGTTGCCACCCCCAGATACAAATTGGTGAGGAGGACACCGACGGCTACTCCTTTGCGCTGCTGATCAGGGCTCGCTTTTCTAGTAACAAAACTTTGTCCTTCTCTTTCGCAGGGTCCAGACTTCGGCTACGTGACCAGGGAGCCCCTCTTTGAACTCATCACCAGCCTAGACTCTTTTGGGAATTTGGAGGTCAGCCCACCGGTGACCGCCAATGGGAAGGAATATCCCTTGGGGAGGATCCTCATTGGCAGCAGCTTCCCCACGTAAGAAAGGTTTGGGGGCCCCCACTGAAGAAGAAGAAGAAATTGGATTTATATCCCGCCCTCCACTCCGAAGAGTCTCAGAGCGGCTCACAATCTCCTTTACCTTCCTCCCCCACAACAGACACCCTGTGAGGTGGGTGGGGCTGGAGAGGGCTCTCACAGCAGCTGCCCTTTCAAGGACAACCTCTGCCAGAGTTATGGCTGACCCAAGGCCATGCTAGCAGGTGCAAGTGGAGGAGTGGGGAATCAAACCCAGTTCTCCCAGATAAGAGTCTGCACACTTCACCACTACACCAAACTGGCTCTCCACTGAGCTAAGAGAAGAGCAGCCAGGCCACTGAACTGGCAGTAAAAACTGGAAGTGTCATGATCTGGGATTCTCTCTATGAGCAGAGCTATCTGTGTGCTTGGGAAATCAGAGCGGTTAAAATTCAGCCCAGAGATGCTAGTAAGGATCACAGCGGTGGGTGACAATCACTGCTGTCTCTCTCCGTGGGAAACCACACAATTCTCACTGGCCTCTCTCTTGCTAACCAGCAGCATCTCTTGGAGGGCTGCTAATGGTTACATTTCATTGCCAGGCCTCTCCAGTTGTTTTAATGTGTTTCAATTTGAATGTTTTATTAGTATTTATCATAAACCATCCTGAGCATTTCTTGTGTGAAAGGGGGTCTTGAAAGCAAAGGAAATTATAGCAGAGTCCTCAACAAGGTCCAACAGATGGACTGCCCATGTGTTATCCAGAAAAACTGGAAACTCCCACATGGTTTGACCCCCCCCCCCATTATAACTTTCTTATAATCTCTTTCTTATAAGAGCCAGTTTGGTGTAATGGCTAAGTACAACCCTTATCTGGAAGAACTGGGTTTGATTCCCCACTCCTCCACTTGCAGCTGCTGGAATAGCCTTGGGTCAGCTCTTGCAGAGCTGTCCTTGTAAGGGCAGCTGCTGTAAGAGCTCTCTCAGCCCCACCCACCTTACAAGGTGTCTGTTGTGGCGGGGAGGGGGAAGGGAAAGGAGATTGTGACTGCTCTGAGACTCTGAGATTTGGAGTGGAGGACGGGATAGAAATCCAGTATCTTCATTATCTTCTTGACATGAACAAAGCCAAACAACTGGATCACGCAGGGCCTGCAGCAGCCAATTTCTATCAGTCATCTATATACCATGGGAAAAGTCCCCCCTCCCCATTGTCTCCCCCCCACCCGGACTTATACTCAAAGGAAGACTGCCTCTGGACAGGGAAGTTCCATTTGACTCTACTAGTCCTTGCTAGGCCTCTCCTCCTTGCATTTGGCTAATTTTTTAAAAACAGCACACAGCAATTGTTTTACTGGCTTAGACCCAAAGTGGATGTATCTGTTGTTCTCAGCAGGGGGGCTCAGGTGCTTTGGGGGAGTCTGGAAGGGGGGCAGACAGCCAAGGGAATTGGCACCCAGGGCATGATCTCCTCTGAGCAGAAAGGTCTCATGAAGCTGCTATCATCATCCAGGCCAGTCGGAGATTTCAAGTTAGCCTAGCAGGAAACAGTTCAGTTAGCCTACCTAACTCCGGAAAATAGGTGCTCTCGTCCAGTAGGCCTCTAGTTGTACTGGTTAAGCAAACAACACCAATGTGTGAGCAAACAGTGGGAAAATATGTGCTCTCTTTCTCTCTCTCTCTCTCTCTCTCTCTCTTCCTTTCTGTCCCTCGTGGGGGATCCAAACCCTCAGTTGTGCTGGAAGAAGAATGACGAAGGTTGTCCGGGACTTCCTTTATGCCCAGCTAGTCCAACAGCCCGTGGAGCTCTATTCGGATTGGCTGACCGTGGGTCACGTGGATGAATTTGTGACCTTTGTTCCCATTCCTGGCAAAAAGGTGGGGGCTCCGTGGCTGGGGGGGGCAGGGCAGGGGCTTAACCAGGGGAGTCGAGCCTACAAGCCCAGCAAACCCAACTGCCAAGTGCCACAAGCAGAAAGGGGCACGCATGCCACAGAGCAGATAACTCAGAAAAGGGGACCTTGCCGGATGCCCCCAAACCCAGCTGCTGGGGAAGCAGAGGTTGAATTCTGGCACCTGGCAGGGGAAACATCCAGCTTCCTCCACAAAGCAGTTGTGGTTCTTCAGAAGACACAGGGAGGCAGAGAGCGTCTCCTGCGGAAGGAGGCCATAGACAAAGGACCAGCACCGTAGCCTGGCGTGTCAGCATCACTGTGCCCCCTGACGGCCAGACCTCCCCGGGAAGCACCCTGGCAGAGAGCTTTGCCTCACACGAGCAGAGCATGGAAGCTGCCCTCTGGCTGCTCAGGGCTCACCTAGGTGGAGATGTCTGTGCACCCTCCTAAGAGGCCAGAGCAGCATACTTGGCTCTTTCCCTGCTACACATCCCGCTGCCCACATGCACAGAGAACGCAAGGCACCCACATCCCAAGACTAGCTGGAACAGGGCACCACCTGATTGGCTCTACTGCCATTTGAAAACCTAGAAACTGTCTGTTGCTTGTCTGTCAGCTGCCACCCACCCACCCACCCTCCGCAGGGCTCCTGGGACATTGCTCTCAAGGGCGGGGCGGAAGAGTCGGTCACGGAATGTTGACAGCACAGTTTCTGGAAGGGAAGTGAAAGGGCCTCCCAGAGGGTTTGGCAGCACTTATACTGCAGGAATGGCTTAACCTGCAGATGTGGGCACATAATACTGCTTGTTTTTATTCCACCAAGAAGTATGTCTGCCAGTTTCTGTTAAAGGCACCGAGAAGAGGTGTCATTTGCTGGCGTTTCCTAGCCAGCTGGCAGCCCTAGTCACAGGTTGAGTTTTTTCTGAGGGGGGGGGCAGGAAGAGCAAAAGGACATCAGTGTTGGGGGCAGGAGGGGACTGACCTCCCGCCTGGGCAGGAGTTGGGGGCTGAGAGGGATTCCATGTCCGGATTCCGCCCCCACTGACTCTGCTATTTTTCTGCTACTTTCCCTCCTAGCAATTCCGGATGCTCATGGCCAGCCCTTCCGCCTGCTACAAGCTGTTTAGAGAGAAGCAGAAAGAAGGGCATGGTGAAGCCGTCATGTTCAAAGGTAGGCTCACGTCCAGTGGTGGGCGCACGAGGAAAGGAGCCGCATCCTGCTGCACCAACTCCAGAGGCAGAGCAGGAGAGACTCCGGGGAACACTCCCCCTCCCCCTGGGAATGGGTGGGAGGAAGGTGGCAGCCAGGGTTGGAATTCTAAGCCATGCACCCCTGATGTAGCCAATCCTCCAAGAGCTTACAGGGCTTTTATTGTAAGCTCTTGGAGAATTGGCTACATCAGGGGTGTGTGGCCTAATATGCAAAGGAGCTCCTGCTAGAATTCCCACCCTGGCGGCAGCCAAGTGTGCCCAGCCTTCGGAGGCCCGGGCAGCCTTGTGACCACAAATGACTGTAGCAGGTGATGACGTTTCAGAGGCTTGATCCTTTCCCACATGCAAGTTGTCATTTAATACCAAATGACTCGAGCCAAGGAACTGGAAGTGTTGGTGGACTCTGCCTGGCTAGAAGCCCTTCTCTCCCTCCTGGGGGAACTCTTGGCCCCTCCAAGCCTCTGTAGCCAGGCCGGTCAGCTCCTCTCCTTCCCTTGTGGTGTCCCCCTGATGCCTCCAACATTTCCCTCTGCTTGCCTGGTCCCCTCGAGGGCCAGGGCAGCCAGCAGCTTCTCTGGCAGAAAGGAAGCCGCAACCGCCCAGGCTTCCTTTTGCAGAAGGCAGCTTCCTGCAGCTTCTCTTTCCATCTTGGCAGGCTATACCGGGACAGACACAAAACGAGTCACCATCAACAAGGTCCTCTCCAATGAAATCATGGTGCAGGAGAATCAGTATGTGCAGGTAACTGACTCCCTTAAACAATTTATACCGTGTGCTTTCCAAGATCTGCCCAAGGCAGGAAGGGAATATCTTTGTGTTGCTGCCATGCTGGATCTCAAGAGCCCAGCCTCTGAGTCAGTCACTGACAGCAAACAGCAGAGATGTTCTTATTTTAAGCCCAAGTATTGGGGGGGCGGCAACAGTGGAGTCAGGCTCCTTTTGTTTTCCTTCCCAATTGCAGATACTTACAATCTAGTTGAATGATTCAAACAGCACAGGGTGACGCTTCTGGAGTGCCTGGCAAGGGCGTTCCTTGCACCTGCTGAGGCCATGATAGAGAAGGTGGATATTTGGGTCCCCAGGGATTGGAGAGGCTACAGTTGGGAGAAGAGCAGGACAGCCAAGAAGCATCTTGCTCATGACTCCTCCATGGGCATCAGTGCTGTGGCCCAGGGCTTTTTTTGGAGCAGGAGCTCCTTTGCATATTAGGCCACACCCCTTTTATGGAGCCAATCTTCCAAGAGCTTACAGGGCTCTTTGTACAGGGCCTACTGTAAGCTTCTGGAGGATTTAGCCTGGAGAGGAGGCGGCTGAGAGGTGACAGGATCACCATCTTCAAGTACTTGAAGGGCTGTCCTAGAGAGGATGGCGTGGAATTGTTTTCTGTGGCCCCGGAAGGTAGGACCAGAACCAATGGGTTGAAATTAAATCAAGAGTTTCCAGCTCAACATTAGGAAGATATTCCTGACCATTAGAGCGATTCCTCAGTGGAACAGGAGGTGGTGGGCTCTCCTTCCTCGGAGGTTTTTCAACAGAGGCTAGATGGCCATCTGACAGCAATGAGGATCCTGTGAATTTAGGGGGAGGTGTCTATGAGTTCCCTGCATTGTGCAGGGGGTTGGACTAGATGACCCTGGAGGTCCCTTCCAACTCTAGGATTCTATCAGGGGTGTGTGGCCTAATATGCAAAGGAGTTCCTGCTACAAAAAAAGCCCTGCTGCCCTGCTGCCCAACCCTGCTGCCCAGTGAGCAGTGTTCAGGCAGTGCAATTGACCAGTCTTGGAAGACGTGATGGGCAGAAGCAGTTCCTGATGACAGGAATAAAATGGGGAGGGGAGGGGGGCAGGATGGAGGGATGACATGGGCAGGGGGGGCAATGCTGGGGCTTGACTGTCCTCCCCCCCCCCCCGCAGCGCTGCATCGACTGGAACCGGGACATCCTCAAGCAGGAGCTGGGGCTGAGGGAGGAAGACATCCTTGACCTCCC
Source organism: Heteronotia binoei (assembly GCF_032191835.1). Taxonomy (NCBI): domain Eukaryota; kingdom Metazoa; phylum Chordata; class Lepidosauria; order Squamata; family Gekkonidae; genus Heteronotia; species Heteronotia binoei. Next base: position 916,553 of record NC_083240.1, on the reverse strand, counting down.
CGCCCTCTTCAAGATGGACAAGCAAGGCAAGGCCATGGCCTATTTCCCCAACATGGTGAGCTCTCCTTTCTCCTCCTCTTCCAGGGCTTCATCTCAGAGGCCAAATCTGCAGTGTTGGGGGTGCTGCTTGCTGCTCCCTTCTGGGGAACACGTCCCAGCTGCCTTCTCCCCCCCCCCCCCCCCCGCCATGACACACAGACACTCAGGCAAACAGCTGGGCTTTTGAGATGAGCAGCAGTTCAAGAGAGAGATGCTGATATTCCTGGAGGCGAGTTCAGGATTCCTGGCATTTCAGTTATTGATGCTTCCAAGAAAAGGGCTCTGGGCATACTCTCTCCAGGCGGGATTTGAGGGGCGTGAGGCTGACTGCCTCTCCGTGGCACCCTACGTTGGTGGGGGTTGCTGTGGAAGGGGCTGGTGGCCCCAGGGCAGAGTGGGGGAGTTCCCGTTTTGCACAAGGAAGGTCCCCAGCCACTGGGCCTCCCAGTCTTGGACAGCCTGAGCCATTGAGGGGGGGCCTTGCTGGGCCAGGTGGACCAATGTCAGGAGCTGAGCCAAAGTCTTTGCAACAGGTGAATCCCTTCCGAGTGGTTCTAAAAGCCACACACACACACACACCCATATCCTGCTGCTTCCCTCTCCCTAAAGCCAGCCGTGCCTTTCTCCCCTCTGGTCTGCAGGTGAACATGATTGTGCTGTACCGGGACCTGGGGATCCCCAAGCCCTTTGGGCCGATCATTGAGGGCGAGTGCTGCTTGGAGCAATACGTCTGCTCCCTGTTGGATCCCCTGGGGCTGACCTGCACTTTCATTGATGACATCTCCTCCTACCACAAGCACTTGGGCGAAGTCCACTGCGGCACCAACGTCCAGCGGAAGCCATTTGCTTTCAAGTGGTGGAACGTCGTCCCCTGAACAGCCAAGGAGCAGTAGAAGACAGTAACGAGGAGGAAGATGGCTGAAGTCAGAAATCAAAGAGTGGATTCAGAGAAACAACGCCTCCCCCCACCCCCGTCCCGTGTGCACACGTGCAATGACCTGCCCCACCCTCCACTGTGAGCTTTGGATCAAATGGAAGCAGCTCACTTCTCTGGGCCCCTCCCTGCCCAGAGGACTCAGCCACCAGCTGTCCCTGGGGGAGCTGCACATGTCAGTCGCTGCTGGATGTGGGGGGGGGGCGGTTTGGGGAGGGGGGGGTGTTGTGCTTCTGAATCCTCCCAGAGAAGCTTCTTTGCCTTTCATTTTGTTTGTTGACTTGGAGATTGATCCGAGTTTGTGAGGGAGCATTCTGGTGCCGTGTGGGTGTTTGATGTTGTGTTTCCCCGTAACTCTGCGCGTGTGCGTGTGTGCTTTGCTTTGCCCACTGGGCCATTCTCGCCACCCCCACCCCGCTTCTTTCTCGTGCATGTGCCACACCCAAAGCCCATTCCATTTGGTGTGTTGGGAGCCACGGCAGCTGGCGCTTGTCTTGCTGGTTTGGGGGCATTATACCAAAATGGGTTTTCAGAAGCTGCTGGGTTCAGGTGGAGTTGATATGAAGTAATAAAATGAAGAGACTGCCGGTTGGCTTCTGGGTGATTTGTGCCCTGGTCTTTCCTTGCAAAGGCCCTCATCCGTGCCTGGGCTCGCCTTCAGCATTCCCCTGCACCAGCACTTCCTTTTCGACACAAACACACCACAAGCTTCCTTTAAAGTTCACACTGCATAGGAGAGGCAGGTTGTGTGCAGTGTTGCCTCTCAGCTGAGTTAGTGTGAGCTAGCACACAGATTTTTCGCCTCTAGCTCACACCTTTTTGTCTCAGCTCAGGAAGGATGACCCCAGAGCACACTCGTTGATGCAGGAGCTCACAACTTGAATGCCAGCAGCTCACAAAAAATTTTTGCTCACAAGACTCTGCAGCTGAAAGGGAACATTGGTTGTGTGATCTGGGGCACCTCGGTTGTCCACACAAATGCTTTTCAGTAGCACTGTATAGACCAACAAGGTTTTCAGGGGGTGATCTTTAGAGAGACAAGGCTCCTGCGTTTGACTCATGAAAGAAGAGATTGGATTTATATCCTGCCCTTTACTCAGCGTGGCTTCCAATCTCCTTTCCCTTCCTATCCCCACAACAGACACCCTGTGAGGAAGGCGGGGCTGAGAGAGCTCTGAGAGAACTACTCTTGAGAGAACAGTTCTGAAAGAGCTGTGACTGACTCCCAAGGTCACCTAGCTGGCTGCTTGTGAGGAGTTGGGAATCAAACCCACTTCTAATCACTACCCCAGAAGATATTCCAACCCCTTGCTCAGGACAATTGACAAAGTGGGACAAAGTATAAACAATAAAACCACACCACATAAAATAAGTTTTAAAAGTGGGTACATCAACCCTAAACTGCTCTTTCAAGAACTGTGACTGATCCTAGGTCACACCAGCAGCTGCATGTGGAGGAGTGGGGAATCAGACCCAGTTCTCCCACTCTTAACCACTGCCCCCAACTGGCTCTCCCACCCCCCAAAACTCCTGGGGGTTTCTCAGGTGCTTCCAGACTAATCCCCCAGTTCTGCTCCAGACCAGCCGGGCAACCAACTTGGCCAGGCTGCAGGTTTTCTCCAGGTGCTGGAGGTTTTTACCATCTTCTGGGAATGCAGCAGAGGTTCCTGGGGCCATTGGGGGATTTCCAACTCTCTGATTCTACCCTTTGAAGCAAACATTTTTGGAAAAATCCCCCTAGAGACACATCTAGGGGAAGACAGGGCCCAGGAGCTGGAAACCTGCCGGTCTTCTGCTGGAGAGAAGTGTGACTCTGAGGAGGCTGCTGGGCCCCCCTCCCCCTCCCCCAAAGATGAGGGCAGCCTTCCTCCAAGGCAGTGAAAACGGGCCCTAGGAAAGGCATTACTTGCATGCCCCTGCATTATTAGCCAGGCGCTCCGACAGGAGTATCAGATTCAATGAGCCGGGGCTCTTGGATTAGAAGGCAAAGTGGCCGGCTGATTGGAGAAGGGCCAACCTGGGCCAGGCCTCCACTGACAGCGATGCCCCCGACACTGAGGGACGAAATTAAATTTAGGCCCCCATCTCCCCAATGATGACAAATGGCTTTCATGGAGTAAGACTGCTGGCATCCGCATACCAGGCAGAGAGCAATTTGTGATGACATTGCTGGGTGTTCTGGGCAAGCGCCAGCCCTGGGAAGCGAAGAGCCAAGCCAGAGGAGGGGCGGCATAGCTGGGAAGGCTCCAGGCGCTCCTGCTGCCTTTGTTGTGGGGGCAGGTGAGGTTACCCTCCCACCGAAGCACAACGGTGGGGCCCTGAGCCTCTTGGCCCCTGCCCCAGGAGCTTGGGGATCGTCCAGCTCAACCCTCCGGAAATCAGCTCCACATTTGCCCACCCACACCTTCTCTTCCCCGTGAAGGGCCTAGTGATGCTCCTCAGTCCCTGTGTGCCACGACTGCCAAGGTCCCCGGCCAGGGCGAGGGAGGCACAGCTGGCACACCCCAGAGGTGAGGCTGTGCAGGGCGTGAGGCCAGCAGGAAAGCAGAACCTGGATTCCCAATGGAGTCACGCCAAGAGCTTCCAGAGGCCAGTAGGAGCCCCCTCCCCTCAGCACATATGAAGCTGCCTTCTGCTGAATCAGACCCTCTTTGGCCCATCAAAGTCAGTCTTGTCTACTCAGACTGGCAGCGGCTCTCCAGGGTCTCAGGATGAGGTTTGTCACATCTATTTAGTGTAGTGGTTAAGTGCGTGGACTCTTATCTGGGAGAACCAGGTTTGATTCCCCACTCCTCCCCTTGCAGCTGCTGGAATGGCCTTGGGGCAGCCATAGTGGTAAGTGAGCGGACTCTTATCTGGGAGAACCGGGTTTGATTCCCCCCTCCTCCACTTGCAGCTGCTGGGATGGCCTTGGGTCAGCCATAGTGGTTAAGTGAGCGGACTCTTATCTGGGAGAACCAGGTTTGATTCTCCACTCCTCCACTTGCAGCTGCTGGAATGGCCTTGGGTCAGCCATAGTGGTTAAGTGAGCAGACTCTTAACTGGGAGAACCGGGTTTGATTCCCCACTCCTCCACTTGCAGCTGCTGGAATGGCCTTGGGTCAGCCATAGTGGTTAAGTGCGTGGACTCTTAACTGGGAGAACCGGGTTTGATTCCCCACTCCTCCACTTGCAGCTGCTGGAATGGCCTTGGGTCAGCCATAGTGGTTAAGTGAGCGGACTCTTATCTGGGAGAACCGAGTTTGATTCCCCACTCCTCCACTTGCAGCTGCTGGAATGGCCTTGGGTCAGCCATAGTGGTTAAGTGCGTGGACTCTTATCTGGGAGAACCAGGTTTGATTCCCCCCTCCTCCACTTGCAGCTGCTGGGATGGCCTTGGGTCAGCCATAGTGGTTAAGTGCGTGGACTCTTATCTGGGAGAACCAGGTTTGATTCCCCCCTCCTCCACTTGCAGCTGCTGGAATAGCCTTGGGTCAGCCATAGTGGTTAAGTGCGTGGACTCTTATCTGGGAGAACCAGGTTTGATTCCCCCCTCCTTCACTTGCAGCTGCTGGAATGGCCTTGGGTCAGCCATAGTGGTTAAGTGAGTGGACTCTTATCTGGGAGAACCAGGTTTGATTCCTCACTCCTCCACTTGCAGCTGCTGGAATGGCCTTGGGACAGCCCTACTGGTTAAGTGAGCGGACTCTTGTCTGAGAGAACCGGGTTTGATTCCCCCCCTCCTCCACTTGCAGCTGCTGGAGACAGGGATCTGTTGAGGCTGGGTGAGTGGGCGTCAACGAGGCAGATGCGGTTCAATGTGGCCAAGTGCAAAGTAATGCACATTGGGGCCAAGAATCACAGCTACAAATACAAGTTGATGGGGTGTGAACTGGCAGAGACTGACCAAGAGAGAGATCTTGGGGTCGTGGTAGAGAACTCACTGAAAATGTCAAGACAGTGTGCGATTGCAATAAAAAAGGCCAAAGCCATGCTGGGTATTATTAGGAAGGGAATTGAAAACAAATCAGCCAGTATCATAATGCCCCTGTATAAATTGATGGTGCGGTCTCATTTGGAATACTGTGTGCAATTCTGGTCACCACACCTCAAAAAGGATATTATAGCATTGGAAAAAGTGCAGAAAAAGGGCAACTAGAATGATTACAGGCTTGGAACACTTTCCCTATGAAGAAAAGTTAAAACGCTTGGGGCCCTTTAGTTGGAGAAATGTCAACTGTGGGGTGACATGATAGAGGTTTACAAGATAATGCATGGGATGGAGAAGGTAGAGAAAGAAGTACTTTTCTCCCTTTCTCACAATACAAGAACTCGTGGGCATTCAATGAAATTGCTGAGCAGTCGGGTTAGAATGGATAAAAGGAAGTATTTCTTCACCCAAAGGGTGATTAACACGCGGAATTCACTGCCACAGGAGGTGGTGGCGGCTACAAGCATAGCCAGCTTCAAGAGGGGATTGGATTAAAATATGGAGCAGAGGTCCTTCAGTAGCTATTAGCCACAGTGTGTGTGTGTGTGTGTGTGTATAAATTATTGGCCCCTATGTGACACAGAGCGTTGGACTGGATGGGCTGTTGGCCTGATCCAACATGGCTTCTCTTATGTTCTTATGGAATGGCCTTGAGTCAGCCCTAGTGGTTAAGTGAGCGGACTCTTATCTGAGAGAACCGGGTTTGATTCCCCACTCCTCCACTTGCACCTGCTAGCATGGCCTTGGGTCAGCCCTAGTGGTTAAGTGAGCGGACTCTTATCTGGGAGAACCGGGTTTGATTCCCCACTCCTCCACTTGCACCTGCTGGAATGGCCTTGGGTCAGCCATAGTGGTTAAGTGCGCGGACTCTTATCTGGGAGAACCGGGTTTGATTCCCCACTCCTCCACTTGCACCTGCTAGCATGGCCTTGGGTCAGCCATAGCTCTGGCAGGAGTTGTACTTGAAAGGGCAGCTGCTGTGAGAGCCCTCTCCAGCCCCACCCACCTCACAGGGTGTCTGTTGTGGGGGAGGAAGGTAAAGGAGATTGTCAGCCGCTCTGAGTCTCTGGTTCAGAGAGAAGGGCGGAGGTATAAATCTGTAATTCTTCTTCTATTTGCCTGGACCCTTTTTTTTTAGTGGAGATGCCAGGAGGATTGAACCTGGGACCTTCTGCTTACCAAGCAGATGCTCCACCACTGAGCGACCGTCCCATGGGCTTGTCCTCTACTATCAGAGGCCCTGAAGTGAAGCTACCCAGAGACGGCTCCTGGTAACCGGGCCTGCCTTGCAGAAGCTGAGCTTGGCCCTTCTGCAAGACCACTTGGCTCCTTCACAAATTAGAATTTGTCTACTGCTCAGCTGTAAAGCTTGCCTGCCTGCCACGGGAGTGGGAGAGGCCAAGGTGAAGGACTCTGAGGAGAGAAACAGAAGTTTGCTCCTGCAGGCTGCTTGAAAGTTGACACACCTTTGCTTTCAACGTGTAGCTCTTCTCAGGGCTTTTTTTTGTAGCAGGAACTCCTTCACAGAGCCTCCCGGAAGCTCCTGGAGGATTGGCTACATCAGGGGTGTGGCCTAATGTGCAAATGAACTCCTGCTACAAACAAAAGCCCTGGTGAAAGGACCCCTCTGTCAGGCAGTCTGTCTAGGCAGGCATCGGTCCTCAGAAAATGAAGCCAGGAGACTCACAACCGGCCACCAGTGTCCAGGATGATCAAGGTTTTGCAGTGCCGAAAATGAAAGGAATCAGGACCTCCTTTCTGATTTGGTCCAGAACCCCCACCAACCCCCCCCCCGCCCCACCCTATTGGCTATGGGAGCCAAGGTGCTCTCTGCTCATGGCAGGCTTATGTGAAGGTGCAAGCACCAGTCGTCTCCGACTCGGGGGTGACGTCACATCACGTTTTCACGGCAGTCTTTTTATAGGGTGGTTTGCCATTGCCTTCCCCAGTCACCTACACTTTCCCCCCAGCAAGCTGGGGACTGATTTTACCGACCTCGGAAGGATGGAAGGCTGAGTCAACTCCAAGTCGGCTACCTGAAAACCCAACTTCCGCTGGGATCGAACTCAGGTTGTGAGCACAGAGTTCAGACTGCAGTACAGCAGCCTTACCACTCTGCACCACGGGGCCGCTTATAGGCTTCTGTAACTCACCAGAAAATAAAGCCACAAGTGGCCATATTGGCCACCAGCTTCAGGGTCATGACAGAAGAAGATATTGGATTTATATCCCGCCCTCCACTCCCAAGAGTCTCAGAGCAGCTTGCAATCTCCTTTCCCTTCCTCCCCCACAACAGATACCCTGTGTGGTAGATGAAGATATTGGATTTATATTCCGCCCTCCACTCCGAAGAGTCTCAGAGCGGCTCACAATCCCCTTTACCTTCCTCCCCCACAACAGACATCCTGTGAGGTAGATGAAGATATTGGATTTATATCCCGCCCTCCACTCCGAAGAGTCTCAGAGCGGCTCACAATCTCCTTTCCCTTCCCCCCCCACAACAGACACCCTGTGAGGTGGGTGGAGCTGAGAGGGCTCTCACAGCAGCTGCCCTTTCAAGGACAACCTCTGCCAGAGCTATGGCTGACCCAAGGCCATGCTAGCAGGTGCAAGTGGAGTAGTGGGGAATCAAACCCAGTTCTTCCAGATAAGAGTCCGCACACTTAACCACTACACCAAACTGGCTCTCTGACAGGATTTGCAGAGCCCAAAAAGAAGGGAATCAGAACCCCCCAACACAGAACAGCTCCAGAATGTCCCTCTGTTATTTGCAATGGAAGCCAGGAAGGGGCAGGATGCCCAGACAGGGAGGGCAGAAAATATCCCTTCTGGCACAAGAGAAAGGGCTTGTTTAACAGCTTCTCTAAGTTATCAGACCCTCTGCAGTGCCATGGCTAGAACATCAGACCAGGATCAAGGAGATCCAGGTTCGAACTCCCACTCATGCCCTGGAAGCTCACTGGGTGACCTTGGGCCAGTCGCAGGATCTCAGCCTCACCTACTGCACAGGTTTTTTTGCTAGGATAAACTGGAGGAGAAAAATGTAGGTTGCTTTGGGCCCCCAAAGGAGAGAAAGGTGAGGCACAGCCCTTGTTATAAATCTGATTTTGGGCTGCTCCAGCTGCGACTTCATTGGCTGCTGCAACAGCTTCTTTGGCAGGAGGCAGAACTGTCCATTCAGGATTCCAGCTGCCAGTAAATAGGGGGGGGGGGGGAAGTGGAGCGAGCAAGCAGAGGGGGGCGGGCCCCTAGGGGCAGAAGGGGGCTGTTACTGTTGCTAAGCAGGTATGGGGGGACCTCTCTCCCCCCCTTCTTTAAGCCACCCCCCAAACTGAGAAGTCCATCTGCTGCACTAACTGAACCACTGCTGCCCTCTTGTGGCTTGCCTGGGAAATTAGAAGCTGAAGCCTTGGGGAGGTGCTGCTGGCCCTTCTGGCTGGAGACCCCCCCCCCCCCCGATTCCTGCTAGTTGCCCCTTAGACACCCCCCACACACCTTGTGCAGCTGCCTCCCCCCCCCCCCAAAGCAGAAGGCTGCCCCTCAGACGCCTCAGGAGAGGGGCCTTCCCTTCTGGCAGAGGAGGCTCTCTCTGTTCTTCTCTGCCAGCAAAAGGCCCATGCGGTTTGTTATGAACGCAAGAAACTTCTGCCTTGCCTTTCTGTTATGAAAACAGCACTCAGCATCGCTTACAGCAACATATCAAAAAAAGGTTAAAGTGAAATTTTTAAAACTAACAAAAAAGCGGGAAGTCAGCAAGAGCTAAAAGCAATCGCAAAAGCGACGGTTGAAAACTAACAGCTGTCAATACAAAGCATCAAGTTAAATGGTTGTCAATAAAAGCCACAAATTCAACACAGACATCGGGCTCTTTTTCTTGGGACAGAACAGCGCGATCGCTATCTGCTTGCGGCTTCTTTGGCGAATCTTGCCTTCCCGGTCCAAGAACGAAGCCCTAACTATGGGAAATGTGTACGCTAGAAGCAACACTGTATAGACTTAAAAGTGCACTTTAAAAGTTCTTAAAACTTTTACCATTGTATTACTATTGCATTTCATGCCTGGTTGAACTGTACGCTGGTCTAAAGGCCATAATAAACTATAGACTTAAGGCTACATTTAATTAAATCTGTCTCAGCAATCGATCTGCAAGGGCTTCTTCACCTTCCTTCAACTATCCTCTTTCCCTCCTCTTCAGTTTGACTACAGAACACGCAGTCTGATGATTGAGAGCTTGCTTGGTGACATTATTGTCGGCCCTGATAAAAAGATAAGCTGCTGCTGCGTTTCATTTTTCCCTTGTGGGCTGGCCCATCTACCTGCCTTTGCCCCCTGTACCAACTCAGTTTTATCTCTCATCAAATCATCTCTAGGCAAGGAGTTTCGTCCACAGTCTTACTTGCAGAAGGAGAAAAACCTGAAGGAGCAATCCAGGGAAAACTGACAGGACAAGCACACACCAGATGCTGCCACCTTCTCTCCTTCCACAGCCAGGGGGTGCCCCACGCAGCCTTTATAAATTAGCTCAGCTTTGATTTTCCAAAGAAACACAACCCTGCCTTCTAAACAAGCCACTGCAGCCCAAGACTGCCAGAGAGGCATTTGTTCCGGCAAGCCCCCGTGCTGTGACATCAATCTAAAACCTGACCCTTTTGCATCCTTTCTCCCTTCACCTCCTCTTGCAGCAGAGCAGAGGATTGGGGACGCTGGCACTGCCACCAGGGCAGCCGCGGAAGCCTTGGCAAGGCGGAAACCACACCTGCCACGGTTACGAGGGCGACCCCCAAGCCTGAGCAGCTGGGTGTGCAGCACAAAATGGGCCGGGGGGCTCTCTCTCTTTCCACAGCCAGGGGGTGGCCTGTGCTGCCTTTATAAATCAGCTCCATTCTGAGCTCCAGTGGATGAAAGGAAGGCAAAGTGTGGAGCTGCCTGGGAGGCTCAGCTCCGCTCCCACCAGAAGCCACTTTCTTCTGCTTAAAAACCAGCAGGCTTCTCGCCCTCAAGCTCCCAATCAAGACGAGTTTGAAAACCCACCCTGCCATCTACTGAAGGCACACAGCACTGTTCCGGTTCTGGACACTTGAACCTGCCTCCCACGCTCCCTCAGCAACTCCCAGCAGCCCCTCAGCCTGGTTCTGCTGCTGTTCCCAACAACCAAAAGCCCTCCAGCGCCTGGGTGCCAAGCCGGTCACTCCCTTTCAGCCTCATCAACTTCACAGAGTTGTTGTGAGCAAAAATGGGAGGGAGGACGGGAGGGGAGAAGGGCAGGCAGAGAGAAACGGCAACTGGGCGAATGGGAGTCACGTTTGTTCCCCATGCCTCCCCCCCTCAGCCTTCCTTTAAGGACTGAAGTTTTGCAAGTGTGAAGAAGAGAAGAAAGTGCCAGATGGCTGTATTCTCACTTCTTGTGCAGCTCTTTCAACAATGGATGTTCTGTCCACAGGAAAAGGTCAACCAGCCAGTTTCACCCCTAAGCGGAGGCTCAAATTTCACTTTCATGGTCTAAGAAGAACATTTACACGGAGGGGTCTACCCCGGCTGCTGGGGGCTACAGTCCAAATTGCTGTGCAGGATGTGGGAGGGGGAAAGAAGCCCTGAATGAAGGTCAGAAGTTTGCCTGCCGGCCTCCCAGACCCTTCTGCTCACCAGCTGGGATAGAGACCAGAGTATCCCATTTTGAAGAACGCAATAAAGCAGAAGGACAAAGAGCTGAGCTTGGTATCCCAACTGCCAGTTTATTTCATGGTTTCCTCTCACCCCACCCACAAGACGTACTTTCTTATTTAAAAAGACCCTTTTAAATTGAGAGTCGACCAGTGTACCCAAATGAAAGAAGGCGAGCATTCACTTTGCACACTGTCTCTGTAACAGCGAGAAAGAAGGACGATGGGCCCATTTCCCAGGTGTGCCAACAGAGCGGAGAGTGGGCCATCACTGCATGCAGATGTGCAGCCCCAGCAGCCATGGAAAGCTGCGCAAAGCTGCTCTTTGTCCCCTGGAGAAGCCCCTCCCCACTGGCCCCATCAGCCCCCTGCGCCCCCCTCCTGGCTGTTCCCTAGCACCCCATCAAGCTCTCCCTGCCTCAAGGGCTGACTCACAAGGAGCCCTCTGCCTCCAGCCCTCCTCCCCCCCAGCTGCTCCAGGCAGTCGAGCCAGGCCACCTGGCCCACACAAGCACCGCCCCTCCCCTTCCGGGGGGAACAGGGGCCCTCAGATCCGGACAGTGTTGATTCGAAGCGGCTGCACGTTTTTGCCGTTGGCGTGGCTCTGCCCGGGGCTGAAGTAGGAGCAAAGCTTGCCGGGAAACCTCTCGCGAAAGGTGTAGAGCCACGACATGTCGTCCGCGTTGTAGAAGATCAGCAGCCCCTTCTCAAAGTCCAGGAAGACGCCCACCTTCTCCAGCTTGCTCTTCACGTTCAGCCGCGTCCAGGGATCCGTGCAGGCGCTGTACTGGTTGCCGTCGTGCATCACGATGCAGTAGAAGCCGCGGCTGGGCTGGATCTGGATGCTGCCCCTGCGGGTGACCGCCTCGTGCGCCAGGCCGATCATCCACTGGGTCTTCTCCGAGACCACCACCTCCCAGTAATGGACGCCGCTGCCGAAGGCCTCCGAGCCCAGCACGGACACCTCCACGTCAAAGCGCTTGGGAGAGTCCTGCAGGGGCTGAGGGTGCAGGTTGCCGTAGGCCACGATGGTGCAGTCGTCGGACAGGATGAGGCGGTGGTGAGCCGTGGCAGGGTCCAGGGTGAGGGCGGCGGGCACTGCGGCCAAGGAAGCAGAGAGGGAGGGGAGGGGAGGTTTAACCTGCTGGAAGGATTCTTTACACCTCCCTTGCATCCCCACCACCCATCCAGCTCGGAGGCCTCCAGGAATCACAGGAGGGGCCTCAGTCTGCAACCCCAGGAAGTGAGCAGACCCTGAGCAAAGACACACAAGCCGGAGTATCCACCCAGTCTGCCCAGAGAGGCAGGACGAGACAGATCTCCCTGCCCGCAGCTTAAACAAGGGAAAGAAATGGCAGCTCAAGAGAGGAAGTCTTCAGGAAAAGCCAGGAAAATCAGGGGGGAGACATACTAAAAAAAATCCTCCTATGAAATATTGTCTTTTGGAGAAAAACCTCATCTTCTAGAGCATTTTGCTCATTCGAAAGGTGCTCATTCTAGGGTGTCGTTGGATTACCATTCTAAAGGAACAGCATGAAGCCGTATGAGGGCTTTCTCAGTTCTTGGAATGCAAAAAATGGGAAATCTGGAGACCGAAAGAGAAACTTTGCACAACGTAAAACACTTAATATTTTCAGCAATTCCTTCGCTTAAGAGTAAATAACATTGACAACCATTAATATGCTATGATGCTATACATTATTAAATAATGCTATACATATGCTATGATACTACTATACATTATTAAAAACTAAGTATTCTCAGTGTTACAAAGTATAGGTTAATATTTCAGCTTGCCAGCGCTCCCAGTTTCTCTTTCAGAATATGTTGTTGACTACAGAATTTGTTTTCTGTCTCCAGTTTTTATTTTTCCTGCTTCTCATCTGGCAAAAATTAAAGACCCGCGTTGCATTGCGAGCTGAGAGGGCAGCACTTTCCAGCTCCTCTTCAAGTAAAACCAGTAAACGTTGCTTAGATTTGATAGGAAAAGAAGGCTGCAGATTTATACCCCACCCTTCTCTCTGAATCAGAGTCTCTCTCCTATATCTTCCTCCCCCACAACAGACACCCTGTGAGGTGGGTGGGTCTGAGAGGGCTCTCACAGCAGCTGGCCTTTCAAGGACAACTCCTATGAGAGCTATGGCTGACCCAAGGTCATTCCAGCAGCTGCAAGTGGAGGAGTGGGGAATCAAGCCTGGTTCTCTCAGATAAGAGAGCTATGGCTGACCCAAGGCCATTCCAGCAGCTGCAAGTGGAGGAGTGGGGAATCAAACCCGGTTCTCCCAGGTAAGAGTTCTCCCAGACACTTAACCACTACACCAAACTGGCTCTGCATGTATTTCAGTTTCCCCCAAAATTTGTTTCTCCCGGAACCAGTGGTGTTTGCTGGCTCCCAGAAAGGTATCTCAGCTCAGTGGTGCAAAAAACTGTCCCTGTGCATATAAACTTCTCGGTGGGAGGGGAACCAAGGGCCTCTGCTCCCCCAACGCAGACACAAGAAGCCCCAAAAGCGCTTTCCCTTCCCCTCACCTGGGTGGATGTCCTGGAAGAGAGACTTCCAGATGGTGTACTGCAGCGGCCCCATGTACTTGGAGGTGGGGAAGTCTTCGTATGTGAGGTTCGTTTCATGGATCTTGCCCTTCAGCCTGCAGAAAAGAGCAAGGGAGGCAGTCACCAACAAGGCCCTGCATTTCACTCGTGGCTGGGGGGGAGGGGGCCCTCACTGCCAGCCAACAAGGCTCAGATACCACAGCCTTGATTCGAACTGCCCAAGACCCTCATCCAGGAGCAGCGCAAGCTCAAACACTTCCCTCTTGATTTTCACCCCCCACATACCTCTCGGAAAGGGAGCCGATGCCTGCCAGGAAGGCGTGCTTGTCGGCCTCAGCCAGCCTCTCCTGGAGGATCTGGCTGCCCTCCTGCACCTTGCGCAGCTGCTGGCTGTAGCGCTGGATCTTCTGCTCGATGTCGGTCAGGGTCCGGGCGGTGTCGGCCTCCAGCTCCTCTAGCATGGCCTTCTGCCGCTCCCGCAGCAGCCGGTGCAGCCGCTCAAAGGCCTCCCCAATGGTGGTGCGCAAGCTCTTGGCAGAGGACTGGGCAGATTGCAAAGCACAGGGCGGTCACAGCGGGGCCCCCTCTGGGGTGGCCACCTTCCCAGCGCCCCACCCCAGCAGCCAGCCCCAAGAAGGTTCAGGGGAGACAAAAGGTGGGCTTGCATCACTCACAACTGGAGGCCACTTCCTGAGCTCTGAGAGCAGGGCCCTGGCAGCCCAAGGGCCACCCTGGCCTCTGCCCCATACTCACATTTACGCCCTTTGGCCAAGTCCTGCTCTTGCCATTAGGCTTGCAGCTGCAGCGTGGGGGTGTCCCCACCAACAGTCCCTCTAAGCTGCAGAGTCTTGCGAGCAAAAATTCTACTTTGTGAGTTACTGGCATGGAAATTGTGAGCTCCTGCATCAATTAGTTTGCTCTGCGGCCATTTTTCCTCTGCTAAGACAAAAACGTGTGAGCTGGAGGCTAAAAAACCAGTTCATGCTTCCTCAGCTTAGAGGGAACCCTGGTCGACACCAAGGCATTCTAGGGAATAACATTCCCCTCTCTTCTTAACTGCCTCGTATCACGAACATAAGAACTTAAGCCAGAAGTTTCACCGCCTTGATATGTTTGACTTGTGTCTGGCTTGCACACTTACGTTGGCTGATCTTGGATAATAAATGGAGATTTGCACACACCCTCCTTTCGAAGGATTGCAAAGGAGAGAGGGGAAAACAGCGGTCAGGAATCCCGGAGATGGTGCAGCTGGCCAGCGGCACTGAGGCCTGGAGGCCCTGCAAACTGCCACGAAGTGCCTGCCTGCCTGGGTCAGAGCAAGAGCCCTGTGGCCTGGTGCACTGCAGCCCGGGAGACAGGCGGATCTTGTTCCCCTGGTCCTCCTCACCTGCTGAAGGGAGCTGGGAGCCCCAGCCAGGGAAGGCGGCAGGCAGCACACTCGGGCTTTGTCCTCCTGGCAGGAGGAGTCTGTCTTTCTTTCTCCTCCCCGACACAGCCTGGATTCAGCCAGCCCCCCCCCCCCCCCGGCCCGCTTGGCAGGGCAGACAAAGCCGCCAGTGTTCGCCTGGCTGGGGCGCAGCAGCCCTGGAAGCCGCCGCCTCCTCCTGGGCCGGCCTTCTTACCTTGGTCTCGGCCAGCTGGCGCTTGAGGAGGGCCAAGGCCTCGGTGTGGCCGCGCTCGCTGTCCTGCAGCGTCTGCAGCTGCTCCTTGAGCTCCCGCTGCAAGAGGCGCCACAGAGAGGCCGTCAGCCGGGGCTCCCCGTCCCCTCGCCTCCCCGCCGCCCCCGCCCCGGGTGCCGCAGCCGCACCTGGAGCTCGTCGAAGGCGTCGTCGAGGCTGGTGACCTGGTGCTGCTCGTGCAGGGCGGGCTCGTCGCAGAAGAAGCAGACGACGGCGCGCTCGGAGAGGCAGAAGAGCTTGACCTTGGCGTGCTCCTTGGCGCAGGCCGGGAAGGCGCCGCGCTGCGCGCTCAGGATGGCGTCGAGGGGGAAGGCGGCGTAGCGCTCGACGATGTTGGCCAGCTTGAGGCTGGGCGCCAGCGCGGGCTCGGCGAAGGTGCGCCGGCACTCGGGGCAGTCCCGCGCCGGCGCCTCCTGGCGGCTCCAGTGCTCCGTGATGCAGCGGCGGCAGAAGTAGTGCTCGCAGCCGAAGCTCACCGGGTCCTGGTAGATGCTCAGGCAGATGGAGCACAGCAGCTCGTCCTTCAGGCTGCACGACGACGCCATCGCCCCCCCCCACCTCCCGCCCTCCCTCACGCCCCCCCGCCGCCCCCGCCCCGCATCGCCTCCACGGCCTGCCTGCCTGCCCGCGCCCGGCGCACAAAGGAAGGGCCGCAGCGGCTCCTCCGCCGGCTGCTCAGCCCGGGCCAGGAAGTCAGGCGGGGCGGGGAGAAGCGGCGCCTGCGAGGAGGAGGAGGCGCCACTGCGCTCCCCTCTCCGCCGCCGCCGCCTCCTCCTCCCCGCAGCAGCAAGACAAAGAGGCTCGCCGAGGGGAGGGAGGCGCCTGAGGAGCGGCCGGGCTCTTGCCCCGCTCGGCCTTCTGCCTGGGGGCGGGAAAGCGCGCCCCGGGGATGCAAAGGGGCTACAAGACAGGAGGGAGGCCCTTGCCCAGCCGCCCCCGGGGGTGGAACTCGGCTGCCTAGCCCCACGGAGCAGACGGCTGCAGCTGCTGCTGGGGGGATAAGAACAGAAGAGAAGCCCTGCTGGATCAGGCCAGTGGCCCCTCCAGTCCCACACAGTGGCCAAAAGCCTCCAGATGCCATCAGGAATTCCACCAGTGGGGCTAGAAGCCCTCCCACTGTGCCCGCCAAGCGCCCAGAGAACAGAGCATCACTGCCCCAGACCTGTGGCTAAGAGCCACTGATGGACCTCTGCTCCCCATGCTTATCCAATCCCCACTTGTGGCAGTGAATTCCACGTGTTAATCACCCTTTGGGATGCTTGTTGGGGCCGCTGGACGCTGCTGGCCGGGAGGGGGGCACTGAGAGGGGGTGTGTCATTTGCCGCCCGCCTTTCCCACCGAGGCCCAGGCGGATCGCGCAGGATGGGAGATCCAGAGAAGAGGGGCTGCATCGGCCGGGGCCGGAGGGGAAAGCAGAGATCCTGGAACAAACAAAGCAGCCTCACTGCGAAACGGGGCGCGCCAAATGCTGCAGCAACTGCTCGTTGGGAGCCAGCACTGCAGGGCGCGAGCCTTGCAAAGAGCCCCAATGGCGGGGACAGCCGCGCCCCTCCACTACAGCCAGGCCCTTGAGAGCCGGAAGTCGCGCGCCTTCCCTCTTTGGCTTCGCGGGGCCCACGGAGGCGCGGCTAGAGCGGCCCCGCGCATGCGCACTCCGAACCGCCGCCATCTTGGTGCTCGGCGGCAGGGAGGCGACCGGAGGATGGAGCCCGGCGGGGCCCGCCGCGAGAAGGCGCCGCCGCCGCCTCCCAAGGCCAAGGAGCAGCCCGGCAGCCGCGGCGAGAAGGCCAAGCAGCGCGCGGCCCAGCAGGAGCTCAAGCAGCGGCAGCGCGCCGAGGTGGGCGGGGCATGCTAATTAGGGAGCAGGCCACGCCCTCCTGCTGCTCCTTGAGGTCGGCGGGGGCGGAGCTACGGGGGGAGGGAGGGACTCCGCGGCGCGGCCTCTCGCGAGAGTTCGGTGAAGCCTCCGGGACCAGCCCAGGTGCGCCTTCTAGAGCCACCGAGTTTGAATTTGCACGCACGAAGTGTGCATTTTGCACGCACGAAGTGTGACTTTGCACGCGCGAAGCAGCTTCCCTGCGCACAAAAGCTTATTCCCAGAATTGCACTTTGTTGCCTGCACACTTGGTGCTTCTCCCCGGCAGCCGGAACCGAACTCGGTTGGCCTGGAAGGTTCCCCTGGAGAGAGAGGCTGGAGGCCGCTTGTGGGATGAGAACGCCGCGCAGGAGCGGGTGATGCCGCCCCCAGTGGCCCCTGAATGAAACAGGCTGCGGGCCTGACCCCACCAGGGCTCTTCGGAAGTTCTCAGCAAGAGGATGCTTCAGCAGTAAACAGCACCTTAAAGTAAAAAGGGCGTGAAGTTTTGCACAGAGGCCAAAAGGACCATCTCCTTCCCTTCATGGAAGTGCCCCCCCCCCTTCTGCATCCCTGGAGCAGGTAGGTCTCTGGCAGCCAGCTAGGCGATAAGTGCAAAGTGGACACTTCCCCGATCTGTGTAATGTCCGCTTTTCCATCAACAGCACAGTGGTGTGAGATTTCCCTTCTGTGTTGATATTCCACTGTGTGGCTCAGCAGTTTCCCATCAGGCCCTCCCCCCTCCTAGTTTTGAGAAGGGAGGGCCACGGAGCGCAGGGACATCAGAAGAGCAAGGAGGAGCTTTTCTGTTTTCACAGTGGCCAGCCAGAGGCCCCCTGGAGGGGGGAGATGTGTTGTCATTGACTCCCAGGAAGAATTGTAGGGACTGGGAACTGCGTCCTGCCTCTGCCAGAGCCCCCTTTCCTGGTAGTCCCCCCTCCCCGGCATGTAATTTGTGACTCCTTTGCTTGGTCCCCAGATCTACGCCCTCAACAGAGTGATGACGGAGCTGGAGCAGCAGCAGTTTGAGGCCTTCTGCAAACAGATGCAGGCGACTGGCGAGTGAGGGCATGAGGAGCACCCTGCAGCCATTCCACCTGCACGCCCATCCTGGGAGGACAGAGCCCCACGCTCTGTGGGCCACATTCTGCCATCTGATGGAACTGGACCACGGAGAGGCAGTGAGCTGGAGGTGCTTCCCCAGCCAGCCCCCAACTCTTTGCTTTTCTCGTAGGTCCTTGGTCTCGCCTCCTTTTGCGACATTGGTTTTTAACTCTATTTATTACTGTGGTTTGAGAAGAAAACTTTCAAAGAAATAAAGCTGTTTTCTGCATTTGTTGGTGTTAGAAGTGGGTTTGAGGACTCATCCTGTGTTGGAATGAGCTGCTGTGTCACTCCATGCAGCAAAGCGGGGCCCCTCCCCTCCCAGGGCTGCTCCCACACTTCCCTAGCACCAGCCCCTAGGGCACCCTGCCCTCCCCCCCTCCCTGCCAAAGGCCATTCGGGTTCTTGGTGAAGCCAACTTGCAAGAAACAGAGAGGCATCATGTTTTTCACATTTTATTTCCGAAAACACAAGATCATTAGTTTCAAGTACAGTTTTCCAACGACACACACACTAATAATCGCCCAGACCTTTCCTCACCCTCATCAAAACAACTGTAGGAAGAAAGTTATGTTTCCTAGGAACATCTTACTACATTGATCAGTAAAAAATAAATAGCAGAGTTGCTTCCCAACACAGGGACCTATTTTTTGTTCTCTCTTGACAGCAGCAAACGTACTTCCTGGCTCCATGCAAGGAACTGGCTCGGGGTTTTGCCTAGCAAGTTTTTAGGGAGGTAAAAAGAGATGATTCTTGGGCACCACCCACTGTTCCACTTTGGAACTCGGGAGGGGGGGGCGATGCAACCTCAGAGGCACTCCAGGTATTTCTGTGCAGGGACTGGTGCTCTTGATAAGGAGAAACCACTTGGGTGGCCATTTGTCTCTCTAAAGGGGTGAGGGAAATACTATGCTGTGTGGGGCTGGTAGAATTCCCCACCTTCACAGAGTCATTATTTAAAGAGGTAAATTTCATACAGGCCTGGAACTGAATGCAAAGAACCTGCCTGGTGGGCAAAGGTGCAGGTGGGCCCCATCCCAGACCTGCAGGGCCTTCCCGTCCAGGTGACCCATTTTGTCACAGTCCTTGTGACTTGTTTCTGCAGGGCTGGTTGATGTTTAGCTCTTCAGAGGTGGCAGAAAAACTGGGTCAGGGTCTTGATACCAAACAACAAAGAAATCTCCAATCTCACCTCAAGTCTACTTCCCAGAGGGCGTGTCCGGACAACTCAACTTGCCCTCCAGCATCTCTGCCACATCCGGAAGTGAGCCAGAAGGAAAGTTCTTGGCTAGTGGCCCTCCAAGTGAAATGACATTGTTGGTCTGGGCCCTTTTAAGAGGCATGGAAGTTAAACCCTTCATAGGTTAACTTGTTCGATATCGGGGAGGGGGGCGGTCTGAGTTCAAACAGGGCCTTAGTTCAGACCACCCTGGAGAGGACAAGGAAGGCTGAAAAAGCTACAGGGTGTGGGGATGAGGGGAGCAGCGATTCCTCCTTCACTAGTCCAGTTTGGTCCCAGAGAAATAAGAATTCACTCTTTAATTAAGAGGTGCTCAGAGTCATGTTGCAAATCTAAACAAACCCAACCAGCCTGTTCACTCACTTTAACCACACAAACACACACACCCAGGCTTCCCAGGCAAAGGAGGCTAGATGTGGGCAGAGAGGGCGGGGCCTCCTTTTCTGGGCCTCACCCTGGAGAGAAGAGGACTTCTGGGAGGCGTTGCAGAGCACAGAGAAGCCCCTAAATACCATCAACAGGTTACACCGAGGACTGGGGAAAAAAATCTAAAAATGACGTTCTCTTAAATCTCTACAGAGTGTTCTTTTGTTTATCAAGAATCTGTACATTCATCTCTCTACACCGAAGAGGAGGAGGCTTGGAGGGGGCGCCACTCGTTCACCTGCCCAGAGCGCCCCCTGCTTGGAGGACCCAGCGCTAGAGGATGTGATGGAGAGACCCCAAAGCCATTTCGTTCAAGTCAGGACGGTGAAAGCTTTAGTAAGGTTTTAGGCAACTCATGGATGTTAACACTGGATCGCTCGGCCTGAACCACAGGGCTGCCTCGGACACGGCGCTGTAGCTGTGCGCGAAGACGATGTCAGCTGCGCGATGCTGTGGCTGCTTTCACGCTTTGTAGCTCCACAAGGCAGTGGGGAAGAAGATGTATGAAACGGACCACAGGAGATAGTAGAGCGAGGCTGTTGGGAAGGCAGAGAAGAAAACCACCACGACCCCTGCAAAGCCACAGAGAGACAGCATTCAGATGACGACTGATAGAACGCTGACGTCCCTTCAGATTGCATGCTGCCCTCTTTTTACCGAAAGTTTCCCAGGCTACCAGCCCACAGTATGAGTTGGGCGTGGAGGAAGTCACTGCATGGTGCAATCTCAAACTGCTAGCAGAAGAAACGGGAATTCCGAAAGCCCTGTGCTGGGATTTGGGGCGCACTGAAGCGCCTGCCCTGTTTGTCCCCTGAGGCAGCAGGAGCAGGAGTGCTCCCGTCTCATCCAGTTCTCTCCAGCACCCAGGCCAACCTTCTACTGTGCACGTTTGTTCCACCCCTGCGTAATTCACCCTTTGTGCGGCAGAGGGAAGCCAAGAGCTGTCCTCAGAACAGATGATGATGTTGGGGGAAGCAGAAGGGGCGGTGTTTGCTAGAGATGGGCTCTTCCCTACTGAGGGCCCCCCTCCTCCAAACCACCCTGGAATCTTTGGATCTGGAGCTGAGGGCGAGAGGACCCTGCGGGCAGAGCTGGAGTCTGGCATTGGGGCGTCACCCCCAACCCTGACTGGGGAGGAGAGCCCATTTCTCCAATTTAGGAGCCATCCCGTTGGTCCCAATCCAATTCTCAGCTCTTGACGCTGGGGCTGCTGGTCTCTGCCTCAATTAAAGGGCCATTTGGGGCCCGGCCTTAGCGGCCCAGAGCAGAAGCCTCTCCTGGCTAAGCTCAGCCTCTGACCCCAGGGAGAGAGGGGAACCACTCAGGTGCCATCTGTCCCTCCCAGGCCACCATCCAGCATGTTTTGCCTAGTGACTTTCACTGCCCAGGAAGGAACCATTCTGTAAACGGGGACAGAAACTCCCCCCCCCCTCCCATGGCTGCCAATGTGGACCAGCCTGGAAACAAAGACCGTTCCAGCTCAAGAGATCTGCTTGGCACTCACCCCCCGTGTACACCGCCTTCTTCCACGACTGGGACTCCAACACCTTGTCGTGTGGGTAGAAGCCCTGGTCCACCATGAAGAGGATCATCACCATGGCAACGATGCGCAGCACCACGAGGTTGCCCCCGGTCAGGAGGTAGGTGGACGCCAGCACTGAGGAGCCGTAAGGACAAGGCAGGCCGCGGTACATGAAGGGGATCCCTGGAGGAGGGGGGAGCGAGGGCGCTGGATCACACGGAAGCTCCTCCACACCATGCCAGCCACGCTGACTCCCCCAGGAAAGGCATGACGTCAGCAGGTGCATGAGCAGAGATGAAGCTCCCTTCTACGGAACCCGGCACTCAGTGCATCAAACCGGCAGGGGCTCCCAGGGTCTTTCCCATCCCCTCCTGCCACTAAGCCACAGCCCCTCCAGTTCTGTGGAGACGGGGAGCTCTTGGCCAGAAACTGCAGAGCCGTGATGGAGCCCAGCGCCCTTGAGCAGGGGAGAGCGCAAAGCAAGCAGAGCCCCGTTGGCAGCCTGGGCTCAGAGCAGTCTTCCCGGAGAAAGCTTTTCAACGGGAGAGTCCTAAAAGCCCGTTCTGTCCCGGGCACCTCTGGCTCACTCACAACGACCCTCCTCTCAGTCAGATGCTGGAGACGAGGCACTAAGAGACTGGAAGGACTGAGAAGCCGACCCCACAAGTGGCAGCTTCAGGGGTCAGACGAGCCCCAGCGCGAGAGACGGGGTGCTCGGATCCCTCTGGCTGTCTCAAGGTGAGAAATGCGCCCTTGACAGACACGAAGGGATTGCGCTGCCTCTCTGAGCCTGAGCCCTCTGTCAGAATTGTTCTTAAAAACCTAGATTGCACTCTTTCTTGGGGGAGGCAAAACACGAGCTTGGTGGGACCAGCAGCTTTTCAAGGATCCTGCAACCATCCTCCATTTGCATTTGCTCTCGGGGAGCCTCTCCTCTCCCAAGAGGCACAGTGCCCTTCCTGCCAGAAACGGCGCTCGTTTGCCTGCAATACGAAGGCCACAGCCAGGGACTCACCACTGGAGAAGAAGCAGAGACGTGTGAACACGGCCAGCACGTACACAATGGCCAGCACCCCGTCCAGGATCCCGTGGGCCTGCAAGAGCAGAGCCGTCGCCAGACCAAAGGTGGTGAAGTCTGCAAAGTCGTCCAGTTTAGCACCTGCAGGGGTCAGAGAGAAAGAGGGAGATGGACAGGTCACTCCTGGACAGGAGCACAGTCCCCGGCTTGGGCCACACTGCTCCACAAGCACAAGCAGCCACCTGGTCAGTCCAGGAGCCCCTCTCAGAGTCTCAGGGGCAGGGGTTTCCTGTCCAAACAGGAAGTGCAGGTTCAGCCCTCCACAGCTGCCCTGCTGATTTAGGTGCAGAGGGGGAAGTGCCCCTCGCCTGCGTTTCTTCCCTGCCAGTATGGGGTCAGGACCACAAAGCAGGCTCAACTTTTGCATCCTCCTCTTGGAGGCTGCTGGGAGGGAACAGGGAGGGGAGGGGAGCCAGCCAGCCAGCTGGAGGGAGGCAGATGTGGGTGACCCTAATGCCCACAGAAATGCTTTGGGGTCAGGCAGCAATTTTTCTCCAGGCCAATTTGGCCAGGGATCCTGGAGGGTTTTGCCATCTTCTGGGCTTGGAGCCTGCAGGGGTCACGGGGGGGGGGGGGGGGGTGAGGTGTAGGGAGGAGATATTTGTGAATTTCCTGCATCGTGCAGGGGGTTGGACTAGATGACCTTGGAGGTCCCTTCCGACTATGATTCTACTGGGACAGCAGAAAGCCGGAGGGCAAAGAAGGCATGTGCCTTTGGTGTGTGATATGGGTGGGACCACCCGTCATGCAGCTGGGCATGAGTGCTGTGCCCCCCTCCCCAGCTGTTCCCTGTTTGTTCTTCGTGTTTCTGTAGCCACAACTCTGAACGAAGCCTCCTGCTTCTGAATCAACCTTCACCCGGAAGCAGCAGGACAGGAACCAGGTGACATCAGAGCCAGCTAGGGTTGCCAACTCTGGGTTGAGAAGTTCCTGGAGACTTGAGAGTGGAGTTGGTTGGAATGGGGTTTGGGGAGGGGCCTCAGTGCCTATAATGCCTTAGAACCCACCTGCAAAGCAGCCATTTCCCCCAGGGGGGCTAATCTCTGTAGGCGGGAGATGAGCGGTAATTGTAGAAGACCACCCCCCTGGAGGGTGGCAGCCCTAAGCCCAGGAGACAACGTCACCTCTGCTGGCAGCCCAACCCTGCCCTCCCGCTGGGCCCACAGCCTCTGGCCTCACTGCCAGCAGTGGGAAGAAGGAGATTCTCCGGTGAGGCCTGCCCAGCAAAGTGGGTCACAGGCTGAGCCACTGAAGCACAGCCCGGGAGGGGAGGGGAGGGGAGGGGGAGAGGCCGACTCACCCAAGGCTGAGCAGGCATTCAGTTGCCTGGCAACGGCTCCGTCTGCAAGGTCCAGCAGGAACCCAGTCAGGACCAACCAGCAAGCGTGATGGTGCAGCCTGGCGGGGGAAAGAGGGGAGGGCGTGAGTGTTGCCATGGCTGCCCTGGAGACACGTGGTCTGCGCACGGGTTGAAGACTTGGGCCTGCTGCCCAGCTCTCGCATCCACCTCCCCGCCTCATGCTCGCTAGCACGTGCCTTAAGGGACACCCACACCACAAGGGCAAAGCGGGTGGCAGGGCCCGCACGTCTCTTCCTCTCAGACACCAAAGCCTGGGGGCACCCTCCATGCAGAAGGGCCTACACAGAAAGCCTCGACAGACGAGGAGGATCCAGGCAGCAAAACCCCCAGTCTCAAAAGGAACCCCCTCCTCCCGCTCAGAAGACAACGACGACAACTGCAGATTTATACCCCACCCTTCTCTCTGAATCAAGGACTCAGAGCAGCTCACAATCTCCTATATCTTCTCCCCCCACAACAGACACCCTGTGAGGTGCGTGGGGCTGAGAGAGCTCTCCCAAAACCTGCCCTTTCAAGGACAACTCCTGACAGAGCTATGGCTAACTCAAGGCCCTTCCAGCAGCGGCAGGTGGAGGAGTGGGGAATCAAACCCGGTTCTCCCAGATAAGAAGGGGAAGAAGACTGCAGATTTATACCCCACCCTTCTCTCTGAATCAGAGACTCAGAGCAACTCACAATCTCCTATATCTTCTTCCCCTACAAAAGACACCCTGTGAGGTGGTTGGGGCTGAGAGAGCTCTCACAGAAGCTGCCCTTTCAAGGACAACTCCTAAGAGAGCTCTGGCTGACCCAAGGTCATTCCAGCAGGTGCAAGTGGAGGAGCGGGGAATCAAACCCAGTTCTTCCAGAGAAGAGTCCGCACACTTAACCACTAGAAGACGACTGCAGATTTATACCCCACCCTTCTCTCTGAATCAGAGACTCAGAGCAACTGACAATCTCCTATATCTTCTCCCCCCACAACAGACACCCTGTGAGGTGGGTGGGGCTGCCCTTTCAAGGACAACCTCTGCCAGAACTATGGCTGACCCAGGACCATTCCAGCAGGTGCAAGTGGAGGAGTGAGGAATCAAACCTGGTTCTTCCAGATAACGAGTTCGCACACTTCACCATGACACCAAACTGGCTCTCAGGAGGCGTCTCTGCTGAAAACAGCTCTGCATCTGGAGGTCATGGCTGGGCGGGAGGAGGTCACGGAGCTCACCGGGAAAGAGCCAGAGGCCCCCTCCCATTCTGCCCCCCCCCCGTAGGTCTACCTGCCTGTGCTGATGGGGAAGGCCACCTTCGGCCTGGGATCCTAGAAAGCTGCTGCTGTGGCTACTTCAGACAATAATGGACGATATGGCTGAATGGGGTCTGGCCCTGGACACAGCAGCTCCCCCCGTCTGCTTGCAGGAGGCAGCCTGTCCTGCCCCTCAGCCACCTTCCTCCCCAGAGACGGGCCCTCCCTCCCCCCCCACCACACCCGCAGAGACCGGCTCTTGCAGCCCAGCCAGGAAGCTCTGCCCCGATGGCCAGTGGGGGAGAATGTCAGGCTTAGGAGCTGCCGAGAATCCGGGCAGACCCCCCACTGGTGAACCGGGTCAGCCTCTGTCCCCGCCCCGCGTGCTGAGCGTCCCCGTACCCGTTGAGGCTGCACAGGATGGAGGAGAGGCCCATGACCATGTTCGCCATGGAGATGGAGTTGGCCACATTCTTGCGCAGGAAGTCCACCGCCTGAGCCCGGCCAGCCTGCTCCGTCAGGAAGAGTTTCTTGATGTACTGGAACAGACCTGGAGAGCAGCAGAAGAGCAGTCAGAGAGGCTCGTCCGCAGCCTGCACAGAAGTCACTTCGGAGGAAGCACAGCCGGGCTCTTCAGGCACCTCCCCGCTCCGAAAGCCTCTCAAAGGGGCGCCTGGGAAAGGCTGGCTAGAGAGGCGGGGTGCGAGCAGAGGCCTCGGCCTGCCCCAGAAGACCGGGGCTCTGGCTAAAAGAGGGCGAAAGGCGCTGGATCCAACAACCCAGTGAAATGGGCCCCGTCAAGGTCCCCCATTCCGTCCTCAGCTCGGCCTTGTGGCGTTTGGCTCAGCCAAGGCAGAAGATTCAGTGGAGGGGTCGGCTCCTGCTAGCTACTTGGACAGGATCACACAGCCACCGTGGCTGCCCCTCGCGCTAGGAGCTCTCCTTGTTACCCTCACACAGCCTTTTTGGGCAGCCCTGCATCGTGGCTCAGCGGGAAAGTCTCTGCTTGGCGTGCAGGAGGTCCCAGGTTCGATCCCCGGCATCTCCAGCTCAAAGGACGAGATGTGGCAGAGCTGCTGCTGGCCCTGCTGAGCCCCTCACTGGTCTAGCACAAGGCTGCTTCACACATCCACCCCCCTCAGCATTGCCCCGGGCTGCACCGGCCTGTCTGTCCCCCTCACTGCTCACGCTGGAAGAGCTGGCCTTCTGGAGAACCGCCAGCCACAGGGGGTGGGTGGGCTGTCTCCAGGACAGCTCCAGCACTGACCTGGCATTGCGCTGCCCTGGCTCATGGCACCTCTCCTGACGGAAGGAAGGGGCACAAGCACAGAGAAGACCGAGGGCAGCACATGCCCATCAAGGGGACACCCAGCCACTTTCATTCGCCCAGCACTGACACCTCTCCCTGCCGGCACATGAACACGTCTCCTCTCCAAAAACAAAGCTTAACGATGCTTCTGTTTCATTCCACCACCACCAGCCCCCAACACACCCCCAATTCTCACCATTCCCATCAAAGTTACAGTTACTTGGAAAGGAAACCTTCCCCGTCACAACAGTAAAAAGCATAACAACCCCACTCCTTCATGCTAACCACTTTATCCCCTGAGAAAGGGCTACTCATTAGAGAAAGTGTGAAGGGACATATCCTACTAGTGTGTTTTGCACCCTGCCCTGGGCGGGCTTCCAAAGCCAGGCAAGTTCATGGCATTCTTCATCTGAAAGAAAACAGCAGTCAGCCAGACAACATCCACAATCCCGCAGCTTGAACCCGGCTCCTCAGATCCCCCCAACCCACCCCTTGAGCAGCCCCCTTCCCTCCCCTCCCCGCCCGCCCAGACTCACGCCACACCACCCTTCCGACTGGTACGGATCTCCAATGTGCGCCCATCCCAGTAAGAAGACCGTGGCTGAGTCTGGCCTGGTCATTCCGTGCCCTGGGTGAGATTGGGCAGGTGGGCTTTCGACAGACAGAGGCCCGTTCCTCCAGAAAGCAGCCCTTCCCACTCCTGACACTGCCCTCTCAGCCCAAAAATCTGACTCATGAAGCCAAAAGGGAGAGCAAAGACTTTAAGCTGGTAAACCGCAGCATGTGGTGCATGGCCTGGCCCGCCCTCATCCCAGAAAGCAAAGCCAGAAGGGCTCCTTTTTATGGAGCTGTCATCTAGAGGAATTCGGGGCCTCTTAGCCAGCTGGCTGCTCTGCGCAGGCCTAGAAGCAGAAAGCAAAGGAAGTTGTCGTGGGGTGGGGGGGGGCGGTCTTTGGACTCAGTGGCTGTTTGCCGGGAATGTGTTTTTTAACTTTAAAGGGCCTGAAGAGCAAACAAAAGGCTTTGAGCTTCTTCCAGCTGAGATGGAAAAAACTGCCCATTTACCCCCCCTCCCCTCAAATCGTTCCCAGAAGGAACTCTCTCATAATGGATACAGCTAGAGAAATGTTAGACATGCCCACAAGAGGAAATCCAAGGGTGATGCCAGAGGCTCAAGTCTAAGGGCTCCTTGTTTAAGCGCAGGAATCCTTTTGGACCCCCAGGGAAAACTTGTCTCTTTTGAGGGTCCTTCAAAGGGTTCCTCCCGGACAGGACAGGGGAGGTGACGATGCCTCTCTTGGGCAGGTGGACCGTGGGCCACACGAGGCCTGGCCCCCTCACCTCCCGGCTCCAAGACTTCCTCTCTGCATCCATCATATTGACCTCCCTTCGTACCCAGCTCTCCTGAGCCCAGAGCACAGTCTTTCAGCAGCCCTCCAAAGCAGCAGCGGCCGCGTGTCCTGGAAGCCACGTGGAAAAGAGGCACAATGGGCAGGGTGTCCTCTGTGCCAAACCGTTTGTGTGGCCGCTTCTCTTGGCACAGGCCTCCTCGGACATGTCCCGCCCTCCCCAGGGCTGCCAGTTGAGTCCCCGCCCAGCAGCAGAAGAGGATGGGGATTCTGAGCAGTCACAAGTTGGTGCTCTGCCCCAGGCGAGAAAGGGGGGAACTGAAGGATGGCATGGCCAGGCAAGTGGTCTCCACCCCCCCCCCGCTTTCTGCAGCCAGCTTTGCCTCCCCCCTCCAGCTCTCATAGTGCAGCCCGATCTCTCCAATGGCCTCTTGCGCAGGGAGCATACAGGCAGGGCTCCACTGCATCGATGGAGTTGGCGTTTAAAACTCTTCCTCGCAGGCCCTATAGCAAGGGGCTCAGGCCCGCATATGTGGGGCTCCTGCCTTGTGTTTCATCCCACACTAACCCTGTGAGGTAGATCAGGCTAAGAAAGAGTGAAGGGGCCAAGCTCACCCAATGAATGTCACCCACTCTCATTGCTACTGGGCTGCTTCTCTGAACTCCCAAACGTTTTTGTGTAAATCTAGTTGGAGACGAAATCCCTGACAGGGAACTCTGGAAGACACCTTCTGTTCCCCAGATGCAAGAGGGTTCCCTCTCCCACCTCTGGGGAACAGATTCCCTCTCCTGTCATATAGAGATTCTCTCTCCTGTCTGTCATATAGGGGATGGTGTGGAATTGTTTTTTGTTGCCCCAGGAGGTCAGATGGGACCCTACAGTAGAAATTAAACCAAAAGAGTTTTCAGTTACAGCATTAGGAAGAACTTCCTGACAGTTAGAGCAGTTCCTCAGTGGAAGAGGCTTCCTCCTTGGGAAGTGGTGGGCTCTCCTTCCTTGGAGGCTTTTAAACAGAGGCTAGATGGGCATCTGACAGCAATGAAGATCCTGTGAATTTAGGGGAGGTGTTTGTGAGTTTCCTGCATTGTGCAGGGGGTTGGACTAGATGACCCTAGAAGTCCCTTCCAACTCTATGACTGTTAAGAGCGGTTCCTCAGTGGAAGAGGCTTCCTCCTTGGGAGGTGGTGGGCTCTCCTTCCTTGGAGGTTTTTAAACAGAGGCTGATTGGCCACCTGACAGCCAGGCTGATGCTGTGAATTTAGGCAGATCTTGAGAGGGAGGGCAGGAAGGGCTGCATCAGGGCTTCCTTCTTGTGGCCCCTTCTCACACGCCCAGGGAAATGCTGATGGCCACTCTGGGGTCAGGCAGCAATGTTCCTCCAGGCCAGTTTGGCCAGGGATCTTCTGGCCACTGGGGATGTATGTGGGGGGAGGTGTTTGTGAATTTCTTGCATTGTGCAGGGGGTTGGACTAGATGACCCTGGAGGCCCCTTCCAACTCCATGATTTGGGAAGTGGTTGCAACCACTGCTATCATCTGCCTCAGAAGCAAGCAACCGGGGTGCGCACCCACATGACCATGCCCAGAAGGCAGTGTTTGGGGCAACGGGTTCTAGAGTTTCTCAGCTGCCACATGAGCACCCTGACTCTTGCCCCTGCAGTGTGGCTCCTTTTTCCAGGAGGGGGGAGGGATTTCATTCAGTGGGGTCTTTTGCCCCTCAGTGCTCTGAGCCAGGGATAGCAGAGAGCTTTTCCCAGGGGTTGGCAACCAGGGAATAGAAACCTGGGCAAGGCGAGAGAGTTACACCCTCCTCCGCACACACCAGGAGGATCCCCCTTGAACTCTGTGTCTGCGCCCGCATGAAAGAAAAAATGCACCCAGGCAGAGAGTGGGGAGAGGGGCACAGAATGAGGTATGTTTTCCTGTCTTTAGTCCCCATCAACCCCCAGGATTTGAGCCATTACTCTCAATCCCCTCCCCTTTGTTTGCAACAATCGCCCCCCCCCCCCGTCCCTGGATGACCCAGAAGGAGGCGCGCCCCGGAATTCTTTTCCAGCGGAAATCCAGTCTAGAGCCAGGCCTGCGGGTTCTCTGGCTGGCAAGTTCTTACTGGAAACATAAATCACATATTAACAATCGTAAGTATTGAAGGCTGACCTCCCCATCAGTCAGCCAGTCAGTCAGGAAAAGGCTTTCTGGATCCCGGCAAGAGTGCCACAGCATCACACAGCCCGGGCTGCAATCCACAGCAGTGAAGCTGGGGCCACGCCACCTGGAGAGCATTCCTGCTCTTCTCAAGAGACGCCTGAAGACGAGACTGACAATGGCAGTGGCTGGCCCACACCCCAGGGGCAGGGAGGCATCTTGGATCCGCCTGGCATGGCAAGCAGAGTGGCTAAGCACGCCTCCTTGGCCTCTTCTCCCCAGGGAGGAGAGCTTGGTTGGTTCCCCAAGGCCAGAGGGGCACTGTGGGAAGGCACAGGAATCACCGGATGCCTCGGGGCATCCGGGGGGGGGGGGCTGTGGCCCTCACCTAATAGCAGAAGGAGACCTTGGGCATGCCTGGCACCAGGGGCAGTGTGGTGCCATCTCTTTACCCCACTGCTTGAAGGGGAGCTCAGTTCAGCCAATTATTAGCTTGGAAGGGACAGAGGAGCACCCCACATTTTCAGGTAAGGGGAGGCTCTTACAACTAGCCCCTACAGGTGAACCATTGCCCCCTTTGTGTGGGGTGCTAGATCCAACACAGTGGCCTAGGGAGGGGGCACCCAGCTCCCCTGAAAATCACCCCCCAGATGCCCAAAGTGAGGAGGGCTGCAGACCAGATGAGCTGGGACAAAAGGCCCCTTAAAAGCAGCAGGGACAAAACAGGAATCTCACGGTGGTGCTGGAGGGAGGGGTTGTTAGCCTCAGCCAACACACACGGCCTGTGGCCACTTGAAGCTTCCCTTTGCGGTGCCACTCTTGACCCCCTCCCCGCTCCCCCTAAGGTCCATATGCAGCCCCTGGGACCACCTCTCATTCCCAGATCAGTCCTCAGGAATTCCAGTCTCAAAATCAAGGGGGGGGGGTTGCTGCAAGGCCTCCAACGCCTCCTCATGTGCAGCCTGGGTGAGCAGCGCTGCCTTCTTGCAAATCCTGACTCGGGAGCAGGCCCTGTGACACTCAGTGGGGCTTACTCCCAAGAAACACCCATCAATCCCCCCCAACTACCCCCCCTGAAACCAGACTGCTCCATTAAGGCAAGTGGTTTCAAGGGGGCAACTGAGATCACAAAATAGTCCGTCTCTGCCACCCAAGGGGCAAGGAGAGGCCCTCTGAGGTCCTTCCCACTAAGTCATCTGTTTCCCAGGCTCTGGCCTGACGGTTAAAAATGAGTCCTTTGACAGCACTCAAGCCAAAGAATCGCAGGAGCCCAGAAGAGAGAGATGGTGGCCATGCAAAGCTCGTGGTTTTGGCACCTCAAAGGAAAGTCACGCCTCAGGCTCCAACATGCATGCCTTTGCCCCATAGGCACCCCCCCCATACACCCCCCCCCAAAGAAGCGTGGTCCTGCGAGGCTCTTCCAGGGTGGGAAATCACATCCTTGTCAGCACTGGACACAGCAGGGAGGGGGGAGGGAGGAGGGGTTGGAGGAAGCTCCTCCCCAGACAGGGAGCAGGTGGGGGGGCCGGAAGGAAAGCAAGAGGGAGTGGGGGAGGGAGTAGCCAGCAGAAGGCTTTCCAGAATCTCTCCTGATCATGTGCAGAGTGAAGGGAGTGGGGGGGGGGACCCAGTGCCAGTCCAGGCATCTCTTCCGCTCTCCAGGGGTCAGCCCAGCTAACAGATTTTGTGTCCCCCCTACCTTGCCAGAGCTGAAGGATCCAGCAGCCTCCCCCCCCCCCGCCAGACCCTGCTGCCCCTGCCCTTCTGGCCCCTGGAGCAGTCCCAGCCTCTGCCCCCCCCCCATCCCCTCTCCAAGCCAGGAGGAAAGCAGGCTACCCAAACCGACACTGATACAAGCTCCCAGCAGAGGAGGAGGGCAGAGCTGGGATCGGGGCCCATCATGCAGATGCTGTGGAAGGGTCCTCAACTACCTGCAGCCTTTCTGGGAAAGCATGTTAGACCCCCCCCCCCCCGGCTGAACTCCTCCTTCCAGGCATGCCATCTGTGGAGCATTCAGAGCAAGGGGGGGCAGATGACTCTCCTCTTTCTACATTTGAGTCCAGCGGCCCCCTAGAGATCCACAAGAATTGGGGGGCAAATGCTTTTGAAAGTCAAAGCCTCCTTTGCCAGGTACTAGTGCAGGGATAGGGAACATTGGCTTTCCCGATGTTTTTTGCCTACAACCCCCATCAGCCCCAGCCATTGGCCAACGTTTCCTACCCCTGCACTAGTGGAAAAGTTTGCTTTAGGGAAGATTTCAGATCCTGGCTCCAGAACAGCCTCTCTGGGCTTTGGAGAAAAGCTGTCCTTTGGGAAACCGGAGCCAGGCTTGTTCCTCCGCACCAAGCCTGTATGACTGGGGCGGGGGGGGGGGTGTTTCACTGACTGCTGTGGAGGGCGCAGGACAGAGAGACATGAACCCTGGAGTCCCAGTAAGACTACAATAAAGGGATTTGTTAAAATCTCACCCTTGCAGGCCTGCCGGCAGCTCAGCTCCACCCACCCGAGGAAGGACCCTCGCTAGGTCTCTCCCAGTCGAGCTGGCTCTTTGGTGTCTCAGGCAGGGGAGGGGCAAACTAGCAGGCCACACAAGGCTGGGGGGACGGCAGAGAGCCATGGCCACATGTGACCCTCAAACATGGCCACGTCCACGAGAAGGGAGACTCTTCCCCCCAAACAGGCCTGCCCAGGACCTCTCCTCCAGTCCACCTTCCGGGCCCAGGAACAAGGAGGTCCCAAGGGTACTCCTAGCCTCCCCGCCACCAACCCCTGCTAGGCTTGCTGCGTGTCACAGGTGGAAAGGAGGGGGCGCACCTGGAAATGCAGCCAAGGCCAGAGGGGGCCAAAGATGGCCAAGTGAGACAGGGAGGGGCTTCTCCTTCTCTGGAATGGCTCTCTGCCTCTCACAGCAGGGCCCCCGTGGCTGGACCGCCATCCAACAGAGCCTCTCCCACCAGCCAGCAGGGAGGCTGGCCGCAAAGCAGGTCTCTGTTTACACTGCTGAGGGCCGTGCACTGGGCGGGAGGGGGGGAAGGAAGCTCTCTAGATCCCTCAAGAGCATTTCCTACATACATGACAACCCCCCCCCCGCCTACTTTCATTTTACCAAAAAGGTCACAGTGCCTGAAGGCACCCACCAGTCCCCGCAAACCTCTCTGTGGCCTCCTGAATACTCCCTCAGGACCCCCCATGTCTGCACAGGCAAAGACCAAGACGGGGGGGGGGGGAGGCTGGTTGGGGGTTTCTTCTGTGCCTGGAGTCCTGGCCAGGGCCTCCACAGCACTGCAGATCCCCGTTGCCCATCGCAGAGGCGGGCAGCACCAGGATTACACAACAGGGCACTGGCTGCTCCCAGCTTATTCCGGGCACCCTGCCAAGTGCCACACGTGACACACACACACCCCCCGGCTGGCCTGAAACTCGCTCAGTAGAACGATGGCCTCTGTTGGGCAGTAGCAGGGCCAAGGGCAGAGAGGGGTCTAGAGAGCTCTTTTTGGCATCCCCTGCCCAAGGGCCCCACACCTGCCAGCCCTGGGAAAGGCCTCTCTGCTGCCCATCAGAGAGCAGGCAGGGCTCAGTGAACAGGGCAGGCCCGTATGTGGGGGATGCTGAATGGCTCTCCCTGGACATCCTCCCCAAGCCCTCTATCCCTGCTGGCCTCTTCCTGTCTGCACAGCCCCGAAGACGCTCTGTTGACTCACCATCTGGGGCCAATCCCGCCTCCCCACCCCCATGGAGCCAGTTCTGCTACCCTCTAGAAGCCCAGCTCTTCTGCTCATCACAGGCCGTGGCCATGAAAAGTGTGGCCCAGGCCTTGTGGCTCCAGAGGAAAGCACGCCTCCCCCAAGCCACAGTCAGTGGGCAACTTGCCGGGAATTGGCTTTGCACTTGACCAGACAAGGGAAGGGAAAGGAGAAACCTCCATGGAGGCTGCAAGGTGGGGGCCAGAGTGGAAGGTCTTGAGAGATGCAAGTCGGAAGCAGCCCAAGAGCTGGACTGCGTTCTGTCCTGAGCAGCGGGCAAAAGGCTGCTGACGGGGGAACAAAGAAGACACCCCCCACCCCCCATCCTCACACACCTGCCTACCTGCTCGCAGAATCCCACCAGGGCAGGAGAGAGACTGATGGCCAGGCCAGCCTCGAGGGGGGGGGTTCTCCCTCCCTCCCCACAGCCTCCCGGGAAGATTCACCTTTGGTGGAGACTGCTGGGGAGAGAGGGGGCTCATGGCCATTCAGAGGGGAAGGATCCTTTGTAAAGATCATGTTGGAGGAGGAAAGCTCAGGAGACAGATGGTGCACCCAGGGACAAGGAGCTCCATGGAAAACCTTCCAGAAAAGGGGTGGGGGGGAACCAGAGAGGAATGCAGCAACACGAACCTCAGAGGGCCGGCCTCTGACCCCCTGCCTGTCTGCCTGGGGAGCCCCCAAAGGGACATTTGCATTCGCTGCTGAGCTCAAGGGCCTGTGCCTGATCTAACGCAGGAGAAAATTCTGCAGTGGAGAGAACCCTGGTGGGGGGGCGGGGGGGGGGGGAAACCTGGGCTGCCAGATAGGGTGCCAAAAAGCCCTGCAGATGGCCACTCCTGGTTGCCACCTCTGGCACTCTCCACACAAGGCCTTGCCAAGACGAGAGCCACATGGACAGCTGTGTTGTGATCCCTGGGCCAGGCTGGCCTGGGGCGCCTGTGGGGAGACGGGCAGGGGGTGCTCAGCAGCCCACCAGAATGTGGGGCAGACTTCCATCTTTTCAGGAAGAGGAAGGACCTGGCCTTTGAGGGGAGGGTCTAAAATGGGACTTTGTGGCTGATGTGAGAGCTGGAGAGAGAGAGCTGGAAGGGGGGGGGGCGGATTTCAGCCTGGCATAATCTCTCCTTCAGGATCTTCTGCGTGTGTTAAATCAGGCGGAGGGATCTTATGGAAGGGTTAGATCAGGCAAAACCCTTGAAGCCGGCCGCTGCCTCCTCCCTTCGCCCCGCAGCTCTTGCCCTTCTCTGCGGACGGGACCCCCAGCCCCTGCTCTGCCTTCTCTTCCTCCACCCAAAGGCCCACTTCGCACCCCGGAAGCGGCTGCCGGTGGCGCGTCTTTGGTTTTGCTGCGCTGGAAGCAGCCACTGCCGGGGGGGGGCGGGGGGGCTGCCCTCTCTCTGGTTCCCCCTCCCCCAAAGCGGGTGGGCAAGCGGGGGGGGGGAGGAGAGCGCTGCTGTGCTGAGGACTCACCAGAGGGGGGGCGACACCATCCACATCTTGGGCAAGCTGCAGCGGGGAAGCGGCGGCGGCGGCGGCGTCCTTCGGCTGTGTCGCAGCTGCTGGAGGGAAAGCGGAGGCGGGCGTCAGGAGGAGGCGGCCTGCCCGGGCCCGGCTTCTGGTCCTCTCTGCGCCACCCTCCGCCTCTGCCGGGGCTCGCAGCGATGCCCGCCCGCCCGGGGATCCAGCTGCAGCAGGAGGGCCCGAAGCCGCCGCCCAGGCCAGGGCTGCCCGTCTCTCCCCGCCTGCTGCGGCACGACTTGGCCCGGCAGCCCGAAGCCAACTCCCCTCCCGCTCCCGCCGGGAGGCTCACCGGCGGGATGGCGCCCCCTCCTGGCTCCGAGCAGCCGGGCCCCGGCGAGGGCTGGAGGTGGCCGGCTGGGGGGGCGCCCGCCGCCGCCGACGGGCGCCTCTCCTCGCCTCGCCTCCCCTCCAGGCTGGCCCCGCCGGCCTCCCGCCCTGACTCCTGCCTGCCTCCCGGCCCCCCCTTGTGGCGTCACCCGCATCACCACCCCCCGCCCGGCTCGGCCACTCACCGGCCCACGGCAATGCTGGCTGCTGCTCGCTCCTCTCTGCTCCGCCTGGCGTCCTCCAGCCCCGACGCCGCCGCTTTTATGCCGCGCCTCCGCCCCGCCTCCCCCTGCCCTGCCTCCCGCCCCCCACGGGAGCCCCCCCTCCAGCCAGCGCCGCCGCCGCCCGGTTCTGCCCCCTCGGCAGCAGCAGGGGTCTGTCTGGTGAGCCCCCCGTTCCCAGCCCGGCCTGCAGAAAGGGGGCGCTGCTCACCGGGGGAGGGGCTGCTCAGGAGACCTCCCGGCCGGGAGACCAGCCAGGCTTGGGCAGCAGGAGCTGGGCACCGTTCTCGGCCTCTCTCTGCCAGCTCCTCTTGGCGCTGCTGCCCTCGGGAATCCTGAAAGGGAGGGATGAGGGATGCCCAGAGACAGCTCTGGTGGCAGTGACAGGGGCGAAATGGAGCCTCCCTCTTCCCAGGCAGTGTATCTTTGAACCCCAAGAAGGGAAGCTGGCCCTGCCATGGGGCTTCCAGCCAGCCGCTTCTGGGAGCGGAATGGGGGGGGGGGGGAGCCGCCACAGTTGGGTTGCTTGGGGTCCTCAGCAGGGAGAGACTGGCCAGCAGGGGGGGCGGGGGACGTGGCCTTGTTTGCTCAGCACTGCTGCCCTTGCTGGGGGTCACCGGGTCCCTTCCACAAGCACTGCAAAGAGATGTCAACAGATGACTCATGCGGAGGGGGGGGGGGCAAGTGGCCGCAGCCGGGATAAAAGGGGCTGGACTGAAGAAGCCAAGTGTGGGGCATCCAGGGGGGAGCGAGAAGGGGCGGGCTCTGCGCAGCCAACACAAAGGTTCTGAGCCACACTTCAGACCTCCCCAGCAGGAGAGGGCAATCCTGAGGGCACATCCCCCCCCCCCCCCCAGTA
Organism: Heteronotia binoei; assembly: GCF_032191835.1. NCBI lineage: Eukaryota > Metazoa > Chordata > Lepidosauria > Squamata > Gekkonidae > Heteronotia > Heteronotia binoei. The sequence continues at coordinate 880,437 of NC_083240.1, read as the reverse complement.
ACACGCGTGGAATGAAACAGACCGACTTCTGTGTAGCTCTGCTGAGGGCTGCCCCTGAACGGAGCGGTGCCGAAGGGGCTTAGGACTCCAGGGTCCCGCAAGCATTCCGCAGCCTTGGCATCTTGTGAGTGACTGGCACAGGCCCAATCAGAAAGCTCTTTCCAGCACCGCAGGGTCTGAATGCTCTGCTCTCACTCTGCTGAGGAGACTTTTGATCCTCCTGGGACATCTCCATATCCCCAGGCTGGCTTGCCGGCTTCTTCCCAGACAGGAGGCTGCCAGCGCCCCTCGCCACCAGCTTCGCCCAGCACGGCCTTCTCTCTGCCAGTCTGCAGCATGCCAAGAGCACCTCTCCCCCCCCCCCCCCTGCCCTCCCTCTTGCCTTTAGCTTCCAGCTCTGGAGCACGGCATGCTGCTTTGCGTCAGTTTGGTTGGTCCTAATCAAAGGCTTTTGTCTCTGGTTGGCTGACCTCCACCCTTCTAGCAAATGGCGCTTGCAAAGCTAGCACACAACCCAAACCACCCCCTACCCACACCCCCCAAGTATGGAAAGAACCAAGCAGTTCATAAAATAAGATTGTTAAAGGATGAGCAGTGAGGAAGTCAGAAACATGCCCCCCCCCCACCCCCAACGCCAGGCAGCCTGCGCAGGAGAGCAAAGGCTGGATTCAGCAATCACTACCAGCAGAAGGCAGCTGGGTCCAGCCCTTACCAGACCTCCCACCCCCAACTATCACCTTTCCTCTCCCTTGTTCTCGAGCCAGGAGGCAACCACTGGAAAGGCCCTGCTCTGCAGTCTCTTGCCCTTCACTTCACTAAAAAGTGGTGTGGGTGAGCAGGGCATAAAGTTGCCCAATCCTGAACCAGACCCCCCCCCCCTTGACCCATCAAGGTCAGCCTTGTCTACTCAGACTGGCAGCAGCTCTGCAGGGTCTCCAGTCGAGAAGAGCCTTTCCCATCCCCTCCTGCCTGGTCCTGTAGCTGAAGACGTCAGGGACTGAGCAGGGATTCTTCTGCAGGCTGAGCAGAGGCTCTGCCGTTGAGCTATGGCCCCTCCCTGCGGCAGATGATCTCATAGAATCCTAGAGTTGGAAGGGACCTCCAGGGTCATCTAGTCCAACCCCCTGCACAATTCAGGGAACTCACAAACACTTCCCCCTAAATTCACAGGATCCTCATTGCTGTCAGATGGCCATCTAGCCTCTGTTTAAAAACCTCCAAGGAAGGAGAGCCCACCACCTCCCAAGGAGGAAGCCTGTTCCACTGAGGAATTGCTCTAAACTCACAAATACCTCCCCCTAAATTCACAGGATGGCCATCTAGCCTTTTTAAAAACATCCAAGGAAGGAGAGCCCACCACCTCCTGAGGAGGAAGCCTGTTCCACTGAGGAATCGCTCTAACGGTCAGGAAGTTCTTCCTAATGTTGAGCCAGAACCTCTTTTGATTTAATTGCAACCCCTTGGTTCTGGTCCTACCTTCTGGGGCCACAGAAAACAATTCCACCCCATCCTCTCTAGGACAGCCCTTCAAGGCCTTGAAGATGGTGATCCTGTCACCTCTGGTACAGCTTCCTCTTTCTAACCATTCTGAGCAGTTGGGCAGGACAGCTGCAGGGAATGTGCAGGACCAGCCCTTGAGGCTGCCCTCCACACCACAGAGTTGGTGCTGATCTGGAGGGAGAAGGAAAGAAGAGATTGGATTTATACCCCGCCTTCACCACCCCAAGGAGTCTCAGAGCGGCTTCCAATCTCCTCTCCCTTCCCCTCCCCACAACAGACACCCTGGGAGGCAGGTGGGGCTGAGAGAGCTCTGACAGAAACTGAACAGCTCTGAGAAAACCTGCGACTGACTCAAGGTCACATCGGCAGGTGCAAGTGGAGGAGTGGGGAATCGAACCCAGTTCTCCCAGATAAGAGTCTGCACACTTCACCACTTCGCCATACCTGCAGTGGCCTAGAGAAGTGAGGGTGCCAGAAATCAAGCGGCAGTGGACAAGAAGAACTTCCTCTCTGCCCTTTGGGAGAGTCAATAAAGCTTAATAGATCTTCAGGCATCCCTTTCCTTAAAAGGGATGGCAGAGCTCTCTCCCCATTGAGGTGCTGAGAAGGTCTCCATGATGTTCTGAGCCAGGAGGCAACAGCCAGGCCCCCACTGGAGGGTGGGGAGAGCGGGGTGTCCTTCCCAGAGGTCCCTTCCAACTCTGGGATTTTATGATTCCTCTCCCCAGCTTGGGAATATCTGCTTGCCTTGTCGTATGGGGGGGGGGGGTTGTGCAGAAAGGCTGGGGGGGGTCCCTGTGTTTTGCGCTCCAATCTCCGCTCTCAACGAGGGCCTGCAGAGCAGGGTCATGTTTGGAAAGCATTGATCGCTGATAACAGACAAGCCCTTTGAAACCTGTCCAAATGGCCCACCGCCAGGTAAAGAGCCTCTTTGTGGCACGTCACAAAAGGAGAGGGTCTGCAGGGGGTCCCAGCTCACGCACTGGGGCTTCAGAGAACCACCCCCCAGGTGCTGGCAGTCAGTCGTGTGGAGAAAGATGCCTGCTGTCTGGCCATGAGCTGCCTGGTGGATGCTCCTTGACCCGGGAGGTCTGCCCTACCAATGCCTGGGGCAGAGTCCCTCACAGCCATCCTGGGTGGACAAGATGCAGGAAGCCTTGCATGTCACGCTCCCCCCTCACTGCAGCTCCTCTCCTGTTGCCCTGTGGCCCTGGCCCACTTGTTCCTGGCACCCCCTTGCTCCTGACTGGCATCAGAGAAAGTGAACCAGGAGAGGGGACTGGGGGCTGATGGAGAATGAGCCCACCCCCTCCCGTGATCTCAGGGAGGGAAGGGGGCAATGGGCACAGAGGCACAGCTTCAGTGGCCACTCTGCATTTTTACTGCACTCGTATGCCGCAAAGGCCGGCCAAATGGGTGGCACAGAAGCCCCACATGCTTTCCTGTTGCAGACCTCAGCTGACCTGGGAGGAGGAGAAGCTTCTATATAATGTAATATTTAACCTGCTTGGTTCTCTGCGAAGTCTGGGCTGCATTAGATGCTTGGCATCATAAAGCAGAGGCTACAGCCCACAGTCAGCAGGCATGGCAGCCAAGGGCACTGGTGGTGCCCGCTGGAGCACTGGAGCAAGGATGCCACTGCCCATAAAGCTGCCTCTGGAGGAGGGTATTGTTCATGCCATGTTTTTCTTGGGGGGGGGGAGATCTGGGCGTGGTTGTGTATTTTCTCCATACTGGACACCACCATTGTAGGATAGGGGGGTCTGTTCCGAGCTGAAGACTTTTGCGGGCTTTATATTTGTATTTTATCAGATTTATATCCCCCCCTCCCCTGGTGAGCTCAGGGCAGTTAAAACAAATTAAACCACATAAAACATTAAAAACAAGTTGCACAATAAAAACAATCATACAATTTACAATCAATAAGTCCAAGGTGTGCGTTTCTGGTTACTTTGATGTTCTTAATTCAGTTATAATGATTCAGTGGGATTATCGGTGCCGTGGAGCTACCTCCCTTCAGCTGTTAAATGTGAGTTTAAATCATTTGGTTTTACAGGCCCTCAGAACTGTGGCAGGTCCTGCAGGGCCCTGATGTTTTCGGGGAGGGCCTTCCACAGAGCAGGGGCTATTTTTGAAAACACTCTAGCTCTGGTGATGGACAGTTGAGCCTCTTTCGGTCCAGGGATCTTGAGGAGGTTTTGAGACCCCGAAGGGAGTGCTCTCTGGGGCACATACGGGGAGAGGCGGTCCCAAAGGTAGGCAGGTCCCAGGCCATAGAGGGCTTTAAAGTTTAACAGCACCTTGAAGCGATGGGCAGCCAGTGCAACGTTTCCAGCACAGGTTGAATGTGCACCCGTACAGGCAGCTCCATTAACAACCTGGCTGTTGCATTTGGGGTGAGAAGGGGGTGTGAGGGGAGTGTTGTCATTGTTTAATGGCATCGCAGTGCCAGGCAAGCCCTTGTCGTCTGCTCCAACCCACCTGCTGGTTCCAGACTCAGAGGCTCGCCCTATTTGGCATCTGTTGCCGTCCTGGAGCTTCTTCAGTGTTTGGGGCAGGTGGCAGCAGCGTGGCCTCAGAGGGATGACATCAGGGCCTCTGACATCTGGGGCTGAGGGAAGCCCCTGCAGCCCAACCATCATTTGGGGCTCCGGCCAGAAGCTCCAGCTTCACAGAAATCCCCAGGAGACCAAAGGTAAGATCCAGGTTTGCTCACAAGGAGACTGTAATAAGCTGTGATCAAGCTTTCAGAAACAGCAGGCTGAGCTTCTAGCCGCCAGGCCTCAAACACACACGTGCACAGCGGATCTTGGTCAGACCTCAAGATGAGACAGGCGGACAGACAGGTAGGTAGATAATTAATCAGTCATTAGACCAACCATATACATATAGTTGCTTTTTAAAACTGTATGCAGAGTACACAGTGTACAGAATAAAAAGTTGAAATTGGAGTCTAGTTAAAATACAATTTCCATGACTTAAGTATCAGTACACAGAATCTAGTTACTTCATAAGTGACCTTGGGATGAGATACCTAGCTGAAACTGAGCATCTAATTGTTGGCTACCAATCACGGAATCATTCATGAAGCTATCCCAGACGAGATGAGCCAGATTTGAGTGGGTAGCCATGCTGGTCTGAAGCAGCAGAAGCCGCCAAGAAAGCTCATTCCTAGAATAAAACTCTGTTGGCCTTCAGTGTGCCTGGCTGGACTCACACTTCGCTCTACTAGCTGAGCCGGGACATCTCGCACCTGGAGTCTGTCTAGTGATGGAAGAAAACAAGCCAGACTTCCTAGATAAGAGCTGCTACCAAGCATGAGAGAGAAGAATATTCTCTTCAGAGTGGCCTGGGGGCATGCGGCCCCGGGCAGCACCAGCCTGGAACAAAGATGGCGGGCGTTCCAGAGGCTGCGCAGACATCATTCTTCAGGTGTCAACAGATGGGTCAGGTGCCGGGGGGGGGGGGGCAGAGAGACAAGAAAAATCTCAAAAGAGTATCTGTCTGTCAGGATGCCACTCAGTCCCCTGCCCCCGAACCAGCAGAGGTTGTCCTTGAAAGGGCAGCTTCTGGGAGAGCTCTCTCAGCCCCACCCACCTAGCAGGGTGTCTGTTGTGGGGGGAGAAGATAGGAGACTGTGAGCCGCTCTGAGTCTCTGATTCAGAGGGAAGGGCGGGCATAAATCTGCAGTTCTTCTTCTCTATGGCCCACGGATCTCTCACCCACTCATTGGCCGCTTGGGTCTCCATTAGCAGAACTCCCTCCCCTTCTCAGGTCTACCCCTGGCCTCAGTCTCTCTCGCCCCTCCCTGGTCTTCCCGGCATTCCCGGTTCTCCCTTCCAGGCTGCAAGAGAGCCGCCAGCCAAAGGTCACCAGGTGAACTGAATAGCAGAGAAGGGAGCTGGACCCAGCCAGGCTCTCTTGAGAGGAGTCCCTGGCACCAGAGCCCCGTTTGTTTGGGAGGCTCCTGCAGCCTCTTCCGCCAGGCCTCCCCTCCGTCCCCTGCCCCCTATCCAGCAGGCTGGTCTGCTGCCAGCAGGGGGTGAGGCCATTGCTGTGGGGCAGGGGCCCCGTTGGGGTTCTCCGCAAGCACTGCACTGCCTGGCTGGCATCCCTGCTCCCATTTCAGCAAGGGGCTCAACACGTCGGGCAGGTGGGCTGCCCCGGCACTGCCCTGATCTTTGGTTTAGCAGGGTTGGCGGAGTGTTCTTCGTAGGCTGTGTTCTTGGGCAACATCCTCCATCTCAAATGAACTCCCAGGGGTGGGGGCAGCTGCAGCAGCAGCAGGGGGTGGCATGGTGCCCACTCTGTGAAGCGTGGCGGTGGTGACTGAGCCAGGGAGTCCCTGAGAAGTGCAGTGTTGGGAAAGGGAGTGGGGCTCCTTCCCATGCAGAGCCACGAGGTGAGGGGGGCGGTCCTGCCTTCTGGGGCCGCAGAGTTCCCACCCACTCTTTCCTGCTGGACCCTGGGCAGCCTTGAAGAGCCACTTGTGACTGCGCTGTTTTAAGAATTCCAACAACAGCCACCTTTCCCCAAGTATTTGCTGGTGTGTGAGCATGAAGAGTCTGGCAAGCCTGAATTATCCCCCCGCAAACCAGACACACCACAGCCCACCCCCCTCCCCTCCCCTCCCCTGGATCTGAGTCCAGAACGGAGGGCTGCTCTCTGACAACTCCCGGAGTGCCAGAGGTGGACTCTGGCCACAGGCCCAAAGTCCCAGAGGAATAAAAATTGCGGCAAGAGGTCAGTGGTCCACCCGAGGCTGTAAATTCCTGTTGCACTTGATGTTTTATGGGGGGAAATAAACCCAATAGTCTCACCGATTGCAGCCAGCAGGTAGGCAAGACAAACACACTGCCCATCATGGGCCCAGGTGGAAGGGCCTGAGCTGTGAAAGTTCTCTGACCTGCTTCTTGGCTGCTGCCACCTCCTCGGGGCAGCTGAGGGTTGATTGTTGATGGGATACACAGTGCGGAGGGGCGGGGGGAGGCTCCTTCTTCCAGGGCTGGTCTCTGTGAAGTCTGGGATGCTGCTGAACACCCGTCCCAGAACCCATCAGCCTCAGAACAAGCAGGGTTGCTTCTGCCCCGCCCACCCCCGGTCGGTCTGTGCTTCCCAGGGAAAGTATCGAGCCCCCCACCCCTGAGAGAAGGCCCCAGATTCAGTTCCCAGCTCCAAGAGGACCAAGTGTTAGGTGAGGTGAAAGACGGTTCCCTGCCTGAGACCTTGATGGACCGCAACGGGGCGGGGGGGGGGGGTCTGATCCAGTAGATTACTCAGTACAGGATGCTGTGCATGTCCTCTGCTGACATCTTCACCCTGGCTTCACAAATGCTGTCATGACTGTGTTTTTTTTTTCTCTTTTAAAAATGTGCCCACAGGAGCCCCCCACCCCATGGCCCTTTCGTTGCTGTTGTTCCTGCCCCTTTGGTTTATCTCCAGGGCTCAGAACCTGGCTGGTGGAGCTGTGAGGAGGCCTCTCTGGGCTTTGGAGGAAGAGGGACACTTCAACGGGGATTGTCACCCTCAGCAAGGCCTATGCCACCGCCAGGAGGGGAGCCAGAGAAGCCTCACCCACTCTTTCCATCCTTCTCTCTCGTACTGACTTCAGGTGGGATGCCTAATCTGCCCCCCTCCTCGCAACCCCTTTGGGAGGCTTCCAAATCAATTCCATAAGAACATAAGAGAAGCCATGTTGGATCAGGCCAGTGGCCCATCCAGTCCAACACTCTGTGTCACACAGTGGCCAAAAAAATTATATGTATGCGCGCGCACACACACACACACACACACTGTGGCTAATAGCCACTGATGGACCTCTGCTCCATATTTTTATTTAACCCCCTCTTTGTAGCCGCCACTACCTCTTGTGGCAGTGAATTCCACATGTTAATCATCCTTTGGGTGAAGAAGGACTTCCTTTTATCCGTTTTAACCTGACTGCTCAGCAATTTCATTGAATGCCCACGAGTTCTTGTATTGTGAGAAAGGGAGAAAAGTACTTCTTTCTCTACCTTCTCCATCCCATGCATAATCTTGTAAACCTCTATCATGTCACCCCGCAGTCGACGTTTCTCCAAGCTAAAGAGCCCCAAGCGTTTTAACCTTTCTACATAGGGAAAGTGTTCCAACCCTTTAATCATTCTAGTTGCCCTTTTCTGGACTTTTCTCAGTGCTATAATATCCTTTTTGAGGTCCGGTGGCCAGAATTGCACACAGTACTCCAAATGAGACCACACCATCGATTTATACAGGGGCATTATGATACTGGCTGATTTCTTTTCAGTTCCCTTCCTAATAATTCCCAGCATGGCGTTGGCCTTTTTTTATTGCAATCGCACACTGTCTTGACATTTTCAGCGAGTGATCTACCCCTTTCTGTGTCTGCAGGGCCACGGCAATCAATTCCCTTTGCTCCTGAACTTGACTTCTGGCCTTGCGTGCCCGGCATTCTTATGCCCTGGCTTCTGGGGAAAAGCAGGGGTGTGCAGTAGCCATAGAGTTAGCTCCGAGAGATTCCACATAGGGTGGGGAACGGCTGGAGCTGGGCACTTTGAGGCACCTTACAGGCCCTGTGACCCAGTGGCTGAGGACATCCTGTCTTGGCACCTTGTGGCAGTAGTGCCCGAGGAAGCACCCAGTTTCCTTGTCCTGTCCCAGGGCACCCTTATCTCCGCAGCACCACCTGAACAAGCCACCATAAAAGCTCTGAGTACATTTGCAGCCATAAAGCACTTTGGGTGCTTGTTTACCCTTTTGAGCTTCATAGGCCAGCTCCATTGGATGGCACCGACAACGCCTTGTTCCCTCTCTGCATTCTGGCAAAGGGCACTTCCAGCCTGGCGAGGTTGTAACGTACTCGAAGCGGAGACGAGAGTAGGGCAACATGGTTTATTAGGAGCACGTTGCAAGAGAGCGAGCACGCGGGCCGGGTCCCGCTTATATACAATCCCGGGTACAGCCTACTGGTTTGGTCGGGCCAATCCAGCCCCTTTAAACTTCCCGCCACAGCTGTAGATAGGCGGGGACAGGCTCCCGGCGCTGGGGCTCCTGGGACTGCCCAGTTGCCCCCCCGTCGGGTCGCATGACATTTCCTGATACACTACACCCCTCCCCCCCTGGTTAATGTACAAAGTCCTGTAAGTATGCGGGGGGCCGGCGCTCCCGAGTGGACCGTCGGGGGGGTCCCGGTGTCGGCGGCACGGCCGCCGAGGATGGTGCCTCGGTAGGTCCTGGGGTGGACGGGGGCGGCCCGTCCGGTTCAGCGGATCCCTCGGGCTCAGTCGGTTCCGGTCCCTCCGGCGCCCGCATCACGGATGTTGGGATCGCGTCCTCTAGGCGGTCCCCGTTAGGCTCCTCGCTGGATATAGCCTCGTCTGTGTCTGTGGGGGCCTCCGGAAGGGTGCGGCGCCTCAACTGGTCAATGTGCCGCCGTAGTACCTGGCCCCCCTCCGTTGATATGTCGTAGTGGCGGGACCCGGTTACCCTCAGTACCCGCCCCGCCACCCAATCGGGGCCCCTAGCATAGTTTCTGGCGAAAACTGGGTCGCCCGCGAAGAAGCCCCGGGCGGCGTCTCGGACTTCGGGGCTCCCGCGGGTGTCTGAAGCTCGGTCGGGATGCAGCCGGTCCAGCCGGGTTATGAGTTTGCGTCCCATGAGGAGCTCAGCCGGGCTGACTCCTGTGACCGGGTTAGGGGTGATCCGATTATCGAAGAGGAACGCGGCCAGCCTGTGGTCCCAGTCCCCCTGTACAATCCGGCCGAGGGCCTCCTTTGTTGTGCGGACCATCCGCTCCGCCTGGCCGTTGGTGGCCGGATGGAAGGGAGCCGACCTTATGTGCCTGATCAGATATCTTTGCAGGAACGCCTGGAAGTCGGCTGAGGTGAAGGCGGCCCCGTTATCAGAGACTATGGTGTCCGGGATGCCATGTGTGCATAGGACCCTGCGCAGAGCTCTGATCGCGGCTGTGGACGAGGTGGACCCTACGGGGATGACCTCCAGCCATTTGGTGTAGGAGTCCACCATTATGATGAAGGTCTGCCCCTGGAATGGGCCCGCAAAGTCGATATGGAGCCTCGACCATGGTTTCCGGGTGGACTCCCACCTAGTGACGGGGGCGCTGGGCAGCTCGGGCCGTGATTCCTGGCAGGTCTGGCACCCGCGGACCCAGCCCTCGATCTCCCCGTCCATTCCCGGCCACCAGACGTAGCTCCTGGCCAGAGCCTTCATCCGCACTATGCCGGGATGAGTCTCGTGTAGGGATTCTAGAACACGCTTTTGGAGCGGGGGTGGAATCACTACCCTACTGCCCCAAAGTATGCAGCCCTTGTGTGCGGCTAATTCCTCCCTCCTCGCCTTGTAAGGCTTGAATTCTTCCCCCATGTTTCCCTCTGGCCACCCCCTCACCACCCAGTCGAGCACCCGTGCCAGTGTCCTGTGTTTCTGGGTGGCCTTGGCCACCTCCGCTGCGTGGAGGGGCGGCTCTGGGAGGCTCTCTATCATCATGACCTGGTGTGCGGGTGCGGGGTCCGGACCCGTCTCCGGCAGCGGCAAACGGCTAAGCGCATCCGCGTGTCCCATAGCCTTGCCGGCCCTATGAACCAGTGTGTACGTGTATGAGTTGAGGAATTGGTTCCACCTCAACACGCGCTGTGAGAGTATTTGGGGGGTTTGTCGGTCTGGGGCCAGTAGACCTAAGAGGGGCTTGTGGTCCGTGGCAATGGTGAACCTTCTCCCATATAGATACTCATGGAACTTCCGGACCCCTGCCACGATTGCCAGGGCCTCTTTATCTATTTGCGCGTAGTTGCGCTCGGCTGAAGTGAGTGTGCGGGAGTAATATGCGACCGGTACCTCCCTCCCGTCCGGAAGCTGGTGCCCCAGGACTGCTCCCACCCCATACGGCGACGCATCGCAGGCCAGGATGACGGGGAGGGCCTTGTCAAAATGGTGGAGCACCGCATTGGACACCAGGACGTCCTTGACCGCCTGAAACGCCGCGGCCTGTCGCTTGCCCCAAACCCAAGGGGCTTTTTTGTCCAGCAGCCGGTGAAGGGGTTCCGCCAAGGCTGCCTTGTGGGGGAGGAAGGAGTGGTAAAAGTTGAGCACCCCCAAGAAGCTTTGGAGCTCCGCTTTACAAGTGGGAGCCGGAGCTTGCACTATGGCTCGGGTCTTTTCTTCCGTGGGGTGGATGCCTGCTGCGTCGACGGCGAACCCCAGAAACTCCACCCGTGGAACCCCCAGCAAGCATTTCTCTCTCTTGACCTTGAGCCCCGCTGCCTGGAGCCGGCGGAGCACCTCTCGAAGGCGGTTGCCGAATTCATCGGGGTCCGGGGCGGCGACTAAAACGTCGTCGAAAAACGGCTGGACTCCTGGGATCCCTTTAAGGAGAGCGTCCATTAGGCTCTGGAAAATCCCCGGAGCGACGCTAACCCCGAACTGAAGTCTCTTTACCCGGAAAGCCCCCCTGTGGGTCACGATCGTTTGGGCCTCCGCCGTCTTATTGTCTACTGGGAGCTGCTGGTAGGCCTGGGCCAGGTCTAGCTTCCCAAATATCCTAGCCCCCGCTAGGGCGGCCAGGACATGGCTCACCACCGGCACTGGGTAGGGGTTGTCCTGTAGTGCCTTGTTTATGGTGCATTTATAATCGGCACAGATCCGCACCTCCCCGTTCGGCTTGATGGGGGTAACTATGGGGGTTTCCCAGGTGGCGTAGTCCACCGGCTCGAGGACGCCTTGTGCCGTGAGGCGGTCTAACTCTGCCTCAATCTTAGGTTTCAAGGCGAATGGAACCCTCCTGGCCTTGAGCCGAATCGGTCTGACCGCGGGATCTAGGGGCAAGGAGATGGGCGGCCCCCGGTAGCTCCCTAGGGACCCATCGAATACCTCGGGGAATTCCTTGCAAATCTCCCCGAACCCCCGGGGCGTGATGGTCTGGCCCACCCCCTCCACTCGGATTCCCAAGGGTTTGAACCAGGCCAGACCTAGCAGGGTGGCCAGCTGGCGCTTAACCACCAGGATGTCCAGCGGGCCGTGGAAGGACCCCCGCTCGACTTGTACCCGCGCCCACCCCGCAATTTGCACCGGGTTCTTCTGGAAGTCCCAGAGTATGAAGTCTGCCGGCCGAAGTTGCAGCCGCTGGCGGGGACACAGTTCTCTTAGGGTTTCTTCCGCAATAAGGGAAATGGAGGACCCTGAGTCCACCTCCATTTGGCAAGGGTTCCCCTCTATAAGGACCGCCACTTTGATTTTATCGGGGGACTCGTGGGGCAGGTTCAGTACCTGTAGGGACGTAGAGTCTACCGCGTGGGACTCCGCGGACTCGTGGTACGTGGTCGGCTTCCTGCGGTTGGGCTTGGCTCGGCAAGCCCTGGCAATGTGGCCGGTCTTTCCGCAGCTCCTGCAGTCCCAGGTCCGGTATTGGCAGTCTCTCCGCTCGTGGGGGCCGCCGCAGCTGGCGCACTTGGTGGCCGGGGCTCTCTCCGACGCTGGTGGTCGGTCGGTCGCTCGGGGGCGTTGGGCCGCTCTGTTGGGTGGCCCGGCTGGGCGGTGTAGCTGATGGGCTTCCTCCTCCTCGGGGCCGTCGTGGTCCAGCTCTCCGTGGTGGGCAGCCTCCATCTTGGCCCGGGGAAACGTTCGTGCGGTTCGTTCCCATGCCACCGCTTCGCTGAAGGCGGCCTGGAGAGTGAGCTCTTCTTTGGCGAAGAGCTTCTGCTGGAGCCTCTCGTCGCGGAGGCCCCACGTGAATCTGTCCGCCAGGGCTTCCTCCAGTTGGGGAAGGTTGCAGTTCCCGGCGAGTTTGCGGAGGGCCGCCAGGTAGTCCGCGGCGGACTCGCCCGCAATCTGGTCCCGTTTGTGGAACAGGAACCTGCGAGCCACCCGCGAAGGCTGTGGTGAGAAGTGTCCCGTGAGGAGTCGGATGATCTCGTCGTAGGATTTCTCTGTCAGACGGGCGGGTGCCGAGAGACCCTTGGCGATCTCAAACGTGGCAGGCCCGCAGACGCTCATGAGAACGTCCCTCTTTGCTCCGGCGTCAGTGATCTTGTTGGCCCGGAGGTAGAACTCGACCCGCTCCGCGTAGGACTCCCATCCCTCTGGGTTGGTCGGGTCGAAGGGCTCGAGGTAGCCGGTGATCCCGCCTTGGTTGGCCATGATGGCGGCGGCGGTCGCTTGTTGCCCAGATCTCCGTCGTAGCCGCTGAGGCTAGAATCCCATCCTCGTCGCCAGTGTAACGTACTCGAAGCGGAGACGAGAGTAGGGCAACATGGTTTATTAGGAGCACGTTGCAAGAGAGCGAGCACGCGGGCCGGGTCCCGCTTATATACAATCCCGGGTACAGCCTACTGGTTTGGTCGGGCCAATCCAGCCCCTTTAAACTTCCCGCCACAGCTGTAGATAGGCGGGGACAGGCTCCCGGCGCTGGGGCTCCTGGGACTGCCCAGTTGCCCCCCCCCGTCGGGTCGCATGACATTTCCTGATACACTACAGAGGTGTCTTGTCCCCTCGCAGGATTGGAGGCCCGGAGGAACTAGGAGCAACCTGGTGGCCGCTGGGTCACTCTGTAGCGCTGCCAGGGGCGTGCCAGGAAGCAGGAACTCCGCCCCTCCCAGCAGCGGGGGGGGGGGGGAATGTCTCTGCTTGGTCCTCTCCAGAAGTCAAGCCACCCGGCCAGGGATAGCTGCAAGATGCCAGCACAAGCTCCCTCCAAAAGCACTGGCCAGCAGCCCAGAAGATATTTGCTTTTTGAATGACAAATGGTGACTCCTTGCTCAGAGCCATTCAAGGCAGCTCATGAGTATAATTACAAGCACACTTCGATGAAAACATTCATTAAGCAGCAGCAAAGAGCAAACACAGCAGGAGGCTGCAGCCGCAAACAGGAACCGGCCACTCGATTCATCAGATCTGGCCACATTGGCTGTGCCCTTCCGCAAACATCTGCCCAGCAGTCCAAACAGAAGCCCTGAGAGCCCCCTTAGAAAACATGGAAACAGAAAAGTTGTAAGAAAACTTACAAAAGAAGGAAACAGTAGAGGCCAGAGGCCGGATACAACTGGTAATAAATACGGCCATTAACTGCAGGCAAAAAATGGACTCTGGTCTCCCGCTGAGACCAGAGAGCAGCAAGCAAGAGACGCTCTGCCAGGCAAGGAAGTGCTGATGAATGAATGTGCATGTGTGAATGGGCAGCTGGCACCAGGCGCAGCCAGACATGGAATTCACTGCCACAGGAGGTGGTGGCAGCTGCAAGCATAGCCAGCTTCAAGAGGGGAATGGATAAGCATCTGGAGCAGAGGCCCATCAGTGGCTCTTAGCCACAGCACATTGTTGGAACTCTATGTCTCGGGCAGGGATGCTCTGTATTCTTGGTGCAGGGGGGGCACAGTGGGAGGGCTTCTGGTGTCCTGACCCTGCTGATGGACCCTGGTCTTTTGGCTACTGTGTGACACAGAGTGTTGGACTAGAAGGGCCATTGGCCTGGTCCAACATGGCTTCTCTTATGTTCTTATGTCTGGGGCAGTGATGCTCTGTATTCTTGGTGCTGGGGGGGGGGGCAGTGGGAAGGCTTCTGGTGTCCTGGTCCCACTGATGGACCTCCTGATAGCATCTGGGTGGTTTGGCCCCGTGTGACACAGTGTTGGACTAGAAGGGCCATTGGCCTGGTCCAACATGGCTTCTCTTATGTTCTTCTGTCAGGGGCAGTGATGCTCTGTATTCTTGGAGCTGGGGGGGGGGGGGCAGTGGGAAGGCTTCTGGTGTCCTGGTCCCACTGATGGACCTCCTGATAGTATCTGGGTGGTTTGGCCCTGTGTGACACAGTGTTGGACTAGAAGGGCCATTGGCCTGGTCCAACATGGCTTCTCTTATGTTCTTCTGTCAGGGGCAGTGATGCTCTGTATTCTTGGTGCTGGGGGGGGGGGGGGCAGTGGGAAGGCTTCTGGTGTCCTGGTCCCACTGATGGACCTCCTGATAGCATCTGGGTGGTTTGGCCCTGTGTGACACAGTGTTGGACTAGAAGGGCCATTGGCCTGGTCCAACATGGCTTCTCTTATGTTCTTATGTCTGGGGCAGTGATGCTCTGTATTTGTGGTACTTGGGGGGGAGGGCTTCTAATGTCCTGGTCCCACTGATAGACCTCCTGATGGCAGCTGTTTTGTTTGGTTTTTTATTGGCCCCTGTGTGACACAGTGTTGGACCGGATGGGCCATAGGCCTGATCCAGCATGGCTTCTCTGATGTTCCGACTGGCTGGGGCGGGGGGGGGGGGGGGTAAGGGGCAGCCTGCCTGAAGCGCTAGTCCGGCCCCGTCAGAGCCAGCGGAGCACTAGGCCGAGCGACTCCCTTCCAAGGCCGCCCTCCGCGCCAAGGGAGCGCCAGCGCGGCAAGACTGCAGCCCAGCGGCCCGACCCCCTCCCGCCAGAGCGCATAGGAGGGGAGGCGGCGGCAGCCTCCTGCCTCCTCGGCCCCCGAAGGGGTTTGGCGGGGCTCAGCCCGACCGTGGGGGGGGGGGGGGGGCGCGAGTCGGAGGGGAAGGCAGATCGCCCCGTCCAGCAGCAGCAGCAGCAAGAAGCGGAGGGGAGGGGAGGGGAGGGGAGGGGAGGAGGCCCAACCGCGCCCCGCCCCCAGCTGGAGCGTGCGGGCCCCTTCGCGGCCGGCGGGTTCAGCGGGTTTGCCCCGAGGGCGCTGCCAGGCCCGCCTGTGCCAGGTCGGGATGTCCCGTCCCCCTCCCGTCCCTGGGCATCGAGTCAAGCCTCTGAGCCAGGAGGACAGACGGCTGCACCCGCCGACCTTTCCTGCGGGGGGGGGGCAGCTGGGCACAGATGGCTCCCCCCCCCATGCCCAGGCAACCAGGAGTCCTGCCCAGAGGAGCAGAGCCCGGGGGGGGGCAGGCCCAGCAGCCGGGGACTCTCTCCAGCACTCTCCGCCCCCCCCCCCGCCGCCGGAGCTCAGATGCACGGGGGGGGGGCTCTTCTTCAAGAGTCTTGATGGTGGGGGGGGCAAGGCACCCACGGGGAAGAGCGGGGAGGGCAGCCGGTCTCCCTCTGTGACCCTAGGAATCCCTGCTCAAAACTCACAGGGAGGCCTGGGCTGCCTCTTCTGCCTTTTCTTAGGCATGAATTTTGCACCTGCTTTGCATTTACCTGGTATTCAGTTCCTACATCCACCCCCCACCCGCGTCTAAATCTGTGGCCAGTTTCTGCACACCCCCCACAGACACACCTGCTGAAGAGAGCTGCCTTTCTGGAAAGCTGACACTACAGCAGAAGGCTTAAAGGACCCACTGGACTCTACTGTTTTGCGGCAACAGATGGACATGGCTGACTCCTGGGGGGGGGGGGTCTATGAGGTCAGAAGGACAGGGAGCCTCCACCCCACCCATCCTCTGCCCCGTCAAGGGGGGAGGGGAGGGGCACAGTCCCCAGGGGGAAAGGAAGCCCCCTTTCTCTGCCCAAGCAACCCTGGAGAGCCATGGTTGATCAGAGAGACCATCAGGGGACCAACAGTCTGACTCCAGACTCTCCCAGGCAGCCCCAGGCAAACATGCAGGCCATTCCCTAAACTCACAAAGACCTAATGGGAGGACAACCACAGTGCGTGGAGGAGGGGGGGAGAGGAGGGAGTGTTCCCATCATCTCCTTTTGGAGTTCCTGCCCAAGGCAGGTTCACAGAGTTTCCAGAGGAGAGGCAGAAGGCATATGCTCCCTCCCTCCCAGCAATGACTTCTGGCCCCCAAAGGCTTGGGGGGGGGAGGGGGCAGTAATCCTCGCTTGTTCACTCTTGTTGCTTTCTTTCTGGCTATTATTATCCTGCTTGGCTTGCCTCTGGAAGGCCATCAAAGGCTAAATAAGGGACGGTGTGGCTGGGAAAGGATTGGGCTGGGGTGGGGGTGTGTCCTGGCCTCTTCCTCCGCTCAGCGGTAAAAGGGCACCCTGCTGGTGGTGAATGTGCCAGGCCCTCCTGGGAACAGTCTTTGCCTGCAGTGCCCGGCCTGGCTGCCCCCAGTGCCCTCCGGGTGGGTGGGATTCTTTCGCAGCAGCCGAGGGAGGAGAGGAATGGGCAGATGGCTGAGGGAGGGAGCACTCTGGAGGGCCAGGCAGGGTGGTTGGCTGAGGAGGGGCACAGAAGAGCATGCACACGGGGAGCTTTCCTTGTCCACAAGTGCTATCAGGTTCTCTGCAGGGCATCCAGCCAAGGCCCCGGAGCAGAAAAGCAGCTGTGGAGTGCCTTGAACTCCGGCAAGTTGCAGGTCCTTTTCTTTCTTTTTGGCCATCAAGTCACACTTGAGTGGTGGCGGCAAATCCTTAGGGGAATTTCAAGGCAAGAGACCTTCAGAGGTCAAATCATAGAGTTGGAAGGGACCTCCAGGGTCATCTAGTCCAACCCCCTGCACAAGGCAGGAACACAAATACCCCCCCCCCCCCGGTGACACCTGCTCCACACACAGAAGATGGCAAAAAAAAAAAAACAACCCAACCCCACTTCCAGGATCTCTGGCCTGGAGAAAAATCGCTGTCTGACCCCAAAGTGGTGAACAGCAAAGAAAAAAGCCCTGGTTAAACTTGGTTTTCAAGGTGCCTGGCTGGATTCGAACTTCATTCTGCTGCTTCAGAAGAAGAAGAATCGCAGATTTATTCCCTGCCCTTCTCTCTGAATCAGAGACTCAGAGCAGCTCACAATCTCCTATATCTTCTCCCCCCACAACAGACACCCTGTGAGGTGTGGGGCTGAGAGGGCTCTCACAGCAGCTGCCCTTTCAAGGAAAACTCCTGAAAGAGCTATGGCTGACCCAAGGCCATGCCAGCAGGTGCACGTGGAGGAGTGGGGAATCAAACCCGGTTCTCCCAGATAAGAGTCCGCACACTTCACCACTATGGCTGACCTAAGGCCATTCCAGCAGGTGCAAGTGGAGGAGTGGGGAATCAAACCCGGTTCTTCCAGATAAGAGACTGCTCACTTAACCACTATGGAGAGCCACTTTGGTGTAGTGGTTAAGTGTGCGGACTCTTATCTGGGAGAACTGGGTTTGATTCCCCACTCCTCCACTTGCACCTGCTAGCATGGCCTTGGGTCAGCAATAGCTCTGGCAGAGGTTGTCCTTGAAAGGGCAGCTGCTGTGAGAGCACTCTCCAGCCCCACCCACCTCACAGGGTGTCTGTTGTGGGGGGGAAGGTAAAGGAGATTGTGAGCCGCTCTGAGACTCTTCGGAGTGGAGGGCGGGATATAAATCCAATATCTTCTTCTTCTTCTTCTATGGCTGACCCAAGGCCATTCCAGCAGGTGCAAGTGGAGGAGTGGGGAATCAAACCCGGTTCTCCCAGATAAGAGTCCGCTCAGTTAACCACTATGGCTGAACAAAAACCATTCCAGCAGCTGCAAGTGGAGGAGTGGGGAATCAAACCCAGTTCTCCCAGATAAGAGTCCGCTCACTCCACCACTATGGCTGACCCAAGGCCATTCCAGCAGGTGCAAGTGGAGGAGTGGGGAATCAAACCCGGTTCTCCCAGATAAGAGTCCACTCACTTAACCACTATGGCTGACCCAAGGCCATTCCAGCAGGTGCAAGTGGAGGAGTGGGGAATCAAACCCAGTTCTTCCAGATAAGATTCCGCTCACTTAACCACTATGGCTGACCCAAGGCCATTCCAGCAGGTGCGAGTGGAGGAGTGGGGAATCAAACCCGGTTCTCCCAGATAAGAGTCCACACGCTTCACCTCTATGGCTAACCCAAGGCCATTCCAGCAGTTGCAAGTGGAGGAATGGGGAATCAAACCCAGTTCTCCCAGATAAGAGTCTGCTCACTTAACCACTATGGCTGACCCAAGGCCATTCCAGCAGCTGCAAGTGGAGGAGTGGGGAATCAAACCCTGTTCTCCCAGATAAGAGTCCGCTCACTTCACCACTATGGCTGACCCAGGGCCATTGCAGCAGGTGCAAGTGGAGAAGTGGGGAATCAAACCCAGTTCTCCCAGATAAGAGTCCACTCACTTCACCACTATGGCTAACCCAAGGCCATTCCAGCAGTTGCAAGTGGAGGAGTGGGGAATCAAACCCAGTTCTCCCATATAAGAGTCCGCTCACTTAACCACTATGGCTGACCCAAGGCCATTCCATCAGGTGCAAGTGGGGAATCAAACCCAGTTCTCCCAGATAAGATTCCGCTCACTTAACCACTATGGTTGACCCAAGGCCATTCCAGCAGTTGCAAGTGGAGGAGTGGGGAATCAAACCCTGTTCTCCCAGATAAGAGTCCGCTCACTTCACTACTATGGCTGACCAAGGCCATTCCAGCAGTTGCAAGTGGAGGAGTGGGGAATCAAACCCAGTTCTCCCAGATAAGAGTCCGCTCACTTAACCACTATGGCTGACCCAAGGCCATTCCAGCAGCTGCAAGTGGAGGAGTGGGGAATCAAACCCGGTTCTCCCAGATAAGTCTCCGCTCACTTAACCGCTATGGCTGACCCAAAGCCATTCCAGCAGCTGCAAGTGGAGGAGTGGGGAATCAAACCCGGTTCTCCCAGATAAGGGTCCGCTCACTTAACCGCTATGGCTGACCCAAGGCCATTCCAGCAGCTGCAAGTGGAGGAGTGGGGAATCAAACCCAGTTCTCCCAGATAAGAGTCCTCTCACTTAACCACTATGGCTGACCCAAGGCCATTCCAGCAGGTGCAAGTGGAGGAGTGGGGAATCAAACCCTGTTCTCCCAGATAAGAGTCCGCTCACTTCACCACTATGGCTGACCCAGGGCCATTGCAGCAGGTGCAAGTGGAGAAGTGGGGAATCAAACCCAGTTCTCCCAGATAAGAGTCCACTCACTTCACCACTATGGCTAACCCAAGGCCATTCCAGCAGTTGCAAGTGGAGGAGTGGGGAATCAAACGCAGTTCTCCCAGATAAGAGTCCGCTCACTTAACCACTATGGCTGACCCAAGGCCATTCCAGCAGGTGCAAGTGGAGGAGTGGGGAATCAAACCCAGTTCTTCCAGATAAGATTCCGCTCACTTAACCACTATGGTTGACCCAAGTCCATTCCAGCAGGTGCAAGTGGAGGAGTGGGGAATCAAACCCGGTTCTCCCAGATAAGAGTCCACTCGCTTCACCACTATGGCTAACCCAAGGGCATTCCAGCAGTTGCAAGTGGAGGAGTGGGGAATCAAACCCAGTTCTCCCAGATAAGAGTCCGCTCACTTAACCACTATGGCTGACCCAAGGCCATTCCAGCATGTGCAAGTGGAGGAGTCGGGAATCAAACCCAGTTCTCCCAGATAAGATTCCACTCAGTTAACCACTATGGCTGACCCAAGCCATTCCAGCAGGTGCAAGTGGAGGAGTGGGGAATCAAACCCTGTTCTCCCATATAAGAGTCCGCTCATTTCACCACTATGGCTGACCCAAGGCCATTCCAGCACGTGCAAGTGGAGGAGTGGGGAATCAAACCCGGTTCTCCCAGATAAGAGTCCGCTCACTTAACCACTATGGCTGACCCAAGGCCATTCCAGCAGGTGCAGGTGGAGGAGTGGGGAATCAAACCCTGTTCTCCCACATAAGAGTCCGCTCACTTCACCACTATGGCTGACCAAGGCCATTCCAGCAGTTGCAATTGGAGGAGTGGGGAATCAAACCCAGTTCTCCCAGATAAAAGTCCGCTCACTTAACCACTATGGCTGTCCCAAGGCCATTCCAGCAGCTGCAAGTGGAGGAGTGGGGAATCAAACCCGGTTCTCCCAGATAAGAGTCCGCATACTTAACCGCTATGGCTGACCCAAGGCCATTCCAGCAGCTGCAAGTGGAGGAGTGGGGAATCAAACCCGGTTCTCCCAGATAAGAGTCCGCTCACTTAACCACTATGGCTGACCCAAGGCCATTCCAGCAGCTGCAGGTGGAGGAGTGGGGAATCAAACCCGGTTCTCCCAGATAAGTCCGCTCACTTAACCACTATGGCTGACCCAAGGCCATTCCAGCAGCTGCAGGTGGAGGAGTGGGGAATCAAACCCGGTTCTCTCAGATAAGAGTCCGCTCACTTCACCACTATGGCTGACCCAAGGCCATTCCAGCAGCTGCAGGTGGAGGAGTGGGGAATCAAACCCGGTTCTCCCAGATAAGAGTCCGCTCACTTAACCGCTATGGCTGACCCAAGGCCATTCCAGCAGCTGCAAGTGGAGGAGTGGGGAATCAAACCCTGTTCTCCCAGATAAGAGTCTGCTCACTTAACCATTACACCAAACTGGTTCAGACCAACCTGCAGGGCTGTAGCCAGGATTTTTTTGCTTTGTGGGGCACCCTTCATGTTTATACTTATACTTTAAGACAAGTCATTTATCACTCAAGAATGTTTCAAATTTATTTCAAAAATGATAACCATAACAGATTTATGGTTTGTCACCTAAAACGTTTCTGGTTTACCCCAAAGATGCAGCAAATTAAATCAAGAAAATCACACCACCATTATTTTATTTATTTTTGAATATTTCTATTCCGTCCATTCCCTGCAGGGGGCACCATAAACTTTGCCTTTTGCTTTTGACTCTCCGAGGGACACCCCCTCATGAGGTTGCATCCTTCAAACTAAAGGGCAAACTTAAACACGGACTTTTGGAAAGCTTTTGGCTCTGCATCCACAACCCAGTTTTCAGGAGAGTCGGTTTTATCAAATCACCTGCTGAATTCCACCACTGTTAGGCAAAGTAGTCACTGGGGAAATGCAGTTACTGGGGAAACTGATCTTTGTTAAGTTAAAAGGCAGAGCCCAACACAGTGGTTTTATTTGATTTAATCATTCTCTCGTCCTCTGGAATTCTGAAAATGTAATTTTGAGGAGTTAGGGTCTCTGAGGGAGTAGGCAAAGCGCCATTCCTAGTGGTGCAGACAGACCACAGACCGGGGGAGGAGGGGGGAGCATCCCTGTCAGTAGATGCGATGCAACTCCCTGATTTGCCATTTGGAAAAAGATGCAGGGATACTGGCAACCGCTCTCCCCATTCCTGGTGGGATGCTGCTGCCACCTGCTGGTGGAAGATTGTCCTGACCTTGTGGTGAGGAAAGGTCTCCCCACACTGGCTCCATTGGAGAGGTCTGCAGGGGGGGCTCTTTTACTAAGGGGGCCCATCAGGAACTCATTTGCATATTAAGCCACGCCCCTGACACCAAGCCAACCGGAACTGCATTCCTGCAAAAAAAAAAAAACCCGGGGGTCCTGCCCCAAATCCATCAAGACCTGGTGAGGAGGGTCTGTAGCTCAGAGGCAGAATATCTGCTTGGCCTCCTGCTCAATAAGAGTAAGATGAAGACTGCAGATTTATACTCTGCCCTTCTCTCTGAGTCCGAGTCTCAGAATGGCTCACAATCTCCTTCCCCCACAACAGACACCCTGTGAGG
This sequence comes from Heteronotia binoei, assembly GCF_032191835.1. Lineage (NCBI taxonomy): Eukaryota > Metazoa > Chordata > Lepidosauria > Squamata > Gekkonidae > Heteronotia > Heteronotia binoei. The sequence continues at coordinate 858,565 of NC_083240.1, read as the reverse complement.
TGGGTGGGGCTGAGAGAGCTCTCATAGAAGCTGCCCCTTCAAGGACAACTCCTACAAGAGCTATGGCTGACCCAAGGCCATTCCAGCAGCAGCAAGTGAAGGAGGAGTGGGGAATCAATCCCGGTTCTCCACACACTTAACCACTACACCAAACTGGCTCTCTACACACACACACACACACATAACCTGCTGCATCTCCAAATGAAAGGACTGGGTAATATTGAGCGATGAGAAAGACTGTGCTCTGCTGGAGACTCCAGAGAGAGAGTCAGGTGAGAGTGACTTTGATGGATGGGGAGGGGGTCAGGCTGAGGAGCATCAGGTTGTCCTTGTGGTTAGAACAGGATGTGGGAGACCCAGGTTCAAATCCCTGCTCTGCCATGACCTTGGGCCAGTCACTCTTGTCAGTCTAACCTACCTCACAGGGTTGTGAAGCTAAAATGGAAGAGAGGGCAATGATGTAAGCCACTCTGAGTCTCCATTGCAAGGAAAGGTGGGACGATGATGAAGATGACGATGGGTGGTGTGCCTGAGAAGTCTGAGTTCTCAGCTTTCCCCACGGAAGAGTGAGGACTCAGGCAGTGATGTCTGGGGCAGGGATGGTCTGTCTTCTTGGTGCCTGAGGGATAGCATGGGAAGGCAACTGGAGTCTGGCCACACTGGTGGACTCCTGTTTGCTCCTGTGTGAGACAGAGTGTTGGCCTGGATGGGCCCACTGGCTGATCCAACATGGCCGCTCTGATGTCCTTATAGACACAGCCAGCGGGCCCTGCAGCCATGGAGAGGAAACACCAGGAGAGCTGGCTGCTGTGTGCAGCAGACACAGGCGAAGCGGGGAGGAAGAGATGCCCACCAGCTCTTGGGAAGGACGGGATTTGACCTTGGGTGTAAGACTGCAGAAATAAGAGCCAGAAAGGAAACCACAGAGTCTGAGCAGAATTTTTCAGCCTTTTTATTCCCGATCTCTGAAGACTCAGTTCCTCATGAATGACTCACAATGGTCTGAAAGAAAAGGGGGAAAGGAAGGTTATCTTTAGGAATAAAATCTGGGCTAGAGCGAGGTCAGTTTGTGTGGCAGAGATTCCCCGGTTGGAAGAGCCCTGATCTCTCCTCTGTACGTGGCCACCATACCCAGACAGGCAGCCCCAAGAGAGGCCTGGGAGAGATAGAAAGGCCACCTTCTCCTGTACCAGCCAGCCTGGCTGCGGAGGTTACCCTCTGGGGTCCCCCCCCCCCTCCCGCTCTGGCAGAATAGGCAGGCAGCTGGCAGAGACAGGGGCTTCTTTAGGCGCCTGCTCTTCTGTCTCTTTGATTCTGCGGTCAATTAATCCATTTTATTGTCTCCGTTTTCAGGGAGGAAGTTGTTCTTCTAATCTAGCCAGTTTTGGCTGCGGTTTATTTACTGCTGCTTGATTCAAGGATTGCTTTAATCTTGTTTTCATTTTACACTGTTCTGAGATTTTATTCTTGAGTTCATTTTACATGGTTTAAATATAGCAAATGCATGGTGGGAGGACTTATATGGGAAACATACATGTTGGAAAATACAACATTGCTTACATTTCAGTCATTGCGAAGTTAAATGTTGTTGTTAGTAGGAAGTTACCTTATCTAATCTAGTCAAAGTGGGAAGGTTTAGAGGGAGCAGCGTATCCTAGTTAAGTGACTGGTAACCTTTCTGTTGGTCAGATAGCATCTTGTTTGGTGAATTGCTTTGATCTCCCCTGCAAGCTATATTGCTGATGTTCTGGCCTTTGTTTTTTGGGGAAGAATCAGCATTGAGGTTTGTAACCACGTAGCTGTTTGGACACAGTTTAGCATCTAGGAATGCCTTTTTCTCTTTTTCTTTTCATTCAAAGTACCCTTCCCTATTTTCCAGTAAAGTATATGTTTCTATCTAAACTTAAACGCAGTGTGGATCTTGTTTGTGTACTCAACCCCTGAATTTAAAGGACAAATCCCAACAATGCATCATAAACCAGGGGACTGTCTTCTCAACAACCAGACCGATGATCGAAGCTTGACTTTGCAGTGGACGCTGGCTCACAACAATCCAATAGCTGTTAAAATGCCCCCCAATGCTTTTGTTCTTTTGGCTGCAGAGGATGGACACGTCTGTTCCGGGGCCACCATTCTGGGTCAAGGTTTGCAGCCTGAGCATATTTGGGCCTGGTTCAGCTACGTGCCCACTTTACTTTAAAGGTAAAAAGGTAAAGGTAGTCCCCTGTGCAAGCAGCGCATCATTACTGACCCATGGGGTGATGCCACATCATGACATTTTCTTGGCAGATTTCTACAGGGTGGTTCCGCTGGGATGGAACTCAGGTTGTGAGCAGAGCTTGGACTGCAGTACTGCAGCTTACCACTCTGCGCCACAGGGCTCCTCTTTACTTTACTTTACTTCCCTTTAAGTACGTTTTCTGATCTGCCAAACCAGCCACTTCAGGCTTTTATGGTAGGTGTCTCTTTTTTAAAACAATAACACTGTCATAGTTTTCTCACAAAGTGTTAGTTAAGTGGACTGAGATTTCTGTGGCCTGAGGCCAGGCTGAACCAAGGCCCAAAACTGACTCTAACCTCCAGCTGAACTCCACCAAGCATTACCTGGCAGTGTGCCCACCATAGTTGGAAATGCTCCAGCATGGAGCTCCACTCTGGTCGGTGCAGGGTCTTGGGGACTTTGTTTGCCGTGGGGTCTTGGTTACTCTTCAGGTGTCCCAGTAAGCTGCCTTCTGCTCCCCCCCCCCCAATTCCTTCCCAGGAGTTCCACCCCCAGCCGAGTGACTGAGCCCCCGGGCAGCTCACCTCCTGGATCCAGTCCTCGAATGCTGAGACTCGGGTGAAGACGGTGGGCTTCTTCAGGGCGTTGCACCCCAGGCCAGAGACAAAGCTGGCAATGCCGTGGACCTCCCACCTTCCGTCTGCAGCTTGGCAGTTGAGGGGGCCACCGGAATCGCCCTGTGGATGAGCTCGAGGTCAGAGGCCTGATGGGCAGGCTCTGCATGGCACAACGCTGCCCTTGCCCCCTGCACACCCCCCCCGCAGGCTTCTCTCCCTGCCCATCATTCGCATTCCCATTGCCACAGCAGAAGGTGCAGAGCCCCGAGCCCCCACTCACGTTGCAGCCTGCTCGGATGTCTCCGCCGGCGCACACCATGGTCTCTCGAATGGCGAGGGCCCCCCACCAGTCAGACTGGGTGCAGTGGGCGTGGTCCACCACTGGAAGCACCGCCTGCTGCAGCCGGGAGGGGAGGGGGCCGCCAGCTGCAAGGCAAGGCAAGGCTGTGGGCGGGGCCTCCTGCAAGCTCCCCCATTCAAATCTGTGGCAGGGGCAGAGACCAGTCCTTGGAGAGGCAGGGAGCTTGCCATCCCCCGCCTCTGCGGCAGCCCCCCGAGTTGCTTGGAGTGGTCCCCCATGGGTCAGCTGATCTGCTGAGACGGGGCTACAATCCAGGTCAGGGAGAGCTGAACGGCCTTTGGGAAGGATGCCTCTCTCGCCACCTCTGGCTTGATGGCTCCTTGCGCTAAGGAGAAGGATGGCACCCACAGGCCTCGCGAAGGACTTGGGAAGAAAGGTGCAGTCAGGCTCCGTGAAGACTAACAAAGCCTGCGCTGCGCACAAAAGCTCTCCCCAGAATTACACTTTGTGGGCCTTCGAGGTGCCCCTGGGCGCACACTTGCTTCTGTTTTTCCAGGCCAACTGAGGGACTTGGGGGTTAGTGTGAGGGCACACCTGTGTGAACTGAGACACTCTCTTGCACGCGTGCACTCACACACACACACACAGGGCAACGTCTCCCTCCCTGCTCAGCCCAACAGCTGTAAGGAAGAAGAAGAAGATATTGGGTTTATATCCCACCCTCCACTCCGAATCTCAGAGTCTCAGAGTGGTTCACAATCTCCTTTATCTTCCTCCCCACAACAGACACCCTTTGAGGTGGGTGGGGCTGAGAGGGCTCTCACAGCAGCTCCCTTTTCAAGGACAACCTCTGCCAGAGCTATGGCTGACCCAAGACTATGCTAGCAGGTGCAAGTGGAGGAGTGGGGAATCAAACACGGTTCTCTCAGATAAGAGTCCGCTCACTTAACCACTATAGCTGACCCAAGGCCATTCCAGCAGCTGCAAGTGGAGGAGTGGGAAATCAAACCCGGTTCTCCCAGATAAGAGAGCTCTAGATGACCCAAGGCCATTCCAGCAGCTGCAAGTGGAGGATGGGGGAATCAAACGCGGTTCTCTCAGATAAGAGTCCACTCACAACCACTATGGCTGACCCAAGGCCATTCCAGCAGCTGCAAGTGCAGGAGGGGGAAATCAAACCCAGTTCTCCCAGATAAGAGAGCTATGGCTGACCCAAGGCCATTCCAGCAGCTGCAAGGAGAGGAGTGGGGAATCAAACCCGGTTCTCTCAGATAAGAGTCCACGCACTTCACCACTACACCAAACTGGCTCTCCAAACTGGGTGCAATGACGTACTGTAGAGGCGTCCCCAGCCGCTGATGTAGCAGGGGTACTCGTTGGGCAGGACTTCCCCTGCAGGCGGGAGGCAGGCCAGCTTCACCTTGTCATTCAGCTCCGCGCTGCGGGACAGCTTCAGCAGGGCAATGTCATTGCTGGGAGGGAGAGAAGGGCTTCAAGGGTCCGGCTGCCCTGCCTGGGCATCCCCCTCAGAGGCCTCCTGGCCTGGATTCTTCCCACCCCCGGGAAGGCTCCGTTTCTCAAGCAAGAGGTGCCCCACCGTGGAAACACTCTCCCCAAATCCCAGGTCCAAAGGAGGCTAGTTACTCGGGGGAGAGGGAAAACACTCCTTGCCTGCTCAGAGGCACTGTCTATGACCAGATTTTGATCCAGCAGGACCAAGAGTCAGTTTGGGGGCTAAGGCTGGGGGGGGGGGAGTCTTTGTTCAAAGGCAGCTCTGGAAACAGCCTCAGCAGGCCGTCAGGATCCCAACCTGTCTTGGAAACCTCCCCGTTCCAGCCCAGCCCAGCCCAGGGGCACATCATGTGCCAGCCTCACTCACCCGCAGGCCACGCAGAAGGACTTCCAGCCAGGGTGCACATAGATGTCCTCTGTGTTCACGGGGATGCGCTGCTCAGAGCCCTCCTCCTGCTCCATGTCGTATTCACCCAGCACCACCTCGTAGCGGCGGGACTTGCTGGAAGGAAGGAAAACCCCATCAAGGAGGAGGAAACGGAGCACACCCTGGAAACCCCCCCCCCCCGGTGAGCTGGCCGAAGGAAGCCGCTCTCTTCTCCCCCTGGGAAGCTGGAGCGATGTCACCCCACTTGCGGCCAGCAGACTTTCCAGGGCACAGCTGCTAGCCAAGCAAGGAGCTGAAGGAGCCCAAAACACACACTGTGAAGACTGCTGAGTAAGTCCTCCCCCCACAAAAGGGGCTCATGGGCTGCTTTGGACTGCATTGGAGAGAAAACCCTCCCTGTCAACAAACTCTTCCCCACCCCCAGGCCAGCAGCTGCTTCTGCTGATGCTCCCCACCCAGATATCCCCCCCCCCCGTTGTGCAAGAGGGGTCTTACGAGATGCAGTGTCCAGCCGTCATGACCCAGTTGGGGGCAATGAGGCTGCCCCCGCAGGTGTGGTGGAAGGCGCCATCCTTCTCGTACTGAAGAGAGATCTGTGGGGGGGGGAGGCAAGTGAGAGGGGTGACTCTTAGATGCTTGGGAAGCAGCTCCTGCAGGTGAGTCCTTTGCTGCAGGTGCAACGGCGTGGATCTCTCTGGCACTGCTAGTCCCTGCCTGGACATTTGAGGGGCCTGGAAGGGAGAGCTCAGGAGGGCTGGGCCATCTTAGAGGCTGCCTGCCTGCCTGCCCCAGCTCCTCCTCTGCTTAGGCCAGATGGGCCAGGGAGGGCAATGTGGTGGCTCACCTGCCAGGGCCAGCTGAAGGGGTTGGCATCCTCACCATTCACCACTCTGGCATTGGGAGCGTAGACGGGCTCGCCACACCCGGAGGCTGCAGGAGAATGAAAGAGGAGTCTCTGCGCACACAGCGGGGCAGGGGCGGGGGGGGGGAAGGCCAGCCCATTCCCTTAGAGCAGGGGTGTCAAACTAATTTGTTATGAGGGCCACATCTGACCTAAATGAGACCTTGTCAGGCCGGGCCATGTCTGTCATAAAATGTAATGCCAGGTAGCAGAGATATAAACGTTATAAAGGACACAGACAAACACAATTGAAGTTTAAAAAAACTTAAAATAAAATATGCTTAAAAGCTTAGCACTCTTGCAACATTTTCTCTGATAACTGACACCTCCTGCTCTGAATTATTGCATCAAAATCTGGAGACAATGTCTGTGCTGTAGCAATCTTGAGTATGCTGTTCAGGTATGTATCTGTAAGTTGCAAGCCTACTTCTGATTACAGAAATCTCATGGTCAATGCTTTGAGCCTAAGGTCCAGGGGAAAACATGAAATGGCTGGGCACTGTGAGCTTTTGTACATAAGTTGCGTCATGTGCTGGTCAGTCAATGGAGAAAATAGAGTTTTTGCTCTGTAGCTCCTGTGCAATTGAGCAAGCCTGGCAAAGCAAGCTGTGATGCAGAAGGAAGCAAGAGAGAGGGAGAAGGAAGCAGAGGACAGTGAGATGCTCGGGCGGGGGGGGAGCTGATAGGAGTCCTCCAGGGCCCTGATTCAGCCCTTGGGCTGCACATTTGATACCCCTCCCTTAGATGCTCTGTGGCCCAAGGGAAAGACAGCCTGCTTTTCAAGCAGAAGGTTCCGGGTTTACTCCCTGGCCACTCCAGTTCCAGGATCTGGGGCACTGGGAAGGCCTTTCTCTGCTCAAGACTCTGGAGAGGTGATGCCAGCCAGAGTGGGCACTGCTGAGCTAAAAGGGTCAAGCGTCAGAGCTGGTAAAAAACCTTCCTAGGTTCAGTTCTGCCTGTGTGGCTGGAAGGTGAGCTGTCAGCAGGTGCTTCAGAAGTGGCAGCCCAGTGCCCCTGGCCCTTCTTGCTTTCCTTCTCCTCGCTTGGTCCAGGCTCTCCTTGCCTACATGCTTGGCTGCCTGTCTTCTGAATGAGGCACCATTCTCCCAGACTGCAGGGTGTGCATTGCTCTGGGCCAGGCTGAGCAGGAGGGGGGAGCCCCAAGGGCTGCCTTCTGACCTCATGACCAAGTGGGGCTCTTTTAAGGCCTGGTTCCCACGACAGACTCTGGGGAGTCCACTAGGTGTAGGTAACTGTGCCTGGTTTCCCTTTCTGGCTGCCTCCCAGTAGTGAGAACCCCCTTCCTATCTCGCTGTGGTGGTGCGAAGAAGCTCACATGGGGCAATGTTCCCTCTAAGCTGCAGAGTCTTGTGAGCAGAAATTCTACTTTGTGGTCTACTGGCATTAAAGTTGTGAGCTCCTGCATAAATTATTGTGCTCTGGGGCTATTTTTCCCGAGCTAAGACAAAAACGTGTGAGCTGGAGGCTCAAAATCTGTGAGCCAGTTCACGCTTCCTCAGCTTCGAGGGCACGGCTGCTCCCCAAAGTGTGGGGTGTGATCTCAACAGGGCAAACCACAATCAGCACAAACCCTGCTTGACGGACCTGCTCCAGCCCCTACTTTGAAATCCCACTTGGCTGAATCTTCTGCATGCAGAAATCACAACACAGTCATGCTCCATCAAACCCTCGTTTAGTGTCAGGCCCGAATGCAGCTGAGAAAGAGAGAGAGATGCTGACTGCTTCTTACCACCAGCCGCCAGCCAAATGGGGATCAGCAGCACCAGCATCTTGCCAAGGCTGCCTCACTGGGATCCAGAGCCTTTTATACTCCCCTTATCAAGTGGCACCAGACTCCGTGGTCCTGCCAACTGTGGGCACGAGGGTCCCCTTATCCTGTCCTATCGTGCAGCAGCCAAGGCCACGCTGGGCTTCACACAGGCAGCCCCCCCTCCCATTCAACTTGGGCTTGTGCCAAGGCATCCGCCAGAGGTGAGTGCAGGGAGGGAAGAGAGCAGCTGTTTGTATCTGAAGGGAAGGTACAGAGGTGCCAGCCAGCGTTAATGGCCAAGGAAAGAGGCAGCAGGGGAACTGGGCTTGCTGGAAGCACCTGCGGCTTTGGAGTGCTTGCCAAACTCTTGGGCTGAATCCTGCTGGCACCAAAAAGTTGAAACGAATCCTTGCATTTCGTGCCTTTGGGGTGGGCAAAAGGCGGCCCCTTTCCCCAGCTCCCCCGTGCTGACTGGCATCTCCCCTGGGAACCACAACAGGTGGGGGTGGGGGGGAGGAAAAAGCCGTTAACAATTAACAAGTAACCTTGGTTGAAAAGGGGCTATTTTTGAACAAGGTTATGCCAGCCCTCCCCGTCAAAGAGAGAGAGAGAGATTATAAAGACCAACGTGAAGGACAGCCAGGTCAGGTCCCTTTATTCTGGGTGGGAAAATGCCCATTTGACTGACAGAACTGTGGAAACGTCTTCCTTGCCACGTGGGGAAACAAATACATGCATTTTGAAGGACAAAGTTGGAGTCCAGTAGTACCTTTAAGACCAATAAAGTTTTGTTCAGAATGTAAGCTGAATAAAACCGTGTTGGTCTTTACTGGACTCCAGCTTTGTTCTGTTCAAGGCTTTTTTTGAGCAGGAACACAGTTCCGGCTGGCTTGGTGTCAGGGGTGTGTGGCCCAATATGCAAATGAGTTCCTGTTGGGCTTTTTCTCCAAAAAAAGCCCTGTGTGAAACAATGGTGACACCAGGGGGTGTGCTCTGATCTGCAAATAAGTCCCTGCTGGGCTTTTTCTACCAAAAAAGAAGCCCTGGCTGTATTGCTTCAGACCCATGCAGCCGCCCACCTGGATCTCTCCATTTTGAACAACTGATGTCCCAGAATTCTTCAGAGCAGTGTGCCACCTAGTGGACACCTTGAAAGTGGTTTGTTCACTATTTGTTAATGGCACAAGGAAGGAAGAGAAATCAGTTCACAATATAGATGGGCATGCATAATGTTGAATTCAAATGTTCCTTTTTTGCCAAGAAGTACCTCTCACTTGTAAACCATGGCACCTGTTCTGACTTTTCAGAGACACTATATTCAGAATATGAAAAACACCTTTTTTAAAAACCGTCTTGATGCGGCACAGGGGTGCCAGAGTTCTTGGGGCATGTGCCCCTCTCTCAAGCCTTCACTTACACCACTGAATTGTTGGGGGAAGGGTGCTTTTAAACTCAAGCATAAGGACCTGTCTATGGATTGGGTGTGAACACAAAGTTCCCTTTCTGCCCCCTTTTTCACCCAGATAGTAAACGCTACTCAATGTACCTGCTTTCATCTATGAAAGGCTTGAGATGTTGTATAATCTCTCTCCCTTGACATAATGAAGGATATCTGATCTCTTTCTAGATGTGTACTGTATTTACCTGAAATGAAGATGACCCTGAAAGTGACCACATGTTTTTTTTAACAGAAGAAACTTTGGATCCAGTGGCACCTTTAAAACCAGCAAAGTTATATTCAAAGTTTAAGCCTCCGTGTCCACACACACTTCTTTATCTTATATGTGGAGTGCCACAGGGAGCCATTCTCTCGCCAATATTATTTAACATCTATATGTTTGGTGTAGTGGTTAAGTGTGTGGACTCTTATCTGGGAGAACCGGGTTTGATTCCCCACTCCTCCACTTGCACCTGCTAGCATGGCCTTGGGTCAGCCATAGCCCTGGCAGAGGTTGTCCTTGAAAGGGCAGCTGCTGTGAGAGCCCTCTCAGCCTCACCCACCTCACAGGGTGTCTGTTGTGGGGGGAGGAAGGTAAAGGAGATTGTGAATAATATTCAACAATGTCTATTACATTTCTGATGTTATCCCTTATTTGCCTCCTAGGGAGAAAGCCTGCTTGTTCTTCCTGAATAGAAATGTTTAATTGCTGTTTGAGTCTTTCCACTAGAATTCTAGCAAATATTTTGTAATCATTATTCAGTAGTGAAATCGGCCTATAGTTTTTAACATTTGTGGAGTCTCTTTCTTCTTTCGGTATTAATGAAATAACAGCTTCTTTCCAGGAATCTGGTACCTTCCCATCTTCTCTAATACAGTTCATCAGCTTTTGCATTTTGGGTACTAGTACATCCCCCAAGACTTTATAAAATTTTGCTGAAAAGCCGTCTGGACCCGGAGCTTTCCCTAATTTCATTGAACAAATCGCTGCTTCAATTTCAACCTTCTCAATTGGATTATTCAAATTTTTTTCCATATTATCATTCAAAGGTTTCACTTTTAATCTTTGCAAATAGTCATCGATTTTTTCTTTTTTTACCTGTTGACCTTTATATAATTTGGCATAAAATTTAAAGAACTCCCTTTTAATTCCAGCTTGATCTACAGTTTCTTTCCCTTCCACACAAATTTTATTTACAAACTTTTTCTCCCTTTTTTTCTTCAGTTGCCAAGCCAAATATTTCCCTGGTTTGTTGGCACCTTCAAATGATTTTTGCTGTAACCTTTTTAACATCCATTCCACCTCCTTGTTCAATAAATGTCTCAGTTGATTCTGCAAAATTGTGATTTCTCGCATTATTTTCTTTTTCCCCGGTCGTTTTTTTAGATCTTTTTCTTTTTTGCCTATTTCTGTTTGTAAGTCTTTCAATTGTTTTTCTTTAGCTCTTTTGTCTTTGTTGTTCAATGAGATTAGTAATCCTCTCATCACTGCTTTATACGCATCCCAAACGGTCTGTGTTTTAACCTCTTGGTCTTCGTTTATTTGGAAGAAAGCTAGTTTCTTTTTCCAGAGACTTCACTACTTCCACTTTTTGCAACAAATCTTCATTTAGTCTCCATCTTCTGCTCTTTCTCATAGCCTTCGCTGACCACATTAGTGGATTGTGGTCTGCACCTATTTTCGGAAGAATTTCCATCTTATTTGTAATAAGTCCCAGGTCCTTCGTGGACCATAACATATCAATTCTTGAGAAGGAGTTATGCCTTGCTGAGAAAAAGGTATAGTCACATACATTAGGATTAAACTTTCTCCAAATGTCTTCCAAACTTTCTTGCTCTGTTAAATCAAAGAAGGACTTTGGTAGCTTCCCATCTTTCTTCTTTTTGTTTCCAGATCTATCCAAGCCTCCGATCCCAGCTCTTGCTATCAGCAGAAGCTGAAGCCAGGCACAGAGGAATCACCCCCCACCCCCCGCAAACGCAGCACTTGGTGAAGCGCTGCGTTTGCGGAGGGGGGGCGGTGCTTCCTCTGTCCCTGTCTGCCTGGCTTCAGCTTCTGCTGATAGCAAGGGCTGGGTTCGGAGCCTCCAAATCCAGCCCTTGCTATCAGCAGAAGCTGAAGCCAGGCAGACAGGGACAGAGGAAACACCCGCCCCCTCCGCAAACCCAGCCCTTTGCAAGCACTGGCTGTGGAGGGGGCAGCGTGCTTTCTCCCTGCTTGCCTGCCTGGCTTCAGCGCTGATGCTTAAAGCAAGCGCTGGGATCGGAGGGCAGAGGGAGCGATCCTGGCGCTTGCTGTAAGCGTCAGAGCTGGAGCCAGGCAGGCAGGGGTGGGAAGCGCCGGGACGGAGGCAGCGGATCACACACACACACACACCCCAGAGGAAGGTACGTATGGTACCTTCGCTCCATAAGACACACACACTTTCCCCCCACTTTTTTGGGAGGAAAAAGTGCGTCTTATGGTGCAAAAAATACGGTATGTCTCCTAGAATCATAGAGTTGGAAGGGACCTCTAGGTCATCTTAGGATCTTATTTTTCACAATGTCAGTACTGTCCTTTTTGCTCCTGGTCACCAAACTAGTTCTTCCAGCTGATGCCCAGCAAGACCCATCAAAGAACTTGGCAGCAGGGAGTTGTGCGCCCATAAGAGACCACCTGAGGAGGTTCATATGCCAGTTAGATGCCTGGAGAGACACTGGGCCTGTCTAAGTCATGATAAACTCTGCAATCACATGGCAGCGTCATGCACTCCAACTCTCTCAATTTATTGGACTGAACCCCTCCTTTCTGGTTTGTTGTTGTTGTTCATTCACACAGTCAAATCCGATTCTTTGCGACCCCATGGACCAAGTCATAGAATCATGGAGTTGGAAGGGACCTCTAGTCCAACCCCCTGCACAATGCAGAAAACTCACAAACACTTCCCCCTAAATTCACAGGATCTTCATTGCTGTCAGATGGCCATCTACCCTCTGTTTAAAAACCTCCAAGGAAGGAGAGCCCACCACCTCCCGAGGAAGCTTGTTCCACTGAGGAATCACTCTAACGGTCAGTAAGTTCTTCCTAATGTTGAGCCAGAAACTCTTTTGATTTAATTTCAACCCATTGGTTCTGGTCTTACCTTCCAGGGCCACAGAAAACAATTCCACACCATCCTCTATATGACAGCCCTTCAAGTACTTGAAGATGGTGATCATATCACCTCTCAGCCGCCTCCTCTCCAGGCTGAGTCACGCCAGGCCCTCCTGTCTTCCCCCAAAGTCTGCTCAAATGTGTGTTATTTACATCAGTAACGCTGTCCAACCACCTCATCTTTTGCAGTCCCCTTCTTCTTTTGCCTTCTGTCTTTCCCAGCTTCAGGATCTTCTCCAGTGAGTGCTTCCTTCTCATTTGGTAGCCAAAGTATTTGAGCTTCCTTTCTGGTATCTGTCCCTAATTCCCCTTCCCCTCTAGTATTCATTTTGTTTATTTAAAATATTTATTTCCCATGCTTTCAAATGTTTTCATGTGAGGTGATAGACATGTTGTTCTTTATGACTGAGCTCCCTTCTACTCCAAATGCAGTACTGCAGTCCTAAGCTCTGTTCACAACCTGAGTTCGATCCCAGCGGAAGCTGGTTCAGGTAGCTGGCTTGAGGTTGACTCAGCCATCCATCCTTCCGAGGTCAGTAAAATGAGTCCCTAGCTTGCTGGGGGGAAAGTGTAGATGACTGGGGAAGGGCATGGCAAACCACCCCGTAAAAAGTCTGCCAAGAAAACGTTGTGAAAGCAACATCACCCCAGAGTCGGAAATGACTGGTACTTGCACAGGGGACCTTTCCTTTCCTCCCTTCTATTCCAACTGTTAAAATGAGTGGGTAGTGCTGAGTGAACCCCGTCTATAGGGTGCATGCACGTTTATGCCTGCACACGCATGCTCCAGGCACCATGGGACACAGCATGCTAACACTGCAGATGATGGAGGATTTAGTCCCTGATGACAGTTTGAGAGCTATGCAGGATGCGACCACATTGCTAAAGCTAGATAGGGCTGGGCTTTGTCAGTATCAGGAGGGGAATCTGATGTACTTCGCTGGTGCATCTCTAGGGGGAAAATATGTGAAGCTGTTGTAGGGCAATCTTTTTTCTAGTGTATCTTTAACCAAATGGATCCTATTGGACTCTACTTTAAATCACTGGTCATCAGGCAACCGAATAGGAACTGTTTGTTGTGTGGTTTTAAGCAAGGTGCAGCCATGAAAAGCAAGGGGATGTAGGTTGGGAGGAGAAGAGCAGGACCTGGATGAAAGACCCTTCTCTGCCTTGGAGCTCCCTGGGTGGCCATCAGTGTTCCCTCTGAGTTAGTGTGAGCTAGCTCACAGGTTTTTAGCCTCCAGCTCACATATTTTTGTCTTAGCTCAGGAAAAATAGCCCCAGAGCACACTAATGTATACAGTAGCTCAAATGTTTAATGCCAATAGCTCACAAAGTAGAATTTTTGCTCACAAGACTCCACAGCTTAGAGATGCATTGGTGGCCATGGGTCAATCCTGCACACTCTTTCTCTCACAGCTTACCTCACATGAAGTTTGCTATGTATGACTAAAGCAAAGGAGAGCCATGAATGATGCCACACTGAACTGTGCTTCTGGGAGTGGGGTGATGGAACCCGTCAATGGGATTGGTCAGTCAGTGGCATTGCAAGAAGAAGGACCTCAGCCGTACTGGGTTAGCTTGCAGGACACCTGCATGGTACAAGGTGATCTCCAGCATCAGAAGACCACAGGAAGAGCACTGCTGGATGAGATCAGAGAGGGTCCATCTAGTCCAGCATCCCATCTCACACAGCAGTCATGCACTTCCTCTGAAGGGCCAACAACAGGGCAGAGAGGCTGAGGCCTTCATAAGAACATCAGAAGAGCCTTGCTGGATCAGACCAGTGAGGGTTCCTCTAGTCCCGCCTCCTGTCTCACACAGCAGCCAACCAGTTCCTCTGGAGGGCCAACAACAGGGCGGATAGGCCGAGGCCTTCATAAGAATATCAGAAGAGCCTTGCTGGATCAGACCAGTGAGGGTCCCTCTAGTCCAGCCTCCTGTCTCACACAGCCAGCCAGTTCCACTGCAGGACCAACAACAGGGCAGAGAGGTCAAGGCCTTTCCCTGAGAAGAACATCAGAAGAGCCCTGCTGGATCAGACCAGGGAGGGTCCATCTAGTCCAGCCTCCTCTCTCACATGCTGGCCAACAGTTCCGCTGGAGGGCCAAAAAGCAGGCCATAGAGGCTGAGGTCTTCCCCTGGTGTTGCTTCCTGGCTCTGGGATTCAGCGGTTGAGTGCCCCTGACTGTGGAGGTTCCCCTCAGCTACCAAGGCTAGTAGCCCTTGAGAGGCTTCTCCTCCATGAATCTGCCTAATCCCCTTTGCAAGCCGTCTGTTCCTGGGTGGCCATCAGTTCCTCCACTCGCTGGCAGCAGCAGCAGCAAACTCCGCATTTTAGAGCAGCTTTTGCCCCTCCTGCAGATCTGTTGCTGCTGCGCCCACACCTTTCAGACGGGAATGAGTATTTTCTCCAACGGGGCTCTGAAGGCAAGAGGCGTTCAGAGGAGACCTGCTTCTGCACAAGTGCATGGCGTATGGTTGCCAAGTCCAATTCAAGAAATATCTGGGGACTTTGGGGGTGGAGCCAGGAGACTTTGGGGGTGGAGCCAAGATCAAGGCTGTGACAAGCATAATTGAACTCCAAAGGAAGTTCTGTCCATCACATTTAAAGGGATGCCACACCTTTTTAAATGTCTCCCTTCCTTTGGAAATAATGAAGGATAGGGGCACCTTCTTTTGGGGCTCATAGAATTGGATCCCCTGGTCCAATGGTTTTGAAAATTAGGGGGTACTTTGGGGAGAGGTACTAGATACTATACTAGGAGACTTTGGGGGTGGAGCCAAGATCAAGGCTGTGACAAGCATAATTGAACTCCTAAGGGAGTTCTGGCCATCACATTTAAAGGGACAGCACACCTTTTCAATTCCTTCCTTCCATAGGAAATAATGAAGGATAGGGGTACCTTCTTTTGGGGCTCATAGAATTGGACCCCCTGGTCCAATCTTTTTGAAACTTGGGGGGTATTTTGGGAAGAGGTACTAGATGCTATACTGAAAATTTGTGCCTCTACCCCAAAAAACAGCCCCCTCCAGAGCCCCAGATACCCGCGGATCAATTCTCCATGATTTTCTAAGGGAATAAATCTCCCTAGGGAATAAGAGTTCCCAGCAGACATTTCCCTTTCTGACGACCTTGAAGCGGGGGGGGGGGCTCCAAACGGGGATCCCCTGCCCACCTGGGGATTGGCAACCCTAGCGTGGCGACCCCGTGCTCCCTCGGTGGCCCCCATCCCAGCAGGAACGGGGTGGGGTGGGGGGAGGAATCAACCCTGCCCTGCAGAACTCCCCAGATCCCACCAGATGGGGCGCGCCTGCTCAGTCCACGTCGGGCAGGCAGAACGCAGAGAAGTGCAAATTCCCCTCCAGCGCACTGCGCGTGCGTCCTAGACTAGCAGGCGGAGGGGGCGAGGAGGTGGCGGCTGGGCACTTGTTGCGCATGCGTCACTCGGCGCCTTTCCCGCTGGCGAGCCCCTCGGGTCACGTGAGGCTGAGTGAGGGCGGGAAATTCTTTTCTGGCGGCTGCCTGAGGGGGAGATGGAGGGACAGCACGTGAGGGGAGGAAGGACGGGGAAGGAGGAAGCTGAGAGGGAGGTAGTGAGGGCGACCACGAAGAAAGACCTGGGAGGAGGAGGAGAAACAACACGACGGACGGTGGTGGCTGCAGAAGGAAAGAGGCCGCAGTGAAGGGTTGCCAAGTCCCATTCAAGAAATATCTGGGGACTTTGGGGGTGGAGCCAGGAGACATTGGGGGCGGAGCCAAGTTCAAGGCTGTGACAAACATAATTGAACTCCAAAGGGAGTTCTGGCCATCACATTTAAAGGGACGGCACACCTTTTAGATGCCTTCCCTCCACTGGAAATAATGAAGGATAGGGACACCTTCTTTTGGGGCTCATACAACTGGACCCCCTGTTCCAATCTTTTTGAAACTTGGACGGTATCTTAAGGAGAGGCACTGAATCCTATGCAGCAAATTTGGTGCATCTACATCAAAAAACAGCTCCCCCAGAGCTCCTGAAACCTCCAGATCAATTCCCCATTATACCCTATGAGCATCAATCTCCACAAAGAGAATAATGAAGTGCTCAGGAGACGTTTCCCTCTCCCCCCCCCATTTCTGGCGACTCTGAAGTGAGGGATTGGCCTTTCTACTCATGAGTTGCTGCCAACAAAGTAACACAGACACACCATTCCAAAAGGAAGCCTTTCAATCGGAGACTGAAGCCTCCAAAGGCACATGGTCCTCTGGGGGCCACGCTTGGGCGGGAAGGAGCCTGGGAAAGCGGAAGAACCCCTGCTGGGACCTGGGGATTGGCAAGCCTACCGCGATGTCAGCAAGGAAATCAAGAGCACTACGACGAGGATGGTCGAAGAAGGGGGGGGGGTGGGAAGCAGCACACCAACTTCAGAAGAAACTGGGCTGAGGGAAGAGCCACAAGCAAGGGAGCTGAGGCGAAATTCTTGATTATGGGGGAATGAGGAGTGAAGTGAAGGAGAAATTACAGGTGAAAGAGGAACAGAACAGTGTTTGAAGAATAAAAAGAAGAGGAGAGGACCATGGAGCTGATGAAGAGCAAGGACAGGAAGGGAAAGACTGAAGGGGTGGAAAGGCAGAGACTGAGGCAAAAAGTGAGTGAATAGGCTGAAGGATAACTGTGGAACAGAAGGAAACTGACGAGAGGATTTTAAACAAAATTATATATAGGATTTAAGAGGCTGGTGATTATGTTCAGCTCTTGAATTGTTCTTTCATGGAGAAAATGACTACTTAAGACTTATTCTGCTATAGAAAAGCAGAAACTGCATAGCTTTGTTTCGTTTCACCCTCTTTTCTGAAGAACAAACGCTGAGAAGAGAGTAGTGGCAGCATCTAGCTTGGCTGAACAAAAACTAAATGCCTTTGGCGTATTCTCTGTTTGGCAATCTCTGAAATATATGAGGGAGGCAAAAAGAAGGAACTAGTGTGAGAGAAATGTTGGTCAAGAAGTATTTTATTCTTAACAGGCAGAATCCAATCAGATGGGCTGCTGCTTGAAATTAGTTGTTGGAAATCGTCTGCAAAACAAAACCAGAGTTGCGTTACAAGTAAAAGTACAAGGACAGTAGGAATCTGCACCTGAATTTGGCCCCTTGTTCCTTCCAACCCTAAGTCTGCAGAAATCTGACCCTGAGAGTCTGCTATGTTCCTTGCTAACAGCTGTAGTATTTTATGTGGAAGTGGGACAGGACATAGTTGGGCAACTTCACAAGGAGCTAAAATGCCCAATAAACAAGATGCTTTTCCAGCTTCTGCATTTTATTCATGAGTTCCAAGGCAACCCCTGCTTCCTTCAGCTGACCTTTCATGTCCCTCTTTCTTCCTGGAAACTGAGTGGGATATTCTGCATGAGAGAATGGACTAGGGAAGTCTGTCCTTCCTACTAGGTAATTCCATGCCATCCCATTTTGGTAGGAGAGATTCCAGTTCCATAGGCATCTGCCAGCATGCTCTTTCCCCATCCCTGGATACAAGCAAGGCCACAAAACAATACCTCTTCAATCCAGGAGTTGAAAGCAGAGACCCGGGTGAAAACAGTCGGTTTTTTCAAGGTGTTGCACCCCCAGGCAGACACAAAGCTAGTAACTCCATGGACATACCATCTCCCATCTGCAGCCTGGCAGTTAAGAGGGCCACCAGAGTCACCCTGAAAATAAATACAT
The DNA here is from genome assembly GCF_032191835.1 of Heteronotia binoei. Taxonomy (NCBI): domain Eukaryota; kingdom Metazoa; phylum Chordata; class Lepidosauria; order Squamata; family Gekkonidae; genus Heteronotia; species Heteronotia binoei. Next base: position 840,577 of record NC_083240.1, on the reverse strand, counting down.
TGTCACAGGATTCCATGTAGATAGATCCCGGCAGGCAGCCGTGTTGGTACTACTGGACTCTTACTTTATAGAATTTCAAAAGCTTTGTGTTGTACAATGAAGAAAACATTTCATCCAACATGAATATCCAGTGAAGTAGGCTTTAGTTAACAAAAGCTTCTGCTATAACACTTACTTAAAAGGGCCACAAGACTCTTTTTTGTATCTTTTAGTGCTACTCAGACCATATATTTATCTACGATTACCCTTACAATTTCTACACGATAAATATAGCAGTCAAATGCCCAAGGTGCAAGAAGTCAGTCTCCAAAGCCTCAACAGCACATTTTTATTTTATTTCTTCTACATCAGTTAAGTTGAAGTCTGTTAAGTAGCTGGATTGGAAGTACAAAAGATCTTTTATGGCACTGCCTGCTTTTTATTGCCCAACTCAAGAAATAGTCCCAGGGACCTAAGGATACAAGCATGACGACAGGGATGCAAACGTCATTGCAGTCCCAGCTCACAGTTTAAGTCTCCTGTTTGCCATTCATTACTCACATTGCAACCAGCTCGTACGTCTCCTCCGGCACAAACCATTGTCTCCTTTACAGTGGTTCCCCACCAGGTTGGCTGTGTGCAGTGTGCGTGGTCCACTGCTGGGAGCAATGCCTGCTGTAGTTTGGAGGGGAGAGGTCCACCAGCTGTAGGGGGAGAGCCCAAAGAGGGATCAGGCTTCTGTGGCAGCCACCACCATTCTGACAGAGCTAGTCCGTTAGCACCTGTCATTCCCTGGACTTGTGGTTGTTTACGTAGTTATGCCCTTGAGCAGAATGCTTGAAACTGTTTATTTCCCACACTTGTGTTAAACAGATCATAGACATATATTCCTAATTTTCTCATTGGCTAATATTGAGGCTGACTTTACAGCTAGAGCAAGTGTGCCCAGGGAACGGGTGGCTTAGAAGGAAATGTTTGTGTTGCCAGCAACTTCCTTTCACGGGAAGTGAAATGGGGCACTTTCTCCCACTTCATCATTTAAGCTGATAGAGGTGAGACAACATTTTTAAAGGTCCTCTATTGCCAATTATGCTTGTTAAAAAGCACAAGAAACTGCTATAAGCCAGCATTTCCCAGCCTGTGGGTCCTGACCCAAAAGTGGGTTGTGAAGCCCATGGAAGTAGGTCTCCAGCTTTTGCATTTCTATTGGGTTTTGCATGCTCTGTTTTTTATTTTGTTAAATTGATCACCATGCCAAGTACCTTTGAACCTGTGGGTCACTATAGCAAAAAAGGTTTGGAAGCACTGCTATAAGCCACAGTAACTGTGACCATGTTCCATTGCCTGCAGCAATGCTAAATGCTGGGAGAACCATGGGCCTACTGGGGGTGATAGATTGGCTCTGAACAGCCATGATGCTGAGAATACAGACAAGAGCCGGCAGCCATTCCAGTGTCTTCAAGTTGAAGACTTTAACCTCATCACTCTTCCTGAGCTCTCCATTCCCACCTCTCCCATTGGCAGGAATTAAATCACGCACTGTAGAGGCGCCCCCAGCCACTGATGAAGCATGGGTAGTCATTGGGCAGCAGCTCTCCTCGGGGTGGGAGGCAGCCCAGCTGCACCTTGTCGTTGAGTACTGCTTCACGGGACAGTTTGAGCAGGGCAATGTCGTCGCTGAAAGAGAAGGAGAGGAGTCACGGGTAGAATACAAGCAAAGGTTGACAGGAACATCCTGAAATCTTTTATGTGGCAATCAATTTCCAGGACTCTGTGCCAAAGAAAATTAATAATGTATTGAGGGTCTTTGCTGCTCCAAAGGAAGTGGTGGATAATGTGACCTTAAGGCAACATTCCTTACAGGAGGGGAGACAAGCTCAAACATGAAACCATGTCCTCTAATCCAAGTTGTATGGGAGTTAGTTGTGGGCTGCTCAATGAGGAGGGGTGACACTGCACACATTCAGCTGCTGCCTCCAGGCTTTTCAGATACATTCTGGAGCTAAATCCTGGTTCAGATTAAGGCCCCTTGAATCTTTGAATCTCATTCCATTCTCCAGCAAGCACCCACGAATTTCAGACAATGTTCTAAGTGAGTTAGAGAGCTGGTCTCCATCAAAATAAAATTTATCAATATAAAGTTTTGAATCAAGATAAAGAACATTACAGACCAGCCAATAACAACGAACCCTTAAAATGTGGAGAGACAGGAAATGTGGAGAGACAGGTCCCAAAACACTGATTTTAGTCCTCCCCTCACTACTCCTTCTGGCGCAACCAAACAAAACTATCTACAGTTGCTTCTTCCGCTCATGTGGGCTCTAGATCTTTCTCTTGGTTTGTGTGCAGCAGTTTTTACGTGACCCTTCTTCTCCTCAGCTCTCCACCAGAGGTTGAAGAGATAGCACGACCAATTCCCACAGCTGTACTTACCCACAAGACACACAGTTGTTGTTCCAGCCAGGATGCACAAATATGTCTCCTGAGTTCACAGGGATGTGCTGCTCAGTGCCCTCTGCGGTACTCCTGTCATACTCACCCAGCACAACTTTGTACTTGCGGGACGAGCTGAAAAGGAAGGACTGGCGGTCATGCAGAGGAAGGACGGGGGCAGGATTCAGTGCTGGGTGAGGATTTCCATGGCAGCCTCATCCCAGTGTTTATTTGTGAAGTGAGAAGTGCAGGGGCTCATCATCCTCTCTGACCTTCAACCTCTGCTCCTTCACTCTGAATTGGAGTGGACTACTTGTGGCTGATGTGGCACTAGGGCAAGAACTCTGCATATGCACAAAGGCAGTATGATTAAGTTATACATTCTAGGACAGAGTATTGGCAATGGAAACCAGTTCTGGTGCCAGAACCCAAGGCAGCCTGGCACAAACAAAACTCTTTCTGGCTTCTGTGAGATAGGTGGACAATCTCTAGGAAACAAATGGAAGCCTGCTTGGTTGGGAGATAGATGGTAGAAAATATGCAGTCCAGCCTCTCCCTGCTTTGTTCCTTGTCCCAGTGCTCATGACGCTAATAACCTTGTGCAAGTTTCTGCAAGCACAAGGATCCATGTTCAGTCCCTAGTACCTCCAGTAAGAACCTCAAACGATGTACATGTCCTCTACCTGAGACTCTGGAGAGTTGCTGCCTGTGAGAGTAGACAGTACTGGCCAACATGGAGCCAACATGGAGACTCCCAGTGCCTTCTACTACTGGAGAGCCAGTTTGGTGTAGTGGTGAAGTGAGTGGACTCTTATCTGGGAGATCCGGGTTTGATTCCCCACTCCTCCCCTTGCAGCTGCTGGAATGGCCTTGGGTCAGCCACAGCTCTGGCAGAGGTTGTCCTTGAAAGGGCAGCTGCTGTGAGAGCCCTCTCAGCCCCACCCACCTCACAGGGTGTCTATTGTGGGGGAGGAAGGGAAAGGAGATTGTGAGCCGCTCTGAGACTCTTTGGAGTGGAGGGCGGGATATAAATCCAATATCTTCTTCTTCTTCTACTACCAGATGGAGACCAGCTATTCAGACTCAAACAACTCCTCCTCCCTCAGGCCCTATCTGATGCTTAAATCCTGCACATGCAGTGACAGAACTTACGAGATGCAATGTCCAGCAGTCATGACCCAGTTGGGGGCAATAAGGCTTCCTCCACAAGTGTGGTAGAACTCTCCATTGCTCTCATACTGCAGGGAGATCTGTGGAAAGCATTACAGAGGGCAATTATGTACACATAAATCTCCTCCACTCCATGTCCATTGCTAGCTTATTCCCATTTAATTCTATGGCCTCAGGAGCATGAAATGAAGGCTCCCTAAACAACACAGGGCTGACTCTGGCTTCTGGCACCCAGCACCTTATTAACTAAGAGATCCATTGTGGACCAATATGTATTTTGGGGTGTGAAACCGCATGATGCAGTGTGGTAAGCTGCAGTACTGCAGTCCAAGTTCTCTGCTCATGACCTGAGTTTGATCCTGGCGGAAGCTGGGTTCAGATAGCTGGCTCAAGGTTGACTCAGCCTTCCATCCTTCCAAGGTCGGTAAAATGAGTACCTAGCTTGTTGGGGGGGAAATGTAGATGACTGGGGAAGCCAACGGCAAACCACCCTGTAAAAGGTCTGCCAAGAAAACGTCATGATGTGACATGACCCCAAGGGTTGGTAAGTAATGACCTGGTGCTTCCTTTACCTTTAAACCCTTATATTCCTAGTTGTTGGCCTGAGAGTATTGGGGTGCAAAAATGAAGCTGTGGACTGAAGACAGTGCCGGGGTACTCGGAACGGGGACTGAATCCCAGTAAAGGGTGTCTATTCTTTTGCTTATTCAGAGTTCAGAACTTCATCTCTGTCTTTAGCCTGCTGCTTATACAGCTCTGCATGGAACAAGGAAGTAGCAACTTACTGCAGCCTCATCTAAGTAACTAGTCCACCTCCCCCCCCCCCCAATTTTTACAAAGTCCAAAGTAACCAAACTTACCTGCCAGGGCCAGCTATAAGGCACAGCATCCTCACCATTCACTACTCTCCCCAAGGGGGCATAGGTGGGCTCTCCACAGCCATGAGCTAAAGAGAGAGCAGATTACAATGAGACAAGGAGGATCCCATGCGTGACAATTCCACTGGGTTCCTTCTTTCTGGAACGGAGGTGGCGTTTATTCCACAGCATCCCACCAGAGGGAGATGGAGGCACTGGCCTCACTCGCTCTCTCCAGGATTGCCCACGAGATGGCCTCTGGAAAAAGTCAGAGAGTGAGCCAGGCAAATAAACAGCACCGTCCTCAGCAGTACCTGAGGTGGTTTCCCCTTTGGCTGTTTCCCAGATCTCACAGCAGTTCCAAGGCCACCCTTCAGCCAGGGCCAGGCCTAGACTGTCTGGCACCCTAGACAAGGCTAACTTCTGGTCACCGAGTCACATGGAGGGTTGCCCAGTTTGGCACCCCCAAGAGGCAAGTGCCCTAGGCAGTTGCTTAGTTTGCCTGGTGGTATGGCCCGCCCTGCCTCCAGCTTCCTTCGCAAAGGAGAGCCATCTGCCTGCTCCAGCACTCACTATTGACTCAGATCTCCTCCAGGTTCCTAATGAAGCTTAGGTATGCTGCATGACCTAAACATGAGTAGGATCTGTTGCATTTATAGCCTTGTCTTCTACCCACATTCGTCCTTGCCAAATCCCATCACTGCTTAGCACCCAGTGTCCTAAAAGTCTTCCTGAAACAGGAGTATTTCATAGCTGTATGTTTTAGGCAATTGCCACTGGAAGAGGCTAGGTCCTTCCCCAGAACCTATGCATGGCAAAGCCAGCCAGGAAGCATCCAAGTCAGCCAAGATATGGGAAAGTCAACATTTTGGGCAAGAAAGCCATTCCTTCTGCTCTTACAGCCAGAATCCACCAAGAGAGAAGAAAAGGACCTTGCAAGGAAGATCACTTGGGCTGTGGTGAACTCAGAAGTTTCCTGGTAAATGAGTGGTGCAGAAGAGCAGACACCCAGGATTGGCACTTTACCTCCAACTGCCAGCAGGAGTGTGATAGAGAACCTCCACATCGTGGCCTGAGTGATCGTCTGTGAAAGTGAGAATGAGAATGAGCAGCAGGGTTTTTTAAATATCCCCCTCCCCCAAGCATGCTGGTTCACAGCTGCAGGTGTGGCCAGCCCTATCTCAGTATGACCCAAGGCCGCCCCTGGAACACACACAGTCCTCCAGGAGTATCTCTTGTCAGCAATGATGTGTGCCCTGCAGGATGGAAGGGGGAGACATGGGCAAACCCTGTTTACACAGTGCTTTCCTTGTAGAAACCACTCACCCTAGGATTCTTCAAAGCAGAGTGCAGAGCCTCATTTGAATGAGGGTTGACCTGAACTCACCCCTGGAATTTAGCTCCAGTGCATATGAACAAATGACATCTCTGAACATAAGAAGCCACCGCAAGACCCTGGATTAGCCAGAGGGTGATCCTGGGCAGGCCTCATCACTGGCTCCTCTCATTTTTGGTACAAAGAAGAACTGGTCTGCCTTTCAACATTCATGGCTGTGCATGGTAATGTGTGATGCTGAAAATTCACCTGCCGTGCAAAGAGTGTTTGCTGACCATTGCTTACTAACTTTTGCACAGATCCCTAGTGAGACAAACAACCATGAACTAAAGGGTCATGTATGAACACCCCCAAGGTGAGGACCTGAAAAAAAACTTGCTGCACCTCAGATGTGTGTGCTGTTCTTTTGCCCAAACTCCAAGGGGGTGGCCACTTAGGGCACATCAGCTGACTGCAGCAAGACTCCACAGTATCTCAAATTAATTTTTGGTTTGAGTGCAGCTGAGATGAGATCAGCAGACCACAGCCCTGCCCTTGAGCTCCACAAGAACGGATGTTGCCCTCCTGGATCTTCTAGCCCAACGTCTGTGCAGCCAGCCTGCCTCCTTTGCCTGGGACGCACAGCAGGTGTTTGGCAACAGGGTGGCAAATAATTAATCTCCCATTGAGCTGGGAAGGTTACACTGCAGGCACCTGGAGAAGCAAGGAGAGGTGGAGGGGGCTTGGGGGAAGGTTGAATGCCAAGAGATGCCCAGGCCTGGAGGTGGCAGCGCCAGACACGAGGCATGTTTCTGGATGAGAGGAAAAGAGACAAAGCAGCTGGTGGCTTCCAAAATGAGCAAGAGTCAGCGGCAGAGACTGGGAACAGGCAGGATTTCCTGGTACAGCAGAAGCCTCTCAATGGCCCACGAATGTGTGTGAAGTGCTGTCAAGTCACTTCTGCTTATGATGACCCTTTGAATGAATGACCTCCAAAACGTCCTCTTGTTAACAGCCTTGCTCAGGTCTTGCAAATGGAGGACCCTTGCGGCTTCCTTGGTTGAGCCAATCCGTCTCACGTTGGGTCTTTTCCTGCTCACAGAAGGGGGAAATTCGAATACCACCTTATTGTACCATCCTGTTGAAAAGACAAATAAGTGGGTTCCAAATCAATTTCAGCCTGAACTCTCCATAGAAGCTGAAATGATGAAACAGACTGTCAAACTCGGGTCATATCATGAGAAGACGAGACTCACTAGTTAGTACTTTCCTTGTAGAAACCACTGGCCCTGGGATTCTTCAGAGTGGAGTGCAGAGCCTCATTTGGACCAGGGTTGACCTGAACTTACCCCCCGAAATTCATCAGGGCAAGCAGGTTCACCTTCCTTTGGACTTGAGGGAATGTCTAGAGACGCTGGCATTGGTTGAATTTAAAAGCAGGCAAGCACAGTATGTGAAGACAAAGGAACTCTCTTAAAAACTGAGGTCCCCATCTTGGGCAAGGCTCAAACCTGCACCACCACTTTCAGCCATAAACTCGCCTCTGTGTGTGCGTGTGCACACTTATTTCCAGCCCTTAAAAAATTGCCAACATGCATCTCTTCTCTTTCCTTTGCTGCAAACGTATAATCTTCTCCCCCTCAAAAAGCAGGGTAGGGCTTATTCTTCTACACAAAGTGAAATCCAAGTAATCCTTTTTATTACAAGTAAGCAGAAAGACCAAAAGCTTATTCTGAATACATCCCATAAAAATGTCACAGCATCTCATTGCCCTTTGTTCCCAGTGTTTACACGCCCCCACCCCACCCCCCCAACAAACAGATATGCTTGTCTGCCAACTAAGAATATACAGCATGCATCTGATAAGGTGGGCTCTAGTGCACAAATGCCACAGTAAATCTGTTGGTGTCACAATGGGGCTTTGGAAGGGGGAGACTGAGGGGTTCTCAGCTACCTGGAGAATGTCTCCAGCCATTGGCTCCCACCCATTGAGGAAACATCATATAACTCTCCTGGACCATTAGCCAGCCTTTTGCCTAACAAAGGAATGATGGAAGAGGTAGCCGGAGGACGTCCTACTTCTCTGTGTGTGCTTAAGGCTTCCTGGATCATCAACACGCACATTTGTGACTTTTGTCAACTCCTACAGAAATTAAATAAGAAGCGTTTAAAATGTATGGCTGTATCTTTTTCCAGCTAGAGAAAGTCCCTAAGGTTACAGAGATGCATTATGCATACCAAGTTGCGGCTTTTTCATCAACAGAGATATCTCTCTCTTTTCTCTTCCACACTCCAAATGAAGATGTAAATATATTATCAGTCCTTGTGCCTCAAATTCACTTGCCTTATCTGCCCATTTCAGCTTAACAAGATCTGGGCATTCCATGCTGCATGTGGCAAGATGAGGGATACTGGAAGACCCACAGCCCCTCTTTTCCATGGGCACAAAGACCCCAAAGGATCTATGAGCTCTCTGTGGCTTCTGCTCCACATCAGGAATTGCCATGCCTCCTGGGCACAGGAGTCTCTCTCCCTTCTTCCCAGAGGCAGAATTCCCGCACTCGCCTTCCTTCTCTCTGCCCTCCTTCCCACAGGCCCCTTTCCACCAGTTCCTTGCTGAACAGCCCCTTTCTCCAGGGTACTCTGAACTTTACAGTCAGTCCTGCCAGCTACCTTTGACCCCCCATTTAATCCTCCTGGGAATGAAGGCGCTGAGGTGAATGGTGGAGCAGTTTAGCAGAAAATGATTGACCAGACCCTGGGACCCCCCTGTGCTTTCCAAGAATGCAACACTCCACGGCAGGACAAAGAGCCACAAATTCCAGTTCCCAGCCTCCACCTGGAGCCAGAGCCCTTCGGTCCTCCACGCGAGCATGATTCCACCAGTCCTGGCCCTCAAACTTGGCCGTGAGCAGCAACTTGCAAATGGAAAGTGAGAAAAGCAGGTGGCAATGCTGTGACACAGGCATGGTGCCAGGATGTGATGTGGGGTGCTAAAGAAAGTTGCGTCGGCCTGAGAGTTTCTGGTCTTTTTTCGATCCGCTGCAGAGCCCCCCCCCAAGCACGCCATCGGAACACAGACCACCGAGTAGCTTTCTTCTTTAAATGGAAAGAGGCAGAGAGATTTGTAGTGGAGGGCTGGGGCAGAACTGGTGGCTGTCCTGGCCATCTTTCCCAGGGTGCAAACCCACCGGAGATTGCAAATGAAAATATGTTGCTGCCACAAATATTTTGCCATTGGATTCTAACTTCATACCACTTTGCATTCTTAACCACTGCCCACCAGCTAGATGTAACTCTGCTCACTGTACCTCATTCCTCATCTGATGAAGTGTGCTTCTAGCACATGAAAGCTTACGTTCTGAGTCAAACTTTGTTGGTCTTAAAGGTGCTACTGGACTCCCACTTGGTTCTATTGCTTCAGACCAACACGGCTGCCCACCCGGATCGTGCTGCCTTCCACTTCCTCCAGTCACAGGGGTCCAGCCAGCCTCTCAAATCAAGCAGGACTCTCCTCACTGTGACCCCCCCCCCAATTCCTGCTGCCCCGGATGACCACAGAAAGCAGGAGTGGCTGAGACAGGAGCCTCCTCAGGATCATGACAACACAACAGCAAGCTCCAAGGAACGGTTATTTGCTGCCCCCCTCCCCCAGTCTCCCTAGCAGTAGGGCTGGCCTCAATAACTGCTTCTTTGTGGGGGGGGGGGGTGGATTTGTGCTTGTATTGGCTGCAGCTGATGAGGGGCTCCTGCAAACAGCGCAAGGAACTGTGGCAGAGGCGCCGGAATCCCATTCTTTGGAGCGGCACCTCATCTCCGCCAGGAGAGGGCAGCAAAAGAGATCCCTTCTGCAGCACCGTTTTCTTGAGTCCCATACTTGGCTCCAGCCAAGCAGGGACCTTCTCAGCATTCAGAGAAGTGGAGGGGGGGGGGGTTCTGAGTCTGAGGAGGGCAGCCAGGTGTTTGCCAAATGGGGAGGAGCAGTGCTGCTCCGCAGGAGGGGCTGGTGGCACAGTGCCCTTGAGCTCTGTGGATGGACATCCCTCAGGACAGCACTTCTGGCTCTCCCGAGACTCTCCACCCAAGCGTGCCATTCCACCTTCGTCCGCTTGCTTGCTAAGACAGGAAGGCGCAACACACATTCAGCCAGGGACTGGGGAGTTAATCATTAATGCCATGTGTTTGCCTGCAGCTTGCCTGGTGTTTTGCACAGTAAGGGACAGAGACCCCTCCTTTACCCCCAGCCAGAAGGGGCAAGGAAGCAGAACCAGGGGAACCAGACAAGAACCCCTGCTCAGGAATGGTCCTGGCTCTCTGCTTGGCCTCTCACTTCGACAGATGTTCTGCCTGTCATGAGACACCATGGGATGGGGAGGGAAGATGCCCCCAGAGACAGACCAGACTGATGCTCTGCTGACCCAGGTGCACTGGGGGGGGGGGGGGCAGGGAAGCATTCTCTGCTGAGAGCCAAGCTTGAACTTGCATCTGGGGAGCCCCGTCCCAGCCCAAACTCCTCCTTGGAAACCCTGAGTGTATTTGGCAGCTCCTCAGCCTCAGGGGGTTTTGTTTTCAGCTGGGATTTGGAAAAGGGCAAAGAAAAGCCCAATGAAAACTCGGTGGACATCTCACCCCATCTCAACATTCCTTGACGGAGGCTTAAGCGCCTTCCTTGAAGGGCCAACCGTCCCTTCCCTGGCCCCTCATCTCTTTGAATCCCAGAACCACAGAGTTGGGTGGTGCCATAGAGGCCACCTAGTCCCACCCCCTGCTCAATGCAGGATCAGCCTAGCCTCTCTCACAAGTATTCGTCCAGCTGCTGCTTAAAGACTGCCAGTGAGGGGGAGCTCAGCTCACCACTGCTGATTCCACTGCTGAACAACTATTATTGCAAAAAAGTTTCCCCTAATCTCCCACCAGTTCCTTCCCACCCTTAATTTAAACCCATTATTACGAGTCCTCTCTGCTGCCAACAGAAACAGCTCCCTGCTCTCCTCTAAGGGACAGCCCTTCCGATACTTATTGGATTGGATATTGGATTTATATCCTGCTCTCCATTCCAAATCTCAGCGTCTCAGAGTGGCTCACAATCTCCTTTAGCTTCTTCCCCCACAACAGACACCATGAGGTGGGTGGGGCTGAGAGAGTTCTCACAGCAGCTGCCCTTTCAAGGACAACTCCTGCAAGAGCTATGGCTGCCCCAAGGCCATTCCAGCAGGTGCCTGTGGAGGAGTGGGGAATCAAGCCTGGTTCTCCCAGATAAGAGTCCACACATTTAACTGTTACACCAAACTGACTTAAAGTCATGTCCCCACCTCAACCTCCTCTTCTCCATTCCTCTCAGAGGACTTGGTCTCTCAGCCCCTGGTCATCCTTGTCCCTCTCTTCTGCACCCGCTCCATTCTGCTACGTCCTTCTTGAAGTGAGGCCTCCAGAACCACACACAAGACTCCAGGTGCTGCCTGACCAATGCAGTGTGCAGCAGGACTGACATTGCCCGATTTGGATGTTATGCCTCTGTTGACACACCCCAAGATTGCATTCGCTTTTTTTGGTTGCTGCATCACACGTACAGTCCATCCATACCCCCAAGATCTTGTTCACACACACTGCTACTCAGAAGCGTATCCCCCATTCAGTATGCGTGTCCCTTGTTTTTGTTACGCAGATGTAGAACTCAGCACTTATCCATGTTAAAATGCATTCTGTTCACTTCCACCCACTTTCCCAGCATGTTTGGATTTTGTTGAATTCTATCTATATCTTCTGGTGTGTTTGCTGCTCCTCCTTTGCCTTGTAAGGTCCTGGTTGTGCAACAGCAGTGTGTGTTGTGTGTGCGTTTGTGTGACCCATGGCGGCTTCTGCCTTTCTGGAACTGTGCCCCATAATCCAGCATATGTGGGGGGTGCTGTTTCTGTCTGCTTGATTCACATTTTCCAAGAAAAGGCCGGACATGCAAAATAAGTTCCAGAGTGGAGGTGGAGGGGGCCAGGGTGGGCTGGAAGAGGGGGATGCCTGCTCATTCATTCATGCTTCTTCAAATGAAGCGATGCAAACCAAAGTTATTCTACTGAAACAGTTTGGATCTTCTCCCTTTTTGGAGATGTTATGGGATGGAAATGGGAGTTGCAATTTGTGCTTCATAAACAACAACACATTATTAAGGCTGCAAGAAGATGGTTTTGATCTCATCCATTGTGAGAGACCAGGAGCGGATAATGCACCATATTCTTGTCCCAGCTGCTTTGTACATGACTGGGAGGGCCGTGTTTGTACGTGTTCAGCTGCTGTGTGCATCTGTGTGCACTAGATCTCATGGCCTGCGCCCAGCCTGGCCTCTCCCACCCAGAGGAGGTCTCTGGGTCGGGCGGCAGCCTGCTTGTGGCCTGCGGAGGGGAGGGGAGGGCAGGGCAGGGCTCCTTGTATGATCCCCAGGGAGGAGCAGCAGCAGGCGGCTCCTCTCTTTCCAGGGCCTGCTGGGATTGGATTTTGCCAGAGGCTTGTTCAGAAAGGCCTGGCTGGAGTAAGGTCTCAGAGCCTGCAAGGACAAGGCATGCTGGGCAGGGGGGGGGGGGGGCAACTAGAGGGGGGTGGGGACCCGGGATCCATCCAGGCACAAGATCCCGTCTTCCTTCCCGCAAGTCAGCTCCAGGCAGATCCCCCTAGAATCCTTGGGGTGGGGGTGGACTTGCCCCCTCCTGAGTCCTGCCAGCAAGTAAAGGCTGTCTTTATGGGGGGGGGGGCTTGTCTTGGGGCTCCTTCCTTTCTGATGTTTTAACTCGCTGTATTTTGGCTTCTATTAATATCTTAGCCCTGTTTTCCCCTCGGTTTAGGCTGTGTGGCCACCGGCGGGCAGAGAGGCGGGCTAGAAAAGTTGCCAACCAGTTAAAGGGAATTTGGAGAGCCGCCGCCAGGCAGCCCAGGCCTGTTTGGCCAAGGGGGGGAGAAGGCCGCGGCCGGAGCGTCCCAGGGGCTGGAGGGTGTTGCGGGGGCTGCCAGTCTTGGCACTCGGATGGCCCTTGGAGGCCCCGGGCTTCTCCGGAGAAGGCCGCACTGGGCCCGTGCAGCAAGAGCCAGCGGCTGCAGCAGGAATGGAGGCGCCCCCCGGGCGGCCGGGAGCCCCAGCGCTTCGCCCCCTCCCAAGTTGCTGGCGCGCTTCGGCCGTCGGGGGGCCGGGCAGGCGGGGGTATCCGAGGTCTCGGCGCCGCCAGGCCTCCCTGCCCCGCCCCGCCCCGTCCCGGCTCCACCCTCCCTGGCGCGTCCCGTCCCGTCCCGTGGCGGAGTCCAGGCCAGCTTTGCCGAGGCGCCGGGCCCAGAGTGGCGGAGCCGAGATTTCGGCGGCGGCGGGCGGGAGGGCAGCAGGGAGAGGCGAGGGAAAGTTTGCGGGGCTGCTGGCCTCTCTCGCCGCTCCGTCCCGGCCCCGGCGCTGCTGCTGCTGCTGCTGCTGCTGCCCCTTCGCAGGCGGACCAGCGGGTTGGGAGGCGGCGGCGGCGGCGTCCAGAGCAGAGCAGAGCAGCAGGAGGAGGCGGCGGCGGCGGCCGAGGGGGCGTCCGCTTAGCGCGCAGGAGCTGCCGGCCCCGCACCGGCGGGAGGACTTGAACTCGCGCCTTGGCTTGGAGGGCTCCCGGGCCGGAGCCGCGCCCGCAGATGGGAGACGCCGAGGCTCGGAGGGCCCCCCCGGGCGGCCGCTGGACGGGGCGCTGCTGTTGCCTGGCGCTGGCGCTGGCCGCCGCGGCGATGCTGGGCGTAAGTGGGGCGGCGGCGGGACCGGGGCTATGGGGGGGGGGGGGCGCTGCCTGCCTGCGGCCGTCGTCTTGTGGGCCCCGCAGCCAGCGCCCGGCAGGCAGGAGGGAGCGGAGCGGCGGACGGGGGCCAGCTGGGCGCACCAGCTCAGGGCGTCTAATTTTAACCGTGGTCGGGGAGCCGCTATTCGTGGCGCGGCTGGCAGGCGGACTGGCGTCGGCGGGCGGCTCTCTGGGCAGGCTCGAGCCACGTCCCGCATGGAGCGGAGTGGGCCGGCGGGGTCCCCGGGCCAGGCGTGAGGAGAGAAAGAGGGCGCCCCGTCGGCGCTCTGGCGTGGCCCAGCCTCTAGCCCCGGCCTTGGCTGCATTTAAAAGCCGCCGAGTACCCGCCCGGCGCGGCCGCAGAGCCTGGTGGAAATCGCTACCTTTAGGATGGAGCCGTCGGGGGGGGGGGGGCGGCGGGAGCAGGCGCGGGCTGCCCAGGGCAGCGAGGAAGCCGGTGTGGGCCGGGCGGATGCCTGCGCTGTCCCGGTGGAGCCTCCGGGCTGCCGGCAGGACAAAGAGAGAAGGGCGGGCTGGGCTTCTGCGGGACCCCTCCCGTCCATTGCTGGGCCCCTTGGAGGGGGCCGCGTGGCCCACCCCAGGGAGGGTCCGGGCGGCGGGGGCTGGGTCGGGTTGGCTTCTTCTGCTGGGAGCATCTCTGGGGGTGGCTCTGGTGACACCGCGGGCCCCCTCCGACTCCAGCTAAGAGGCACGGGCCTGCTTTGGGGTTGGCGCCCCAGGAGCGCTGGAAGACTGCCGCCCCCGAGTGCTGCTGCTGAAACTCCCCGCGCCCCTCAGCAGCTGCGTCTGGCCTGGACCCCCCCCCCCCCCGCGGCTGGCTCTCCCGCAGACCTGACCTCTCCCCCCCCCCCCCCCCGCCCCGTGCTGTTAGGGGATGGCCAGCGAGCCCAGCCCAGCCGAGCCGGCACTCCCTCTGGCTGCCCTTCCACCCACACAGCCCGGGCAACACACTCGGGGCCTGTAACAATGGGCAGCTTTGTGCCGGGATTTCCAAGGGTTCTGGGGGAAAGAAGGAAAAAGGCGGCCTGCCAGAGCCCCCCCCCCTCCCCTCACTCCCTCTCTGGCTCGCTCCGGAGCCGGGCCTTTTCCTCGAGGGCGCATTCCTGGAGGCCTCCTGCGGCGGGGCCACGCCCTTGGCAGGCGTCAGGAGCCTCTGTGCCATGCTGAGAAGGGGGCACTGGAGCCTCAGGTGGCTGCAGGCTGGCTGCAGTGTGTCCCCCCAGGCCTGGCTTCGAGGAGAAACCCCTTCCCCTTGAAGTCTGTGCCCCACCCCCCGCAGAGGGGCTCTGAGCCGGTGAGCCTCCCGGGTGGCCAGATGTGGACTGCAGTAGGCCTCCCCCCCCCCCCCAACACACACACACTTTCCAGGGCGTTCTTTGGCTGCTCCTGATGCGGAGTGGCTGCGAGGCCCCTGGGAGGCCCCCGCCCCAGCAAAAGAGGCTCAGCTGTGTCCTGGGATTTGCAGAGAAGGGCTGGGCGTGGGGGTGGGCAGGCCTTGGCATCTTTCAGAAGGGCAAAGGAGGTTTCTTTTGGGTCCCGGATGGGGTGACGGGTGGCGTGGGGGTCTCTGCCAGAGCTGGAGGGAGAAGATTTGCCCTGGACATTGGCCAGTGAGAGGGTCACGGCTTCCACCCGCTTCCCCCTGCCCCACACCCTCCTCCTGGCCAGCCTCTCCCCCCTTCCTTCCTTCCTTCCTTCCACCTGCCCTGTGCTTACGCTTGCCCTGGCTTGTTCTCCACATGGAGCCTTTCGGGAGAGTTTGGAATCCCCTTTCCAGGGTGGGAGAGGAAACAGGAGGTGAGGCCGAAATGTAAACATGGTGCTAAAAATAACCCCTTAGCTGCTGGTCCTGGGATGCCACTTTCCATGTGTGTGTGTGTGGGGGGGGGGGGTGAGGGTGAGGCATTTGCTGGCTGGGGTGGCCTGATTCCAAAGCATGTGCAGAGTGCCCTGAGCCAGAAAAGGCCACCTCCCTTGCTGCTGTGCTTGCGCCAGAATGGGAGGCCTCTGGCTGGGGGAGGGAGCGGCAGAACTGGGCCCTTCTGCAAGGAGAGAGGAGGCCTGGGGGGGGGGCTTTCGTCCACCTGGAAATCAGCCCCAGACCTGTGTTGTTCACTAGGGAGGGGAAGGCCCTCTGTGCATGCTCAGAAGCACCCACATACTGATGTTTTCATGTGTTCTAGAAGCTGGTGCCAGGGCTCAGAGTGGGCCAGGGGGACTGAGCCCTCTTCTTTTGGGCCTTGTGTGGCGGCTGGCTGCTGCCAGACCACCTGCCTGGGACCCTCCCTTGGTGCAGGCTGCTTGGCACCCCATTTTCTCTGCAGAGAGGTTTGTGAGCACAGCAGGGGGCAGGAGGCGAATCCTGGCCCAACACTGGGCTGCCGGTCCTGGTCCTCCTGGTGCCTGTCCTGGGGAGGACTTGGTGGACCTTGGGAGGGAGGGAGGCTCAGAGCAGGAGGCCTCAGCACAGTCTGCTGATCCCGCCCGGATCCGGAGATGGTGTGGGCCTCAGGGCTACCAGTTTTGTTCAAAGCGGGGAAGAAGGGGGGGGGACGATGCCAGGCTGCCTAGTTGGGCATTAGGGAATGCATCAAGGGATGCCACTTTCTGGCATCTGCTTCAGAGCTATTGGGGCCAGCTTCATCGTGCATGGGGCCAGCACTCTGTTTGGGGCTCTTTCTGACATAGGGTTTTTTCTTTTGCGGGGGGGATATGTTTAACTTCAAGAGGAAGAGCCAGCTTCCCCCCTCCCCTCGCCATGTAGAGGAGCTATACCTGAGGTTCTGTGCAGAGCCAGGAAGAAATCTGGCATGTGCTCTGTACGTGGTCTAGGTTTCCTTAGGGCGTGGCTTTTGAAGGGAACGTGGAGGTGCTTCCCTTCTCTATGACAGGCTCTTGTGTGCTTTTCCTGCACATCCCTCAGGGCACCAGCAGTGGCAGTGCATGTATCCGTGGGCGGGTGTACAAAGAGCGACTTCTGGCCTTCATCCTACTCACCCTTCTGAGCATGCAAGAGTTGCCGCATCTTGCAGCAGGAAGGGTTAAAGCCCAAAGCCCATGCCTCCTGTCTTCCTCCCTTTCCCCCTGACTGGCTGAGCAGGACGCTGGAGGAGACAGGCAGGCAGGAATGCCTGATAAGCAGGCAGGAGCTCCCATCCCCATAAAGGCTCCGAGGGAGGGAGTCCCTGCTTGGGTGTGATCTGGGCCTGAGGGGGGAGGTGGCTGGAATCAGACCAGACCTGAAAGGAGGAGGAGGAGTCCCAGCCCGCCAGAGCAGGAGGAATGAGCGGCCTTTCTTCTGTTTCTTGAGGCACAAGGGCAGGAGTTGTCTCTGAGGGCATCTAAGCCGAGGACTGCTGGCATTTCACCACCAGATGGGACTGGGCTGCCCAGAGGAGTTAGTAGGGTCGTAACTGTGAATAGGAAGCAGTTGCTTAGCCAGCCATTCCTCCTTGCTGCACATAAGAGCCTGGAAGTGAGATGGGGGACCCTGTCCAAGCAAGCCCTCCTGATGCCCCTCGGCAAGCAGGCTCAGCCCTGCCCTCTGGCTCCCCTTCGCCAAGGGGTCTCTCTCTCTTTCTGCAGAGCCTGGAGTCTGCCAGGAATCCCCAAGACCTCTTCAACATCTGTCCAGAGGGGACGGGACCCCTTGCCCAAAGTCCCAGTCTCCCCAACGCTTGGGATCCCCTCCCCCCATCTGGCCATTCAGAGTATGAAGTCTATTCTGAGTGTGCTCTGAAGGTTTCTGTGGATAAATTAGGCAATGCCGCTCCGAGAGGAATGTGCCTGGCATTGGACTGGGGCCTGAGCAGAGAATAGTCGTGGATGTGTCAAACTAGGCAGGAGAGGACGGAAGGGAGGGGGAAACTGGGGCCTGCCAGGGGAGCTAGAAGCCCTGGTTCCAGCAGCCGGAATGGCAGACAGAGGACAGGCTCTGAGCATGTGCAGAGTGATTTTCCTTCCCTCAGAAGCTCTTGCTGTTCCTCTCTGCCCCAGCCCAGAATCAGGTGAGAGAAGGGCTGGCCTCCTCTCCTCTGCAGGCTCCACTTCTCAGTTCTTAGCATCAGCCTCAGTCCGTGCAGAACCTCCCTGGCCCCTTGGCTTCCTGCTCTGCTCTGCTCTGCTCGGCCTTCCCTGACCCTCCCCGGGGCAAGCCTGGTGCAAGTCAGATGCTCCCTGCTGAATTCAGCCAACCCTTCCCTTGGAGTCTGGAGAGCTGGAACCAGCTGGCAGCCTGCCCCTGGGCGAGGTCCGTTGGCAGCTGGCAGTTTGGGTGCTGGTGCTTGAAACAGCTTCTGTCTCTGCCCTCTGGCATCCCGCTTGCCCCTCCCTCCCTGAGGGCCCTTCGCAAAGGCCACTTTCTTCTCTCTTGCTGACCTCTGCTCAGGGCAGGCCACGAGGTGGATCAGCAGTGCAGTTCCCGCTGACTTGGTGTCAGGAGGCGTGGCCTGATATGCGAATGAGCCCCTATGAGGGAATGAGCAAAACAATGGTGATGTCAGGGGGTGTGAGCCAGTCTGGTGTAGTGGTGAAGTGAGCGGACTCTTATCTGGGAGAACCGGGTTTGATTTCCCACTCCTCCACTTGCACCTGCTGGAATGGCCTTGGGGCAGCCATAGTGGTTAAGTGAGCAGACTCTTATCTGGGAGAACCGGGTTTGATTTCCCACTCCTCCACTTGCACCTGCTGGAATGGCCTTGGGGCAGCCATAGTGGTTAAGTGAGCGGACTCTTATCTGGGAGAACCGGGTTTGATTCCCCACTCCTCCACTTGCAGCTGCTGGAATGGCCTTGGGTCAGCCATAGTGGTTAAGTGAGCAGATTCTTATCTGGGAGAACCGGGTTTGATTCCCCACTGCTCCGCTTGCACCTGCTGGAATGGCCTTGGGTCAGCCATAGCTCTGGCAGAGGTTGTCCTTGAAAGGGCAGCTGCTGTGAGAGCCCTCTCCAGCCCCACCCACCTCACAGGGTGTCTGTTGGTGGGGGGGAGGAAGGTAAAGGAGATTGTGAACTGCTCTGAGACTCTTTGGAGTGGAGGGCGGGATACAAATCCAATACCTTCATCTACCTCACATGGTGCCTGTTGGGTGTGGGGGGGAAGGTAAAGGAGATTGTGAGCTGCTCTGAGACTCTTTGGAGTGGAGGGTGGGATATAAATCCAATATCTTCATCTACCTCACAGGGTGTCTGTTGTGGTGGGGGGAGGAAGGTAAAGGAGATTGTGAGCCGCTCTGATACTCTTTGGAGTGGAGGGCAGGATATAAATCCAATATCTTCATCTACCTCACAGGGTGTCTGTTGTGGGGGGGAAAGGTAAAGGAGATTGCGAGCTGCTCTGAGACTCTTCGGAGTGGAGGGCGGGATATAAATCCAATCTCTTCATCTACCTCACAGCGTGTCTGTTGTTGGGGATGAACGGTAAAGGAGATTGTGAGCCGCTCTGAGACTCTTCGGAGTGGAGGGTGGGATATAAATCCAATATCTGCATCTACCTCACAGGGTGTCTGTTGTGGGGGAGGAAGGGAAAGGAGATTGTGAGCCGCTCTGAGACTCTTCGGAGGGGAGGGCGGGATATAAATCCAATCTCTTCATCTACCTCACAGGGTGTCTGTTGTGGGGGAGGAAGGGAAAGGAGATTATGAGCCACTCTGAGACTCTTCGGAGTGGAGGGCAGGATATAAATCCAATAGCTTCTTCACCTTCTATCTTCATCTAATATGCAAATGAGTTCCTGGTGGGTGTTTTCTACACAAAAAAACCTGGAGAAGCCCCTTGTAGCACACCCCGACCCAGTCGCCCACCCGCCCGGCTTTTTTGTCTGATGCTGCGTGTTGTCTTTTGTCTTTGCCGCCTTCCTGCTGGGATGTCAGCCTTTGCTTCAGCCAGACGGAGGAGAGATGAGATGTTGCTGGCTTCCCGTTCCGGGACCCCTTGGCTGTGCCCACCTAGCCCTCCCCAGCGTGCTTTCCCACCCCACCCCACCCCTGCTTGTTATCCTCTGCAGGCCGGCCAATTAGGGCTTGTTGTGACGGGGGTCAGTGGGCACGCTGCCTGATGCCTGAGCATCTGGGTGCCAAGTTATGTGCCGTCTGCTCTTGGCTGAACCTCCAAGCCTTGGCACCTTGCCCAAGAGAAAACAGGACATGGCTGGGTTGGCATCCACTGAGCAGTGGAGATGATAGCATGCCTTGGCGGCCTCTGGCTGATGCCACAAGGACCCAGTGCTGCTAGAGCTGCGGGCCTGTTGTGTGGTGTTTGGAGCGGGTATGAAGAAAGAGGGCAGGAAACACCTTAGTGTTGCTGACGTCATCCAACCTTGGAGTTCAGGAAGTACCAGGGAATTCTATTAATAGTCCCCTCCCTGCTTGTAAGAGTGCACATTGCTACTCGCTCCAGGATCCACCGGTGCAGTCCAACTTCCCTGGCTAAAGCAGGGGTTTGAGAGGGACTTGTGGTGCCTGGGCCTGACAGGATGAGCTCTCTTTGCTGCACAGGAATAGGCCGGGAGATGACTCTCTCTCTGCTTCCTCCAAGGCTGAGATGTAAGCTTAGCCACGCCTGGCCCAGAGGAAGCCCCTGGGCTGCTGGCCCCCCGCCCCTCAGCCACTGGGTCGGCCGCTGCTGCCTTGCTCTCGGCCTCAGCCCTGGAAATGGTGGGATTGCGTGACAGGCCTTTCGGTGCTCTTCCAAAACAAGAGGGAGGCTGCTTAACAGGCTTGCCCTTGTGCCCAGAAACCGGTTAGGAAATGAAGTCAGCTGGCCGGGGTTTTGAGGCTCAGAAACAGCAGCCCTGCAATGCGCGTCTCTCATCCGGGGGACTCCTGGTTCTAGCCAGTCCCTTGGCCAAGGAGAAGCAGGAAATGTGACTTTTGGTGGGGTGGCAGAGACGTAGTTCAATAATGCAGACTTGTCTTCCTTCATCTTATAACCTTCTGGGCATCCTTACTGTGTGCAAAGGTGATGTTTCTAGAAAGACCAGCGTTGGATGGGTTTTTGAGTTGAAATGCTGCATTTTTCTCAGGTTCATTGCTTGCCTGAAGAAGTAACTCCCTCTCGGCCTCGGTATCTGGCAAGTGAAACCGAGCCCAGCAGGGACTCACCTGCTTCCTCACGCAGAGGGCTGTTTGTGGTCTTGAGCCCCATGAAGGCTTCGAAGCACTCTGCACATGATGTCTTCTGGACGCCTAGTAATAAGCAATAATGCTTGGCATGGGCATGGGCCCCATAGAGTATTTTCCAAGCTAGCTGTCAGGCCCCCCAGTCTTCATGGTGCAGCTGCCTGGGGGGAGAAAAGCCCTTGCCCCCAGGAGGAGCCTTGGATTGTCTGCTGAATCAGAAGGCATGTGGGGCACTCTGCAAAACCAGACTCTCCCTCCCGCCCTTGTTCCCCCCAGTTTTACAGGAACGGCCAAACGATAGTTGTCTTCTGAGCGGAGGCTGCCTGCCGCATGCAGCAGTGTCCAGATTATGGGCCCAGAGCTGAGCCAGGCAAGAGGCTCTGTTGCTTCTGGGAAATCCACCCAGTTTCAGTTCCATTGTGAAGAAAAAACAAGAGGAACTCATCTGGACCGTATTAGCAGCCATTTTGACAATGTGAGCGAGGTCTGATGGGAGCATCCAAAGCTCTTGGAGGGAGCCCAGGAGGTGGGGGGGGGGGTGGTGGTCAGGGACGTTCTAGTCGGCCTTGGCAGGAGCAGAAGACTGTCTTGCCCAAAAAAGCAGGCCGGAGTTTCCTGGAGACAGGTCCGGCAGCCAGGCGGCCTTGGTGAGGGTTTTGCTGTAGCCTTCTGCTGCCTGGGCCTTGCTGGCACCTGCAGGAGTTTGGCTGGGAGGGGAGAGCCTGTCTGTGGGCACGAGCTGCCTCTGAGGGAAAGGATGGCCTCTTCAGAATGGGCTGGGGAGCCTTTCTAATTCTGACCTGGCCAAACAGAGCCAGTTTGGTGTAGTGGTGAAGTGAGCGCACTCTTATCTAGGAGAACCAGGTTTGATTCCCCACTCCTCCACTTGCAGCTGCTGGAATGGCCTTGGGTCAGCCATAGCTCTGGCAGAGGTTGTCCTTGAATGGACAGCTGCTGTGAGAACTCTCTCAGCCTCACCCACCTCACAGGGTGTCTGTTGTGGGGGGAGAAGATAAAGGAGATTGTGAGACACTCTGAGTCTCCGATTCAGAGAGAAGGGCGGGGTATAAATCTGCAGTTGTCTTCTTCTTCTTCTTCTTCCTCCCTGCCCCCCAGTGAACCCCAAGTTCTGCCAAGGGCTGCCTGGCATCTCTGCCCTTGGGGGAGGCTGCTGCCCCCCCAGCACGGTGGCCCTGATCCATGCTGACAATGTGCCCCCTCTGGCGGGGCTCTAGGCCAACCATTCTGAGTCCATCCCGAAGTGGTGGGGTCTTGTTTGTGTCCACTCCGTGGCCCTCTGCATCACGGATGCCACCGACTGCCATGGCTAAGCGGTGTGGGCAGCTGCGCTCCCAGGTCTTCAGGGCTGCTCTTGGACAGGATGTTCTTTGGGCAGTGGCGTGAGAGTCTAGAGAGGAGGTGACAGGCGAGCAGTTGGAGCAATGTGTGCCATTTCCGGTAACTCGAATCTGCTCTCAGCAGCAGCAGCAGCAGCGGCTCTTGCCCCGAGAGGCCGGCTTCTCCCCCCCTCCTGAGATGGCCGACAGGTGCGGCAGGGCTCTCTCTGGCCAGACAAGGGTCCCCATTTGGTCCTCCTGGGGGTGGGGGGAGCATGCCAAGCGGATACATGACATCGAAGAGGACGAGGCCTCACTCTTAGCCAAGGGGAATGTTTACTGGTGTCTTTTTAAACTCAAATATTTATGTCCCTGCTGGCCACAGCAATCCAGCCTGACCTGCCGGCAGCGAAAAGTTCAAACCAGAGAATGGGGGTGGAAGCAGCTTTCCCTCCCTGCCAGGGCCCTGCCTGAGAAGCCCAGCACAGGGGTCCCTGTCATGGCGCCCCACAGGAAAGGAATGTGCCTTCCCCCTGCTCTCCAGTCAAGGCCTCGCGGCTTGGCAGAAAGGGGCAGACAAAGGGGGGAAGGCTTGCTGGGGCACCGCCGTAGGTCCCTGCCGCATGATCAGAGCTGGCGGACCAAGAGCTGGGAGGCTGGGGGAGGTTTCTTAGTGATGGCATCAGCACTCGAGGCCTCAGGCATCTTGCAGAAAGCTTTCTGAGATCAGCCATAAAGATTCAGACCCCTGCTGCGCTCAGTTAAAGAGCAGATCTCAACCCAGGGCGTGGACGTCTTGCATCTTGAGAGCCAGTTTGGTGTGATGGTGAAGACTCCAATCCGGAGAACTGGGAGGTTTGACTCCCCACTCCTCCTCCTCCTCCACACGAAGCCAGCTGGGTGACCTTGGGCAAGTCACAGTTCTCTCAGAACTCTCTCAGCCCCACCTGCCTCACAGGAAGGGAAGGAGACTGTAAGCCACTCATAAGAACATAAGAGAAGCCATGTTGGATCAGGAATGGCCCATCCAGTCCAACACTCTGTGTCACACAGTGGCCAAAAAACCCAGGAGCCATCAGAAGGTCCATCAGTGGGGCCAGGATACCATAAGCCCTCTCACTGTGCCCCCGCCCCCCCCCAAGCACCAAGAAGACAGAGCATCCCTGCCCCAGAAATAAGAAGCCCTGTTGGATCAGGCCAATGGCCCATCCAGTCCAACACTCTGTGTCACATAGTGACCAAAAAACCCAGGCACCATCAGGAGGTCCATCGGTGGGGCCAGGACACTAGAAGCCCTCCACTGTTGCCCCTTCCAAGCACCAAGAATACAGAGCACCACTGTCTCAGAGAAAGAGTTCCAACGATAAGCAGTGGCTAATAGCCACTGATGGACCTTTGCTCCATATGTTCATCCAATCCCCTCTTGAAGCTGTCTATGTTTGCAGCTGCCACCACTTCCTGTGGCAGTGAATTCCATGTGTTAATCACCCTTTGGGGGAAGAAGGACTTCCTTTTATCTATTCTAACCCGACTGCTCAGCAATTTCATTGAGTGCCCAGGAGTTCTCATATTGTGAGAAGGGGAGAAAAGTGCTTCTTTCTCTACCTTCTCTATCCCATGCATCATCTTGTAAACCTCTTTCAGTCGACGTTTCTCCAAGCTAAAGAGCCCCAAGCGTTTTAACCTTTCATTATAGGGAAAGTGTTCCAACCCTTTGATCATTCTAGTTGCCTTTTTCTGGACTTTTTCCAATGCTATTTCTTTTTTGAGGTGCGGTGATGAGAATTGGACACAGTGCTCTGGGGCTGCTTTGAGTAGTGAAAGGCAGGGTGTAGAACCAACTCTTTTTCTTCCCAGGCCTCGTTTCTGCTCTGCTGGCTTGGGACTGCTCTAGTTGTGCCTGAGCAGCTGTCTTGGGCCAGAGAATTCATGGGACAGGAATATGGGAGAAAAATAGCTCTGGGTACAACAGCAGTCCAGGGAGGTGAGAAGAGGGAATGGGCCTTTGTGGGGGGCCTGTTTTTGCTTCTGTGTGTGTGTCATCCCAGGGCATGAAGGCTCTAAGTGAATGTCACATGGGGGGGGGGGAGTGTGCAACAGGCAGGGACTTCTGCCCATCACCCTTCCCAGTGTTGGGCCGTGCTTGCGGGTTCCCAAGCGTCGCCATCTCGGCTGCCGCCTGTCCGGGTGTATTTTTGGCCACTTGACTCTATTTTGGGGAGGCTCCCGGTCGATCTTTTTTCACCAGCTGCAGTTTTTGCCCCTTCTCTTCTGGCATGTCCGTATTCTTTTAAAAAGATCTTCTCTCAGTTGGCCTCATCAGTTTGATTTGCTTTCTATTATAGAAGTTCTGTTGATTCCATTCAATGACTCAGCCGAAAGTATTCCACAGACATCATGGAACAACAAAGTCTGCCCTTTAGTTTTTCCTCATACGCAAATTTATGCAGATTTGATTGGTCAGCTAAAACCAAGCAGCAGAGATTTCTTTTGGCAACAGCCTTGCTTTTGAACAGTTCTAATGCTTCTTCTATGTTATTGTTGACGTTGGGTGGGGGTGGCTTAAGAACATAAGAGGAGCCATGTTGGATCAGGCCAGTGGCCCATCCCGTCCAACAGTCTGTGTCACGCAGCAGCCAAAAAACCCCAGGTGCCATCAGGAGGTCCATCAGTGGGGCCAGAACACTAGAAGTCCTCACACTGTTGCCCCCCCAAGCACCAAGAAGACAGAGCATCACTTGCCCCAGACATAAGAGAAGCCATGTTGGATCAGGCCAGTGGCCCATCCAGTTCAACACTCTGTGTTACACAGTGGCCAAAGAAACCAGGTGCCATCAGGAGGTATACCAGTGGGGCCAGGACACTAGAAGCCCTCCCACTGCTGCCCCCCCAAGCACCAAGAAGACAGAACATCACTTGCCCCAGACATAAGAGAAGCCTTGTTGGATCAGGCCAGTGGCCCATCCAGTTCAACACTCTGTGTTGCAGTGGCCAAAGAAACCAGGCACCATCAGGAGGTCTACCAGTGAGGCCAACACACTAGAAGCCCTCCCGCTGCTGCCCCCCCAAGCATCAAGAATACAGAGCATCTCTGCCCCAGACAGAGAGTTCCATCAAAACGCTGTGGCTAATAGCCACTGATGGATCTCTGCTCCATATGTTTATCCAATCCCTCTTGAAGCTGGCTATGCTTGTAGCTGCCACCACCTCATGTGGCAGTGAATCCCATGTGTTAATCACCCTTGGGTGAAGAAGGACTTCCTTCTATCCGTTCCAACCCGTCTGCTCAGCAATTTATGACTTCTTCTCTGTCCCAGGCTTGCTTCAGTAGGAAGGCTCTTCTCCTGCCCTGCTGATGGCCCTTTCTTTTCTTCCTGGGTTTTTTTGGGAGGGGCACATGGATTAACTCTCCCTGAGATGGGAGCAATTCCCACTGGTATGCATGGGCACCAAGGCATCTGGAGGAGCCTGTCTTGTTCCTTGTGGCCACAGGTGTCCCCTCCCCAGCCTTTAGAATCTGACCACACATGAAATGGGATCTGCAGGAAATGGGGATGACGTCATATCTGGCGGAAGGTGATAAACCCACCAGGAACAATGGCCGAGTCCGCCTCCCCGGGAGTGAGGAAGTGGGGCAAGAGATAATGGAGAAGCAGGGGCCGAGTTGGGGAGCCGAAGGGGGGGACCAAAAGCGTAGGAGGCTGGCTGCCCCTGGCCCTGAGAAGCAAGGGATGGAGGGTCAGGATGTAGCAAGTTCCCCTAGCGGAAAGTTTTCTTTGTCCGTTTGTTTTAGCAACCTTTGCAACTTCAGTCTGTGCCCTGGAAGTGCAGAGATCTATTTTGGAGGCCAAGCATAATGTTTGTGCAGCCATTGATGGAAACCTGACTTTCAGAAGGCAGATAAGGAGAGAGGAGCCTTTTCTAAAGGGGAAGATCTCCTCCCCCCGCCCCCCAATGGTGGCTCCTCACTGCTTCGGATCTAGGCTCGTCGTTCCGCAGCCTGAATTGATGCCACCAGACTGACTTTAGCGTGTTCAAAAATATGCAGCAATGTCTAAGCTATGCTGTGGCTCTGAGATGGAATTCCTGCAGAATTTGAATTGTTTTAAATCCACTGCTTCTTGCTGCCTGTTGAGTACAGAAAGTTGGGATGTTGCCATGCATTCTGGGAGGGGAGAGGCCAGGCGGGGAGTGGCAGACAAGACCCTTTTAAAGCTCCCCCAGTCCTCTGCAGAAACACACACTGGAGCACATGTTAAAAATCCCAATAGAGAGCCCTTTTGATGGCCAGCCTGGGTGCTGAATCATGTCTGTGTATAAAGTACGGGATGCCTGGTGTGCAGCTGCTCCCACTCAGCTCAGAAAGCCGGCAGTGAGCCTGTCTGTGATGGGGCAAGAAGGAAACGACCTGTTAGCGGCACAGGAGAACTTGGCTTGAGAGGGTCCCAGCCAGCCAGAGGACCAGGCGACTCCTGGGCCAGCCCTGTCTCCTGCCGTTCAGTGTCCTTTTCAGCCCTCTGCCCTGTAACTGAGAAGCCTGGGCTCCTGGCCGTTGTCATTTCCATCACGTTGCTCATTTGATGGCGATCTCAGAATGAAAGAAGCCAAGCTGGAATTCTGTGCAATTCTAGAGAACAGGGCCTGCTCCTCCTCCTCCCCCCCCCCCCCCATGGGGTGGCTGGGGGCTGCTTGTAGTTGGCTTTGGAGCACTGGGGTTGGGGAGGTGGTTTGGGGAGATATGGGCAAGTATCCACGGCCAGAACTCTCGGAGTTTCCTTTCACTCCATTCTGCAGCGCTTCTTTTTATGCAGGGGCTGGGTGCGAGCCACACAAAAGTGCCCCGACGGGAGCGAAGGGCTCGGGTCTCCGACCGAGTGCAGCAGCCTGAGTTTTTGCAACAGTGAAGGCTTCCTTGCCAGGGTCCCAGTGGGCCCTTCCCTTTCTGGAGCAAGGGCTGGCACTGCTTTCCTGTGGACTCCCCCGCCCCTTCTTTCTCCTTGGTTAAATGCCTCGTGTTGACTCTGGGGCCGGGGAAGATGGATGGTGCCGCCAGCCATTCATTTCCTCGCCTTCCTGTGTGGGGTCTGGGTAAGTGTTGCCGAAGGAAGCACATTGTTGTCACTCAGCAACCTTAAGTGGTTGTCCACAATGTTTTCTGGAGGAGAGTCAAGTACCAGGGAACATGTCTGTCCCCCGAGGAGCAGGAAGCCTGCAAGTGAGCTGAGCTGCTGGAGAAAAAAGGACTTCCAGCAGCAGGAAGCTGCCTTTGTTCTGCACCTTGAGGGCTGGGGAAGTTCCTTCGAAGGTGCCCAAAGGCCCAGTGCTGTTTGTAGCCAGGCTGACCCTCTGGGGCTCATGGGCTCTTCCACTGGCTGGCAGATACCCTGCTGTTGCAGGGGAAGGAGCCACTGGTAGCCAGCAGGGGCAGCTGAGTCAAGCGGTCACTGTGGCACTGCCAGTCTAGCAGGCTGCTTAGTGCCCTCGACTGTCCTCAGGACAGAAAGAGGAAGACAAGATGGCGGGTGTGTGGCATTGAAGGCTCCCACTCCAGAGGTGCCCATCCCCCGCCCCCTTCTGGTTTGTGTGCAACGGCCCTTGTGCAGGAAACTGAGTTAGGGTCCCAAAGGACTCTTGTGTGTCCCAGAGGGAAGGTGTGAATCAGACGGGGATTGAGCCTGGGCAGGAGGGAGGGAACCAACCGCCTGGGCAGGTGGGCGAGGAAGCAGGCTTCCTTCTGGCTTCAGCTTCCAGAGGAGAGGCTTGAAGGGGCTTACAGGACCGCATGGCGGGGGGCTGTGCTGGCTGGGGAGGGGCGGAGTCATAGCTGAGGGATCTCCTCTTGTGCAGCGCTGCCCTCCACCTGCCCACTTCAGGAAGGGGGCAGACCTTGGAATAGCGAAGATGTGGCTTGTGGGAGTGGTGGCCCTCTCTCGGAGGGGCTGCTGGTTTTCTCCTTGGAGTACAAAGTTGCTTTTTCCAAGGAGGGAGGGAGGGAGGAGCAGGCACAAAAAGGGCACATTTTCATCGGGCTGAAAAAACTGTGCAGCAGGGTGAACCACACGTGGCCACAGGATCCAGGTGGGGTGTCCTTGGGATTCCATGCAGAACTCCGTGCTGGAAACTGCAACCAAATAAATGGATTCAGTTGAGGCGCCTTTGGGTGCATTTATGCCCTGGCCCCGGCAGAATTTTTATCTCTATGGAAGCTTTTTAAACAGGAGGCCGAGAGCGCTCTCCTCTGGGAGGGTCCCTTTGGAAGGAAGCCGCGAAAGAGCAGCTCTGTCACAGTCGGCTCAGAGATTCTGAGAGAGACATTGGTGGCCCCTCAGGGGGAAAGTTCTGCGCAACCTTTCGTGTGCTGCACGCCTGCCTTTTCTGGCCCAGGGGCCTGGTTCCTGCAAAGCAGCAGCCGCTTCCCCCTCAGACCCGGATCCCCAAGCTGAGTTCCAGGCCGGCTCTCCGAGGCGATTCCCTTCCCGGATGCACCAGAAGTGAAGCACAGGCCAGAAACCAGGAGTGAAGTAAATGTTTCCTGGCTGCAGGGAAGGAGAGAGGAAGTTTGCTGCTGCTGCACAAGGCAAGGCAGAGGGGGTGGGGTGCAGCAGGGAAGACCCCCCCCCCCCCAGCATAGGAGGAGGACGTGCAGAGCCGCTGCCTGTCACAGGAGAGGGCTCTTGCCTTACCTGCTCTCCCACCCAGCCGCTGCCTCTGCCAGGGAAAGCGGCCTCCTTCATCCACTCCTTCCTTTGTAGCTGCTGCCAAGCGAGGCTGCTTCCTGCGCTTCAACTTGGCATTCTTTTCTTGGCACCTCAGGGCAGGAATTTCCAACATTTCGACAGCAATTTACCTGCCTCCCTTGTGGGCCCGGATGGAGTTGCATCGGGAGGCCTGTCTTTGGGGGTGATTTATGGCTTGGGTGCTGGAAGTCCCTCTGGGGGGAGCTGCAGGGAGCCCCCCCACCCCACCCCACCAGCCTCTCTCCTCTCAGGAAACAGAGCCCATGAAGGGGAGGCATGGCGCGTGGGTAGGAGCCAGTGGAGTCTTGTTCCTTTGCTCTGTCAAAAGGAACATTTCACCTCAGCAAGAAGATGAGGACATGGTGCTTTCTTCCTCTCCCCCCTCCAAACCACAGATGCTCCCAGGAGGAGCACTGGGAAGCAGAAGCCACATCTGGAAACTGGATTTGCCTTCTGCATCCAAACCCTGGGGCCAGTTCAGTGGATCTGGACAAGGAATAGATGAAGGAAGAACAAAGGAAAGGATTCACCTGACCATGAACAGAGTGGAGGAATGGTGGGACAGAAATGTGACTAAACAGATTTTCACAGGGGGCCGATGACTTCCAGGCACTCGCCATCCCCAAACCCTCCCTTCCTAGGAGTGTGATGCAACTAAATAGAATTAAAAAGAAAGCCCCGCCCCTCTAAATAAAACAGGCGTGTGATGAAGCGTGCTCATTTGCAGGGCCTGGCCAGGGGGTGCCTGTTTCCCCAGCAGCTCCTCTGGTGTCTCTCTTGCAAGCAGGAGAGCAAAACCTGCAGGATTGTTGCATAGCCTGGACAGGCTGCAAGGGGGGTGGGGGGTGGGAGGGGGCATCTAGTCCACGAAGCTGCTCTCAGGATGCAAGAAGGGAAGCCAGAGGCGAGAGCTGGTTGTGTGTCTTGCACTTGGGTGGGAAGTGCAACTTATGCCAAAGCAGCTGCATGGTTGCTCCCCTCCCCCCACATACCAAGAATGCAGCCCCCCCCCCACTACATGATCTCAGGGAAGGGCCGTGGTGTGTGTTGCTGCCCCCCCCCCCTGAAATCAAGGCTCCTGAGTAGTGGCGTATTCTGTCCCCACCACTGGACGAAATCCACCCCATCAGTCCAGCCAATGCAACACAGTCCCTGGGTGCTGACGGCTAGCTTTGCCCTGCCTGAGGTGGTCAGGAATGGCTGGCTACCCGCACTCTTTCTTTGTAGCCTGGGGAGGCCAAATGCAGCTTGTGCGGCAGAGAAAACAGCAGAAAGGCGCTGTGGTCTGAGGCCAGTTCCCGGGAAGGTTTCTGGCAAGCAGGCCGGCTGTTCCCTTCCTGGACTATTTTCTCCTGTTGCTCTTTGGCTGCATGATCTCATTCTTTGTCTCAAATAGCCCCTGTTCTCTTCCCGGCCCACCCCCCTCTTCTGGGGCGACAGGTGCAAGGGGCTGCGTGGGGAGGGAGGCGGGCTTCTCTTTCCCTGCTTGCAGCAATCCTCAGCTCTGTTGGGGGGGGGGGGGGCGTGTTTATGGCTTTGCCACTCCTAGGGGCAGGCATGGTGGTGCTGCCACTCTGCTCACACTTCCCTGCTGCTGGATGGAGTTTGGGGTTCCCCAAGGTTACAACTCGTGACACAGCTTAGAGGCGGGGTCTCAAGTAGGCTGGGAGCCCTTGCGGGGAGGAGGGAGCTGTGGGTGGTGGGTCCTTCGTGGGAAGGAGTGGAGTCAGCAGGAGAAGCCTCCCCTGGCCAGCTCTTGGTGGCAGCCAGACCAGCCATAAGCACTTGCCGGTAGGTGGCAGGAGCCCCTTCCGGGTGCTGGCTGGGTGTGGTGAGGATTCCTGTGACCAGCACGCCTCCCATGAGCCCTGCCCTGAGCATCCCTCCCTCCCTCCCTCCCCAGGCTGACCTTGGTGCCTTGCTGGTTCTTGCGCCACAGTGGGTGGCAGGCGCTGTGCCAGGAATCTTTTGGCTGGCACCAAAGGTGGCTGCTGCCTGGCTTGGATGCCTCTCAGGTTGGCACCAACCATGAGAGCTGGCAGTGATGGACTCCCGCCACCCCCCCTGCGTCTGTGGAGGCCTGGTGCCCCGGGTGTGCTTGGAGGCTGGCACGGTGCCCCACTGGCATTTGCAGTCAGCATGGCTCGCCAGCTCCTGTTTCCCCTCTGCCTTTTCACGCCCTTTCAGGCACCCCAGCCTGATTAAATCCCCTTTCATGTCTCCAGCCTGGCCCTTTGTCCCAGGCCCGGCCAGCCTGCAGTAATGCGGCCCGCGGTGTTTGCTCAGGAAAGTGCTGCCCTGTCGAATTCCAGCTCTGCTCCGTCTGCCGTGGGCTGTTGCATTAGGCAGCTCTGCTGCCGGGGGGGGGGGGGTCAGGCTGCTGCTTCCACCTGAGCAGGGAAGACATTGTTGGGGCGCAGGGCTGGCTGGGAGCAGGTGGAGGCAGGTGCAGCCCCATCCCTGGACCACAGAGGCAGATCTGCCCCAAGGCCAGCAGCCCAGCTCCCTCCCTAGAGAGCCACCGCCCACCAGGGCTGCAGGGAAAGGACTCTGACGCTGGGCCACCCACACCAGTGCTGTCAAACTGCCCTCTCCTGAGGCAGCTCCAGGTCGTCTGCTCTGACTGGCAGCAGCTCCTCCACATCTGCTCCTCGCAGACCCTAAGAAGACCTGCTGCTTCCAAAGCCCCCAGGAGGTTCATAACAACATCAGAGAAGCCCTGTTGGATCAGGCCAGTGGCCCATCCAGTCCAACACTCTGTGTCACAGAAGAACATAAGAGAAGGCATGTTGGATCAGGCCAGTGGCCCATCCAGTCCAACACTCTGTGTCACATAAGAACAGAAGAGAAGCCCTGTTGGATCAGGCCAGTGGCCCAGCCAGTCCAACACTCTGTGTCACAGAAGAACATAAGAGAAGCCATGTTGGATCAGGCCAGTGGCCCATCCAGTCCAACACTCTGTGTCACATAAGAACATAAGAGAAGCCCTGTTGGATCAGGCCAGTGGCCCATCCACTCTGTGTCACACAGGGGCCAAAAATCCCAGGCGCCATCAGGAGGGTCACCAGTGGGGCTAGAAGCCCTCCCACTGTGCCCCCCCCAAGCACCAAGGATACAGAACATCACTGCCCCAGACATAAGAACATCAGAGAAGCCATGTTGAATTAGGCCAGTGACGCATCCAGTCCAACACTCTGTGTCACACAGTGGCCAAAAATCCCAGGCGCCATCAGGAGGTCCATCAGTAGGGCCAGGACACTAGAAGCCCTCCCATTGTTGCCCCCCCGCCAAGCACCAAGAATACAGAACATCACTGCCCCAGATATAAGAGAAGCTGTGTTGGATCAGGCCAATGGCCCATCCAGTCCAACACTCTTGTGTCACACGGGCCAAAAATCCCAGGCACCATCAGGAGGTCCACCAGTGGGTCTCCTTCTTTCTTTGGGGAGGAGGGGGTCTTCCTGAGAGGTGGCAGGAAGTGGGGCCACAGACCTTCTGCACACACAAGCAGCCTGTCCCTCTGGAAGGAGGAGTACCCAACCCCCTCAGCAGTTAGTAGAAGGTGATGTCCTCACCAAACTTTGCCAACAGACAGGTTCTGGGGCTGACACCCACCAGGAAGGGTTTGCAGCAAGTCTCTGGCTTGAAGGGTGGTGGTTACTTTGAGGAGAAAGAAAAGCATTCTTCTTCCGCCTGTGCTCGTCAGAGATACTCTTGTTTTTATTCTCCGTGTGCTCTGTAGCTGAGCCCAGTGCAGCCCCTAAGGAAGCCCCCTCCCACCTAAGATGAGCGGGTTCCTTGCAGCTGGGCTGCCGTTGGACAGAGCCAGAGGTGGTGGTGGGGAGACATCTGACAGCAGCAGTGCCACGCCCCCCCCCCCCACACACACACTGATCAGGGCCCGAGTCCTGTGAGTGGAAGAAGCCTCTGGAGAGATGGAAGACCCAGAGCCCTCCCCCCCTCCTTCCCAGCCCCTGCGGGATCTCTGGTCAAGGAGGCTTCTCAGCCACTAGAAGAAGGGGAAGCCCCCCCCCAGCTCCCTCACACCCTGTGCCCTGCCTGCACCTGGGAGCAGTTCTGCCCGCAGAGCCTTGGCCTAGCATGGGGATGGGTGCTTGGCTTTAATCCTAGCAAGATGAGCCCCTGTCCAGACAGGCATCCAGCCACAGACCCAGCCTGGGAACCGGTGGAGCTGCCTGCTGCTCAGGTCCGATGGAGGGCCTGGGGCTGTGTGTGACTTGAGGAGGGGCCCACGGCCTCTCCTTCCCAGCAGCTGCTTTGGCCTCCTGGCTTGTGGAGTCCTTCCCTCCGAGGAGTCCCTGGGCCTGGACATTAGCAGGCGGGTTGTGCATTCTGGTGTGTGTGTGGGGGGGGGGGGGTTGAGGGAGGAGAGGGGTCATGGCGCTGCACACTGGCTTGCAGACAAGTCACAACACAGAACAACTGATATGGAGAACCACAGTGCTTATCGCGACAAATTACGAAGAATAAACTTAAACTAAAAGCATAATATAAATACCGAACAATACAAAACTGAAACAGATGCTCCAATGTGATCTAATCTAACAGTTTTCAAGAATCACAATAATACATCGTTTTCAAAGTCCCCACTATGGAAGAATATTTTCTTATTGGAGAATTGTCGTCTTTTCAATTCAGTTCTTCCATGGCAGAGAGACTTTCATCCAGTTGTGTGTTCTCCATATCAGTCGTACTCTGGCTTTGGCTGCTTCCCTGGTCTCTCGAGGTCTGGAGAACAGGCTCTGGGCTTTGCTGGGCCTGGCCCTGGCCCTGGAATCTGCTGGGGTGGGGGGCAGCAGCAGCTCACAGGCAATTCTCCTGAATGGGGGCCTGGGGGCTCCTCTGCCTGGTGGCTTGTGGCCTGCTCAGACATCCTGCCCTCCCAGCATTCCTGCAGCTGGGTGAGGTGCAAGATGGAGGCAGCCGTTGGTGCTGGGGGGGGGGGGCAGAGGCAGCTGCTTTGGCTCCTCCCACCTCTGCCCAAAATGAGGTGGCCCATCCTGCCTCCCTTGGACAGTGTGAACCAGAGCTAGTTCAGGGTGTGCATTGATGGGAGTGGGGGGGTTTGCCTGGGAGGCAGGGCCTGTCTGTCTGTCTGTCTGTCAAGCAAGCCAGATTTTTTAAAAAAAACAACCTACGCCTCTGCCGTCTGCTCAGCCAGGTGGGGGGGGGGGCCTGAGAGTGGGGACTGGCTGGAGGGGAGACCCTGCCTTGGAGCGCCAGTGGCCACAGCATGAGGGCCAGCCTCCAGCTGGTCACTGTTGTCTGGTCCTTGGTCGCTTGAGTGCCTTGGAATTCCGCTGTCTCTTGGCAGGGCATCCCCCTTTGCTGGCTTCTGGGCTGCTCAGCCCTCCCCTTCCAGCTTCTGGAATCCTGTGGGCTGAAGCCCCGTCTTTGCAGAGCCAGTGGCCAGTTGCTGGGGAGAAGGGCCAGCCTTCCCTTCCCTTCCTTCCTGGCCGGAGGATTCGTAAGCACTTCCTTGCCACAGGGCTTTCTCTGAGCAGGGATTGCGGGAATCCGCCGTGGGAGGGAGAAAGGGAGGCTGGCTGGGGATGAGCTCACTGCCCCCTTCTCCCCTCTCTTCCTCCGGCTCCAAAAGTGACTCTGGTCCTCAGCAATGTCTGTGAGGTGCTTGCCAGGCGGTTTCTGCAGCTGTGAGTTGGGGGGGGGGGGGCTGTGACCGGAGATGGGGGCTCTCCTGGGTGCAATGGACTGGAGCCAGTTGGCTGCAAGGCCCTCCAGCGGCCGTGGCTGCAGGAAGGCTCATTGGTGGGCTGTGTCTGGCGTGTGCTCGGCCTGAACTGGGTCACCTCCCTTAGCTGCGCTGCAGATGCACAGTGCATCCTTGAGCAATCGCCCAGTGCACGTCCATCCATTGTCCCAATGGCCCGCTGAGGGGCTTATCCTTTGGCTTTCTTGGCTGGGGGCTGGGTTCTAAGGCCAAGTGGGGCTGGAGCTGAGCTGAAAGCCACTGACTTTCACCTCCTGAGGCCCCGGAGCATCAGCCTGGCTTTACTGCGGTGTCACAACCTCATTTGGTGTGTGGTCTTCTCCAGATAGCTCTTGCTCCACCCCTGCAGCCCTAAAATTCCTTGAATTCTGTGCCAGCGGCAAGCACAGCAATACTCCCCGACCAGCTTTTTGCATGCAGTCCTTTCTGCATACTTGATCCTCTTCTAGAATTCAGAGGAGAGCCCTGAAGCTCTTTGCCACTTGTCCTTTTCTCCAGCTCTTGCAGACAGTACCCAGGCGCCCTCAGGCCCCAGGAGAGCTAGAGACTCTCAGGTTCTGAGAAAGGAAGCTGGCTGTGAGGAAATCCTTTCTGGAATTACCCTTTGGTGTCCTTCAGCCAGGAAAAGGCAAACCCCGGCTTCCCCTTCGGAGGATTTCACTGGATGTGTAATGAAGAGCTTTGGGAGTTCTGTTTCGCCTCTCTTTACTCTGTCTGTTAAGTAGGAAATGCCCCTCATGAAAGGGTCTCTGCCCACTGCAGGCCCTGGACGCCAGCTAGGAGAGCAACTCCATTAGCACTTCGTTGGCACAAACTGTTGTGCTCTGAGTGTGGAAAATCAGCTGGCATCTTGTGCCCTTGGAAGTGGCAGCGGCTGGTTTGCACTGAGAAGGACTCTGGGCAGGAAATCCAGGCTGACTTTGCCGTGTCTCTCGTCTCAGGCCTGCCTTTTAAAAGGAGGCTGCAGCTCGTCTCTTGTCATTTGAGATTCAGAAAATGTCAAAGGTGTGTTGTGTCCTCAGTTGGTTGGAACCAGCTCTAGCAGCTTGGAGGAGGAGCTGGTCAAGGAGCTCAGGAATGTTGGGCCTGGGATCCATGCTGAGAAGTGTGGGAAGTGGCTGCAGAAAGGAAGAAGAAGCTAGACAGACAGGGGAGTAGGGATCCGTCTGGAAAAGAGACGGTGTCATGATCCTAGGCCTAGTGTGGCCTACAGGCTCCAAGAAAGCCTGTGTAGGAGTAGCTGCAGGGCCTACATTTCCCAAGATCCCTTCTGTCCCTCTGATTGGGTGAAAGCAGTTTTGGAGGGGAAATTGGCCCAATGAAGGCTAGAGGATGGGACCTGGAAGGAAGGAAATAAAAGGCCTGCTAGGGACAGGGAAAGGCTGGGCTGGAAAGAGGCTGCAGCTGGAGGAGGAGGAGGAGGAAGGTTATTTTTCTGTCCTTTTGCCGTGTTACTCTGTGTGTTGTATAATCCCCAGGTGGGGGCAGGGGATCCCCCAGTTTGGAGGCCCTCCCCCCGCTTCAGGGTCGTCAGAAAGCGGGGGGAGGGGAGGGAAATGTCTGCTGGGAACTCTATTATTCCCTAGGGAGATTTATTCCCTTAGAAAATAATGGAGAATTGATCCGCAGGTATCTGGGGCTCTGGGGGGGGGACTGTTTTTTGAGGTAGAGGCACCAAATTTTCAGTATAGCATCTAGTGCCTGTCCCCAAAATACCCCCGAAGTTTCAAAAAGATTGGACCAGGGGGTCCAATTCTATGAGCCCCAAAAGAAGGTGCCCCTATCCTTCATTATTTCCTATGGAAGGAAGGAATTGAAAATGCTCGTCACAGCCTTGATCTTGGCTCCACCCCTAATGTCTCCTGGCTCCACCCCCAAAGTCCCCAGTTATTTCTTAAATTGGACTTGGCAACCCTACGAAAGATGCAGGGGGTGGGTTTGGGTGCTGTAGGCCGTTCTGGACCGGCCTGACCAGAGTGGGGGCAGCTAGTAGAGGCCTTCCCTGGTCCCCTCTGCGGGTCAGTCGGAACCCAGGGCCAGAGAGTGGCCCAAGAAGAAGTGCAAGTTGGGCTTCGGAAGGCCCCTGGTTGGCGGGTGCCCTGGGCTGGAAGCCCCTGGGGCCTGCCTTGCAGGAGACCCCTGCCCCCCAGGCAGCTGTGCCCTGGGATGCACGCCCCTGGTGGAAACAGCTGCTTTGCCCCATATCCCTCAGTGAATTCAAGCCCCTTATCGAAACCACTTCCAACTGGGCTGGGAGTTCTTGCGTTTGTTCTTCCTGCCTCACGGCAGCCTGAGAGGGACTTGGTGTGGCTGCTGAGCCTGAAGGGTGGTTCACAGTGAATGCTCTTGATACCGGCTGCATTCTGGCTGCTGCTAGATTCCCTGTGAGACTTGTGACCCATACATTCTCCCCCTCTTAGCCACTGCGCCAGAACTTCAAGCAGCCCGCGGAGGAGGAGGAACGTGTGGGGCAGCTTGTCTCAGGACACCAGCTCTGGGGAGGGACCAGAAGGGAGTTTGGTGGGGGGCGGGAAAGGACCCTGGGGCATGCTCTGGAGGGGCATTTTGGCAAGAAGGGAGGCAGGAGGAGTTCTGCTCCCCACAGCCTTCCTGCCTGTCTTTTGCTGCATGCAGGTGGCCCAGGCTGCCAAAGGCCGGCAGGAGGCCTCCTTCCCAGAAGACACAGAATCAGAGGCTCTGGGCCGGCACTGGAGGAGCTACGCGGATCTTTCGGATGATGAGGACCTGCTGGCCGATGAGGCGTCAGGAGGTAGGAGGAGGGTGGGGGCCGTTCTGACTGGCATCTCTCTGCCCTGTCTGTGGGTGTGGCGGGAGGCCCTGCCCTCCTTCGCAGGACTGGGAGCAGTCCGGGGTGGTGCCCGGCTTCCCTGTCTCTTGGGGCATGAGGCGTCTCTCTGATGCTCCTCCTCGGGAGCTGCTCCCACGGGACGTTGGAGGGGAGGCCTTGGGCTTTGGCTTCCTGCTCATGGCTCCTCTGGGTTCCCCTTGCAGATGGGAATGGCAGCGGAGAGAATGGCAGCGGCATCGTCTTCCCAGACCCTCACCCCCTGGCCACCGCCCACCCCCTCACCCCCACAGGTAAGGCGCCAGGCCGACGGGTGGGGGGAGGCTGCGGGGGCTGCCTGAAGGGACACTGCCGGGCCCAGGGAGCGTCTTGCTGAAGATGTGAGCTGCTGAAATCGGACTGGCCTGCCAAAGTTTGCAAAGCCGCCTCTGGGGTGATTGGCGGGCCTGCAGCAGGCTTGTGACTTCTCCAGCAGCTTCCCTGGCACATCTGCCCAGGTGCAGGGAATGGTGGAGGGCACTGGGTGGGAGAGCTGCTTCGTACTCTGGGTGGGGGGGGCAGCAGGCAACGTCTGTGGGGTGGGGCACTGGACTGCTGAGGGTGGGTGGTACTTCTGCTGTCTGAGGGCGGGGCAGGGTGCCCGGGGAGTATTCCAGAACCTCCAGCCACAGCCAGGGTGGTGGTGGGGGGGGGTCTGCAGAAGGTCTTGGGAGCACGGCCACACCAGAAGGGCTGGTGGAGGAGGGCTGTCCCCAGGCCAGGGTGCATTTCTTTGCCAGTCGCACCAAGGTGCTGCATTGCCATTGGTTGAGAGTATGAACCAGGTGTTCAGTTCAGGCCAAGTGGGTGGCAGTGGCAGTACAGGGGGCAGTGCCCATCTCCTCTCCTACTCTGGCACCTCACCCCATCACTTGGCCAGAGAACTGGCTCCAGCTACCCCGGGAGACATGCCAGAGATGCCCAGTCTGGCCACCAGATGCTGATTTTTGGCCTGAGAGAGAGAGAGAGGATTCCCACCTGGGGCCAGGCCTGTGTGGTTTCCCTGTTGTTGGTCACCTCCTAAGCACTGGGGCACAAGCTGCTTGGGAGCCTCTCTGTCCTCCAGGGGAGGGAGGCTTGACTGGGCAGGCTGCAGCTGCCTGTCCCCCAGATGTCTCCGTGGCCTGGTGAGAGAGCACCATGTCAGCACTGTCTATTTCAAGAAACACCGCTCCTTCGTGTTAAAATTTTGGTTGGGGAGCTCCAGACCACTTTGCTATGCCACAAGGCATCCCAGAGCTAGGCAGGTGTTGGTGGGTGAGCCCCGTCCCTCGGGCTGCAGAGTGGAGATGCTCTGGGGGTTACCCTCGCACTAGGGTGCTGCCAGGGGAAGCTGGCTGGTGGTGCTGATTAGCTCCTCTACAGTGACCCACTGAGGCCATGGTATTTGGGGGGTGCTGTGGAAGGATGAGTTGCATTCAGTGTTGCAGGATGAGCTGAGGGCAGTGGGGAAGGCAGTGTGGTCCTTCTCTACTCTCCTTCCTTCCTTCCTTCCTTCCTTCCTTCCTTCCTTCCTTCCTTCCTTCCTTCCTTCCTTCCTTCCTTCCTTCCTTCCTTCCTTCCTTCCTCCCTCCCTCCCTCCCTCTCTCTCTCCCTCCCTCCCTGCCTTCCTCCCTCCCTCCCCTTCCCTTCCTTCCCTCCCTTCCTTCCTTTCTTCCTTCCCTCCCTGCCTCCATCCCTTACTTTCCTTCCTTCCTTCCCTCCCTCCCTCACTTCCCTTCCCTTTCTCCCTCCCTCCTCCTTCCCTTTCTTCCTTCCTTCCTTCCCTTCCTGCCTCCCTCACTTCCCTTCCCTTCCTTCCTTCCTCCCTTCCTTCCTCCCTCCCTCCCTCCCTCCCTTCCTTCCTTCCTTCCTTCCTTCCTTCCTTCCTTCCTTCCTTCCTCCCTCCCTCCCTCCCTCCATTCCTTTCTTCCTTCCCTCCCTCCATTCCTCCCTCACTTCCTTCCTCCCTCCCTTCCTCCCTTCCTTCCTTCCTTCCTTCCTCCCTCCATTCCTTCCTTCCTTCCTTCCCTCCCTCCATTCCTCCCTCACTTCCTTCCTCCCTCCCTCCCTCCCTCCCTTCCTTCCTTCCTTCCTTCCTTCCTTCCTTCCTTCCTTCCTTCCTTCCTTCCTTCCTTCCTTCCTCCCTCCCTCCCTCCCTCCCTCCCTTCCTTCCTCCCTTCCTCCCTCCATTCCTTCCTTCCTTCCCTCCCTCCATTCCTCCCTCACTTCCTTCCTCCCTCCCTGCCTCCCTCCCTCACTTTCCTTTCCTTTCCTTTCCTTTCCTTTCCTTTCCTTTCCTTTCCTTTCCTTTCCTTTCCTTTCCTTTCCTTTCTGTCCCTTCCCTTCCTCCATTCCTTCCTTCCTTCCTTCCTTCCTTCCTTCCTTCCTTCCTTCCTTCCTTCCTTCCTTCCTCCCTCCCTCCCTCCCTCTCTCTCTCCCTCCCTCCCTGCCTTCCTCCCTCCCTCCCTCCCCTTCCCTTCCTTCCCTCCCTTTCTTCCTTTCTTCCTTCCCTCCCTGCCTCCATCCCTTACTTTCCTTCCTTCCCT